>NC_132820.1:9780100-10080100 GCF_048594095.1 Paramormyrops kingsleyae
TTCAAAGTGGCTGTTTTAACGCCAGCTGTCATGCACCGCGAAGCGAAACAACGGCTAGAAAAATACACCTGCCGAGTATTAATTAATATACCCGAATGAGCGGGGAAAGAGTGAGTTTATTTTGCATGGTATCTACGCAATCATGCAAATGCCGCAAAATCTCCGCTCCCAAATTTAAATTCTGCAGTATGTGTAAAAACACAGTATATAAGAAATCATATACAAAGCATATTTAATTATTGGGTACTGAGCAAAAATGGAGTGGATAACTGAAGGTTTGTACTGAGTATCCTACTGTAATTTACAATTTTCATATCGCATGTAATATGACTTTGAGCATATCCGTTTTCCTGTTTGTATGAGCAAAATCAATGGTCAGACTTTGAACTATTACCAGCTGTAGGTTTTTTCATAATCTGCGGTCTGCTTAACGTATGACCTCCTTGTGAATCCAAACTCACGTGCAGCACTGTTAGAGATAATCGATTTAATAAAGCACGCCAATACCATCACCTTTCTCTCCGACCAAACAAATAAGCACGGAATATGATTTTGTAGCTTCCATGTGGGCGCTTAAACACGATTGTTTCAGTGGATATTGACCACCCCTTTTACTTACTGTAAGACATTAAATCAGTGTGCTCCTTTTCAAATGGGAACATAACATTCTGCTTCTCTGCCTCCTACAGTAACAAAAGGGCCACTTTCACACGTTGAAAAGCAGTCAGCCTAAAAAGAGCCAAGTAGGATTTAATCACCTTTGTTCACCCTTATTATTCTAAAAATGAACACAAATTAAATCTGCAGTCTTGAAAAGAATAGATCCTTTGTTTTCTCCTGGATCCAAGGTAGGAATCCCGCACCCCTCGCTTTCTGTGTAGGTAATGTTAGGGTTTATCTTTGTTAAGGATGAACAGTGTAATAACCTTACTGTACCTTAGCTTGTCAAATAAGTCAAAGTCCTTGTCTGTATACATAGGACGTATTAATTTTCTTTAATTATCACCACTCTGCTTTAAGTAAGTAACCGAAATCAATAGAAGTGATACTTTCCCACAAACATTCGTTTCATTGATGTTTTCATTCAGAGAAGTCGGTTTGTTTTCTGTCCGTCATGGGACTGAAACCTAAACCTAAACTGCCTAGTCAGGTCCCGCTCTTTTCCCTACTGATCGCCAGTACAAGCAGTGATTCCGCCGAGGAGCGCAGCTGGTGCTTGTCGGCCAACAAAAAACCCGCTCAGAGTTTCACGAATCTTCACACGTGTGGCCAACAGGAGCAGGAGAAGGAGCAGCGCAATGAAAAGCAGGTGCTTGTCCTGGGCCTGGACGGAGCCGGCAAAAGCAGGGTTCTGCAGGTGCTCAACGGGACGAGGGGCACGAGGGGCTGCCGCCCCACCAGAGGCTTCAACTTCATGAGCATCAGCACTCCGGGGTGCCAGCTGGACTTCCTGGAGAGTGAGTGCTGTGCCCATGACTGCTTATGGTTAATCCTGGCTGGTTGGCAGATTCCAGTCTTTGAAAACCACTCATCAAACAAATGGTTACTGGTAAACCTGCAGACCATTAACGTAGGTTAAGCATCCTTCTTAGGGACTTTGATCACTAAATTACCTAGTATAAAGATACCATTACACCGAAGACAGAAATTTATAGGAGCAATCACTATACTTTTTGTGCGATTGGTTCATATACCAAACTATTTCTTTTTCTTTTGGCAACTGTCAACTTTAATTGAGAAATCGTGAGTGAGAGCGTCCCCTAGTCATCTTCCAGATAATTCCGAATAATGAAAATGTCGATAATGGCACCTCTGATAAATTCATAATCCATTAAATGAATAATTAAATGGGAAAAAATGACAAAAACTAAAATGACTAATGACAAACATTTCTTCAAATGCAGTATTTAATAAAATCTAGAAGGGTCTTTTGGCACAAAGTGTTTTTAATCTGATGTCGACGGAACCTTTTCGCTGAAGTATTGCTTCGCGACTTAATTCATACCCCTCCTGCGCCAGTTGGTGGTGGTGAAGACCTGCGGATGTACTGGACAGAGTACCTGAGGAAAACCCATATCTTGGTGTATGTGGTCGACTCCTCTGACCGCCAGCGCCTCCCACTGGCGAAAGAGGAACTGCACAGGCTGCTGCAGGCTGACAAGCAGCTCCCTGTGGTGGTGCTGGGGAACAAACAGGTAAATATTGGTGGCTTGGTAGGTGACATGTAGCTAGATTTCATACTACAATGCAGTGGGGGCGGGGGGAGGGGGTGGGTTCATTATAAAAGATTTTAAGTTTGAGTAGCAGTTTCAGAAAGCTGCAGAAATATTGCTTGGAATAAAGCAGTTTTAGTCGTCAGCAGCCACAGATCATTTACAGCTGTGGAAAAATTGAGAGACCACTCTATATTTTTAAACAAATCTGCATTTTGAAATCCTGGTTTAATCCTGGTTCTGTTGGCAGAAGGCTACACTGAGCAGCAGGCTGCTTCCAGGTTCAAAATTTCAAAGACAGCAGTACACAAGAATAATGTGAAGCAGGAGACACTGGGAACGACCAAAAACCAGCCAGATTGAGGGCTGAAGTGACTTTCTGATGCCCGAGATAACCATCAACTTATCCGACAGTTTCTCATGAATCGGAGGATGACCTCAAGTGACCTTCGATAGGAATGGGAAACATTAAGTGCAGGTGTGAAGTGCACTGCTAGGACAGTTCATAACAGGGTCCTAGAAGCAGGAATGAAGACCCATAAAGCAAGAAAGAATCCCTTCATTAACATTATTCAGAGATGCAGAGCCATAAATTGAGAAATGAGTGAAACAAAAAAAATGTTCTGTGGTCTCTTAATTATTTCCATGGCTGTAGGTTTCTGTGTTCCTACCTCAGCCCTTACAAGTATTCTTTGAGTACATATTTATTTAATAACTGTCAGCTGAATACCAGCAACCAATGAAAATGTGGAAAAGACTTGGGTCTTGGGGTCACTCACCTATCTCGTGCTGTTCTCTCAGGACAAGCCCGGCGCCGTTAGCGTCTCGGAGCTCCACGACGCGCTCTCCCTGGGAACAATCAGGGACGAGAGGAAGGTCTTCCTGCTGACTGCACAGCTGGGCTCTGAGGACCCGAGTGAGTCGGGTGGGCTGCGGGCCTTCCAGGACCTGCTGCTGCAGCTGGCTTGACCCGGGGCCCCATCTGAGCAGCCGGTTGGGTAGGAGGAAGAAAGTAAACCCTGAGCATGTCAATTCAGCTCCATCCATCGAGAGTATGAACCCATTCTGCTCCACCAATCAGAATCTGGGTCAATTCTGCTCCACCAATCAGAATATCAGTCAATTCTATGCCACCAATTAGAATATGGGCCAATTCTGCTCCACCAATTAGAATATGGGCCAATTAAGCTCCACCTATCTGAATATAGACCAGTTCTGGTCCACCAATCAGAATATGGGCCAGTTAAGCTTCACCTATCAGAATATGGATCAGTTAACCTCCACCTATCAAAATAGGCGCTAATTCAGCTCCACCAATGAAATAATGGTGCCAGAACTTCACTTCTTACAGGTGATTTGGTATAAACCTGTCTGAAGGGTTCATGAGCCCAATATCAAAGTAAAGCACAAATCTGTTGTGGCGTACGCGTTTTGTACATCGCCTAGGCCAGAAAATGAAATTAATCCAAGGCGATGGGTACAGTTAACACTCCTATTTCTTCTAAACATTTAGTGATCGAGGTAATTCTGTGAAACCAGAGATTAGGCTTCTGCCGTGCCAAGGATGACGTCCAATGATAACCGGAAAATACTTGGATAATTACAAAGCTATCTCTGATGTAGAAACGGTCAAAAATGTCAGCATTTCGAAGTCAACGTGGATCTTCCCTCTTTCGATACAATTATTGTGCAAATACCACTCACTTACTGGAAGTTCCGTCCAACACAAGAACTTAAGCTGTGGCCTCAGCCAAATACGCTGTGGTCAAACAAATCATGTTTACACACCATGTATATGAAGGTTGATAATTGCTTTGATTTGTGAATAGGTTAATAAGTTAACAGTTTTGGTGGCAGGAGGAACACCTTCAAAAAGATTATTTTAAAATGGCTCATTCGCACAAGTCACTGGATTTTTATTTTATTGCTATCTCGTGTTTAATTTAGCTTGTGCCACATATGCCACTTATACTGCAGAATTTTTAAAGCATGCTTGTTCCGCCATTAACAGTGTGATGTGGCACTCAGTGTTTTTTATAGTTAAGTAGCTGCAAGCAGTAGAAGTGGAATTACCGCAAATAAGACGCAAATGTTTCACGCACAAAGTGCACTAAACGGGAATGTGGCAACGGCCATTTTTTGCACATGACCTCCATATATAGAAGGCCAAAAGTACAAGGTATTTTTCAATTCAAATAGCTATTTATTTATGAGCGTGACATATATTTTTTTTTCCCACTCATGCTGCTATACCTGTAATTGCACCATAATGGGCTGGGTAGTACTACCTAAACATCACAAAAGTATTCTTGAAAACCTTTTTAAAAACATGTAGCATAGCATTTTAGCTCCTGGCAAACCTTAATAGCATGCATATTTAAGTGTGTAAATAAAGGTGATAGAGACATTAATGCAGTGGTTCTCAGTCCTGTTCCTGGTGCCCCGCCTCCCTTGCCGGAATGTTTTCATTCCAGCCCTGCCTTAATCAGGCTTATATGGTCCTTTATAGGCCAACATTTCTGGCAGGGAGCGTGGGAGGGAGGATTGACAACTACTGCAGTAATGGAATCAGTTGCTGGAAAAACGTTACTAATATTCAACTTCGAATTGCACAGAAAATCCAAGCCTGCCAGAGACCCAGCTGCTCTGCTGCTATTGCTAACTGTTATGACCGATACTGATCGTCAAAAGTTTTCCTGCCTTTCAAATCGAGAAGCTAGTGATTGTACTTGTTCTGCATGGTCCTATTGCCCAGCCCTCTTCCGAAAACACTCCTACCATGTGACTGATTGTACAATACTTTAAACCAAGCTGTGAGGAAATGAGTAACTATTACAAGAGTACTGGCGTATTTATTCATTGTGAAAATTAACAGGATGCATTCTCATTAAGCATATATACATATTTCTCATGTAGGACACAAAGACAAAATGTAGATCTGTCATATTCTGGTTTTAAATGGTGCTGTGTTTGTCAAATTAATGATTATACAGAGTATATGAAAGTCCTTTTAGCTTGATTCAAATAAAAATGTTTGGGGCACAAAGCACTGACTCATCTTTTACATACAATTAAACCAGATAGTTTCAAAATTAAGGTATTCTCATTGTGTATACTTAAGATTCAAAACCGCCATCAAAGGCTTGGATATGCCAGTTTTTCCCACACTCATAAACACTAACGGCTTAATTATAGAATTCTGTTGACACTGGTCACCTCCCATGCAGAAATCCCATATCTATTTTGTGTCCATTTGTTCAGTCTTCAACAATTCCAGAAAGGCAGCATATTCTTCTGGGTGACACTGCTTGTACAGCTCTATTTTCCTTTTTATTTGTTTTGGTGTATCCTGGTAGTAGTTCTTTTCATCTCTGGCCATAGCCTGGGAAGAACAAGTGACATAAGCAAGCCCAAGAGTTACAGTTATTGTGTTTCAAATGTAACACCAAAATGAGAGCACATGTAGATCTTCTACCCACCTTATAATCCTCCTTGTGTTCTCGGATCATGTGCTGCACATACTCGATCATGTCTGTGGACACTGTCCTCGTGTCCTGCTTTGGCAATTTTGCCTGAGCTTCCATTTCTTGCGGGAAGGCAAACAAAAAGTTAGATAATACAAGTGTGCTTGTGGTAAATTACAACTCAGTATGAACACTGGAACAAAATAGCCATACCTTTGATCACGTACGGTTTCCTCACAATTTGGGCGACTTCGTCTACGTCCATCCCAGATGCCTACGGAATTTAACAAGGTCCTTTTTAACACAAGCCACGATTTACTATCAGAGTTATATACATGAATGTATCAGTATTATTACCTTGTAATACAATAATGCTTCTGATATAGCCAATTTAGGTTAATAATTGAATAATATAGATTTGCCGTGAGAGTCTGAAAGCGTGTCACGAAAGATACGTGAGAGCTGGCAACCCTGTTTGCTGCAAACCTTGTTCTTCCGGAGAGGCACAGCGACGTTGGGGTCGAAAGCCAGACCCATGTCGCTCAGGTTCTTGGCGACGGTCGAATGCTCATTCCACGCATTTCTCATCTGTGAGCTTCAGGATGTGCACAAACCAAGATCTCGATTATGGCTCTGGCCCCATCCGACAAGCCCAAATACACGTTGCCATCAGATGTAATCACTATTTACTAAATATTAGATAATTAGTGCTGACTCGTTACATACATCAAACCGCGCACAACACATACAGAGCTACTCAAACATGACCGGAAAAACAAACTATTCTCAGGATGTAATCGTAACTCACCATGCTATTCTCGGAGCCATCTTTTTCTTAACCTTCCGCTTGAGTTTTTTCCTATCTTTGTTATAATCGAACTTCTTTTTCCTACCAGCCTTCTTAGCCTTCGGCATTGTGGTCTTAGTTAGATAGCTAACAACTGGTTCTCCACATGGAAGTTAGCGAACGTACAACGTGCAGCACCACGTGACCGCTAGTGGCACACACTGTTCTGCGCATGCGGAGAACACATCTTATCATAACTTTTCCATCTATCAAAAATGTGCAAAGGCGGTAAAGGATCCACGAGCTTTACATTTCCCTCATAATGTGTTCCTATCAGGAGTAATTTCTCGACGACTTTGGCATTTCACGAGAATTATATTTTTTCATTTGTCTCCTATTCACGCACGTTGAAACATGGTCAGTCCAAGAATATAAAAGAAGAAATAAATTTAACACGTAGTGTAAAATATTATTTACACGATAAAAGGTTGAAATAGCGTTAAAATATATTAAACGTGTATTTTCCACAGTTGCCACCAGATGGCACTGCACACCGAAAAACGCAGGCACATAATTTCCGAACGTGATAATAGCACGTTCACAACAATCGTCAACAATATTTTCCCTTTAAATTTAATAACATCCATAACTAGAAATGTGTTCGGTATAGTCACGCCCTAAAAATATTTCTGAAATTTTAATACAAAATAAGGTACATGTTATTCAACTTACAGAAATAAATTGCCAATAATGACTTACAGCCTTGACTACCATCTGAATTCCTATTTACATTTGTTTGTTTCTTTCTTTCTTTGGCTCGGTCTTCTATGCCATTACACCTACTAATCGCAATGGTAATCATTTTTACGTTTAATATTTCGATGATACGGACGACGAGGTCGAATCTGGCCATATAGGGCATTATTTGAGGCGTGGCCGCCAACGAACCATCCAATAGAAGAAGGAATACATGTCGCGTAAATTTCATATTCGCACCAATGGATTGAGGTGTGGGTGGGGTCCACGGATAAACACAAGGGCTCAGGCAAGGAGCTCCGGGGCGGAGACCCAGCGAAGAGCGACAGGACGAGGAGTCATTCGGGGTTAGAATATTCCGCTTGGGGGGGTGGGGGAAGGACATATTCACTGCCAACCCGGCGACGAGGCTGGGCCTGAGGCTGCCCACAACCCAGGAAAACATGGAGCTGGAGAATATCGTGGCCAACACCGTCCTGCTGAAAGCCAGGGAAGGTAAGCAGGCGGGGGGGACCCGGCGGCTACGGGGTGCTGCCCGGGTTGACAGCTCCGAGAGCGCAGCTTCGGATGGCACCGAAAGCCCGGGGATTCCCCGAGGAAGTCTAGGCCACTCAGAAATGGGAAGCTGCCGGGTCGATCGCTCTCCCTTGTCTTTCTACCCCCTGTTGTGCTGCATTTAATGCTTTGATTGTTTGTTTCACGACTCGGCGTCCGAGTTTCTGCGACCAGGAGCGTTTTTATCGGCGTGTAACCTTGTGGAAACAGACACGGAATCTCAGGAAAAAATGGTAAACTGTCAGGATGCATTTGCACCCCAGCGGAGCATTTCGTTTCCCGGAACGCATCCCGTTTAAGCAATAATTTCTGCAATGTTTTTAGCATACCTAAAAAGGGCTCATTAACGATACCTATAGTATAATTAAGAAAAGCATTTGTGGAAACACCTGCGATTGCGTGGTAATCTAAAAACCGGGATCCCGTCGTTTTTGTCACGCACCTTCAGTCGGTTTTATGGCATTGACGGATTTTAGCACGCTTCGGCGCATTTTCCCACAAGTATTTATCAGTCTGCGGAAAAGTGTTCGTGTCTGTCGTACAGTTCACTGATTCCCCTTCCTGTCAGTGGTAACTAAAATGGCAACAAAATTACCTGCTACACAAGTTTAGTTTCCTTCAAAGTGCACGTTGTATGCAGGTATCTTTGCTCCAGACACCTGTTACAGTAAGCATACTTCTTTTCTTGCAGAAACACGTTTTTCTCTAATAGAAAATAACCACACTCTGGTGTATATATGCATGTATGTGTGTGTGTGGTCATGATAGTGAAACTATGTTGAAATACAGCCTATTTAAGGGCTGGAATTTCGCAAATACTAATACGGCATTTCTTAAAAAGACACCGTAATTACATTTTACTAAAAATTTACATTTGCATCTGTAGATTTTATGCGTTTCGGAAAAAGCCCGACCATTTACGAGCAGCTGTAAGCCATGTGAAAGTTTCTGCAATATTATTTTGGTAAATTTCGGTGATGGTCCTCTAGTTGTGGTTCTAATCAAGATGAATTTTGGGGGGGAAACAAACTGTATTGTACTAATCAGTGCCCCTGGTTTTTTATATGCACAGATGCACGATAAAACGTCTACCTGCATGCGGGTTACTCCGGTCTGCAGAGGCAGCTGCAGTTGTGCTTATGCTAGCCAGCATGAATAACCAATGCACCCCTCCTTAAATTGGCATCTTACTTTGCCCAAATATGCACACTCCTCCGTCTTGATACTGCCTCAAACACGAAGCAATCGCCAGCTTGTTTGTTCACTTAGGTTATGATTAATCGTTTGACTTTTCCATAACATGACATCGAGCAGACGGAACATCCTACAATAGTACATTTCCGAAAGTCCTTTGGAGTTGATGGATGTTTATTCCAACCACATTACGGTTGGAATAATGGGATCAGGTAGCGCTGAAATGTTAGCTAATATCGCCGAAACGTAAAGCACGGAAATTCGATTTATTTATGAATGATGGAAATGGCGCATCCATAAAATGCACTTGCACACAGAACCACAGACTTCACGTTAAAAGCGTGATGGGGGAAACCAGGATTCATACAGGGAGCGTTTTTTTTTCCTGTATAAGTATGTTTCATTTGTTTGAACTCGTTTTTTTGCACGGCAGTCATCCCGATGGGTGTTTGCACCCGGCTCAGTATTAGAATCGCATATGCTCCTCCCGTCTACACTGGCCCTGGCACAACATTGTGCTGCCGTCTAACATTGAGTCTGCAAGACGTGCAAGTACCAGTGAACATGCTGCGTTACCCTGCTGCTAGTGTGCTTTGAGCAGGAAATGTTGAGGAAAGGAGCCTCTCACGTGACACTTTTTGAACAAGTACATTTCCCACCTTAATTCTTTTAGAAAATACAACCTCATAAAAAATAATCGCTTCTATATATTCCATTTTATAATTCATAATTGGTTTCTTAAAATGCATATTTTTATATGGGGAAAATATGCAACACTGCAGGTGGGGGAAATTTGTGTGGTAATTATCAAGCCCTTGAATGGACATGATAAACGCTATAGTAAATGTCAGATCAGACTTAAAGTAATAAACACCTTCTTATCATAACTATTCATAGGACAACTTCTAAAACAAGTCTGGCTGATACTCAAGTCAGTTTTTTTTTTTTTTTTTTAAATGTTGTCGCTCTTCCTCTGCAACAAGTGTTTATCTTCCTGTGAACTTTTTCTGAAGAGCACACGATGCTGATGCATTTTTTTTTTTCTTAATTTAAAAAAGGCTAGAATTTGCCACCGGAACGACAGTAGCTCTTGTGGGAAGTTTGTGCTCTCAAATGAATGGATGAATGTAGAGACTGAGTGAGGTCGGCCAAGCTTTATGTTGTTTCTATATCGTCTCTGCAGTGGGTCCACGTGACTCGTTTCCTACGCAGCGTGTGGTCACACCGCAGGTCGTCTCCCCCCCCCCCCCACCCCGTTCCCCTATCGCAAACTATGCAAATCTCTATACATTTTATTTGTACCCCTTATTCTGATTGACGTCATCGTCACAGAAAGCCATTTGGCTTGCAAATATTGCATTTCCTACGGCAAGCTGCAAGCAGAGTTCACTGTTCAAGGTTGAAAGTACTCTCTAATACTCTGTAGTATGCTGCAGGTACTCTGTAGGCTGTAGTACTTTGGACCCATCTGGAAAATGCCCCCCAGCCATACCAAAATTTCACCGCCTCTTTCCTGTCGTCATTTGCTGTCTGCACTGGGCTGTCGACCGCATTCGTGTTGTGAAAAGCGGTTAAGCCTCCTAAAGACACTCAGATATGCCCCCCCCCCCCCCCCCGTCATACTGTAGTTCTCACAGGCGAGCTGACCTTTTTTCTTTTTTTTTCGTACTGGCAAGCTGCCAGAAGGCTATTCGTGATGGCAAGGCCACGGGGGCCTTCCACCTGGACCGGTCATTCCAGTGGGACTGTAGGTATTCAGTGACGATGGAGGGTGTCCACGTGCCAGTGGAGTGGTTCTTCTGAAGCTGCCGTGGTGTCCGGCGTCGTATAGCTCTGGAAGTCAGAAGACCATTTTAAAAAAGAGGCAAGGGGGGGGGGGCGGTGTTTGGCTGTACAGTTAAATCTGTAAAAGCTAGGGATGGAAATAAAGACAGGAAAATATTGATTTTAATGGCAAGTAAGCATCATTTTGTTTTGCAGTGGGTAGAATGACAATAGAGTCGTCTTTGATTTGGAGAGTTGCCCTTGGTCTCTGACTCATCCCAGGAGGAGAGGGGATCCCCCCTTATTTATTTTTTTTGTTTGAGGGGGGACCGGGAGTCTGTGCCCTTGTGCATTGTGTTGGACAGAACCACTCTTCTGATTCTGCTCTTTGGTCCTCCCGGCAACAGGGGGCGGTGGCAACCGGAAGGGAAAGAGTAAGAAATGGAAGCAGATGCTGCAGTTTCCCCACATAACCCAGTGCGAGGAGCTACGCCAGAGCACAGGTAAGCCCCTCCGTATCCCAGGTAGCACTGGGCACAAGCATGGGGTTATACCTTGGCAGGGATGCCAGTCCATCACTGGGCACATTATTTTTCTCTTTGTTTAATAAGGCACAGAAACACTGTTACTTTTTTCCTTCATTCATATGCTGCTCCGAGTGGTTTATAGCTAGCTAGCCGGAGGTCAGTACCACCATTGAGTTTAACCACTGTGATTCCCCCAACCCCCCCCCCCCCCCCCCCCCCCCAAATTACGTCTGTTTCTGCTATGACTTGGCAAGTGACAAATCAGTCTGTGACCTAAAGCCAGGCAGCCGTCACAAGCAGCTTCCTGGCTGGGACCATGTGGTATTGGAGCGACTCTGGGGGCGAGGTAGAAGTCAGAAACCGGGTGAAATAGGGGCTCATGTCTGGCAGAACGGTAGAGGCTTCAAGGCCTGGGCTGGGTTCTGCTTCGTCGCAGCAAGGTACAGACCCTGTGGCTGTGATCAGAAGGTTGTTGGTTCAAATCCCGGGGTCGGCAGAGTGATGTCATCATCGGCAAGGCCCTTAAGTCCCTATTGCCCCAGAGACTGTCTGAGCTGCTTCCTCAAAAAACATTTCTTTGGTTAAGCATCTGCTAAATTTGAATAAATCGCTGGACACTGGCAGAGGGATGCCTGGTCGAGGGTCTTAGTGTTTAACGTAACAAGGGATATGACTTTGTTCTCTGGTGTTTCCACCATTGCTGCTGCATGTTCCGCCTTCTCGCTGTTTGATAACCCCATAGCTTCACACTGTGATCCCTGACGCATGGCCACTTGCATCGGAGAGGAACTTCTCCATTCGGCCCGTGCTACCCGTGCCCCACCCCCCCCGGGGTTTCCGAAGTCCAGATCCGCTGGGTTCCCGGGTTCCTGCGGGTTCGATCTCCGCCTTCTGACCCAGATCTCGGTTCTGGGGGAGAAAGCCGCGGGTCCCTCGGTGGGGTGGAATTTGCGGGGTGCTCTCGTGTCGTTTTTGGGTCAGCTGCTTGCAGCTGTCACCCGAGAGAGGAAACGGTGGGAAAGAGAGGAAGCTGAAGCTTTTGGCCTTTAAGCAGACATCGGGTTTTTGCATGTCGATTTAGGTCACAGAACATCTAGCGTGAGCATTGAGCAGCAGTAAGTTAGCATGGTTAGCTTAGCTGTATATAAAGTTAGTGAGTGTGACATGAGTAGTGAGTACTGCCGCCCTGAGGATTCCAGTTAGCATGGTTAGCTTAGCTGTATGTAAAGTTAGCGAGTGTGACATGAGTAGCGAGTACTACTGCCCTGAGGATTCCAGTTAGCATGGTTAGCTAGCGAGTGAGCTATGAGTAGTGAGTACTTAATCTGCCATTATCAGAGGCCTGAGGAGTCCTTTTAGTACAGTAAGACTAGCTGTATATAAAGTTAGCGAGCAAGTAATGTGTAGTGAGTACTTAATCTGCAGGCCTGAGGATTCTGGTTAGCGTGGTTAGCCTAGCTGTGTATATAGTTAGAGATTGTTTAGTGAGCACTTAAATCTGTCACCATCAGAAGAGGCCTGATGCCATCAGGAAAGGGCTGAGAGATGTGCAGTTGCTTTTCCAGGAAAAAAAGGGGTAGTTTTGTGTAAATTGTTTAAACAAGCTTTCAGATTGACAGCGCTGCCTCAGCCCCAAGCTTCTGCTGGTCCGTGGTAAACCAGAGGAATTGTGCGAATTTGCACAACACTGTCTGTTGGAGGAAACCTGCGTCAAAAATTGAATAATCGTGAAATCTTTGCTTCCTGTGTGTCGAATATAGTGTCACCCTTAAGTTGTGCAATGAAACGACAGCTACTGAAAATTGCTTATATAAAAGTCGTTCAGTATAAAACTAAATGCATCAGTCCGTCTTGCAAATTTGCTTAAGGGACATTTTTGGGAGAGAATCTCAGTTTCTGTTTATGCTGTTCGCTTGTAACCATCAGTAAAGAAAACGGGAAACATCCTGTCACCAGAAGGAATTGAAAAAACTGCACTATGAAGCGTTTTCTGATTGGGTGCCGAGCCGTCTTTCTGAACTCCTGGCCAGGCCTCGTTTTATTATTAAATGTCGGAGTTATCAGTTTTCTGCCATGGATTTTATTGTAAATGTATCATATTGCTTGCTTGCACAGAAGTGTGCAAACTGCTGCCATTTGTGGGGTGTTAATAAAACTGTGGGCCGGACCATTTGAGGAGCCGGATTCTACGATGCTGATATGCTGAGCACTGCTTTCGCTTTTCTCATTTTTCGAGTTAATTCCAAAACTCTGTCAATTCTTAACCATTGTTCTCTGCGTGGGGGGTGCGTGTTCTTCCGGTGTCACACTGCGGCCCTCTTGAGCGCCAGAGACATTAAGTTAGGTTGAATGGCCTTTGAATCGCCCGTAGTGTGTGACTGTGCTAGTGTTACAGGTCACAAGATAGGCGATGGGTTGCCTGGGATGATAGAGAGGCACGTGCATGCGTGTCTGTGTGTGCATGCGTGTGTGTCTGTGCGTGTCTGTGCATGCATGCATGTCGGTGCGTTCATGTTTGTGGTCATGGCGTATATTACTTTGTGAGGACCAAATTGCCCCCACAATGTGATTAAAAACCTATTATGACCTTTTTGGCGACCTTTTTTTTTTTATTTTTATCCCCACAAGGGTTTACTCATTTTATAGGAAATCCGAGAATGCAGTCAAAAAACTAAAAATGTCAAAACTCTCAGATTTTGTTTGGTTACTTATGGTTAAGGTTAGGATCGGGTAGGTCGTCATTGCTGGGGCTAGGGATTTGTTCCATAGAAGTGGATGAGTGGTCCCCACAAAGTTATGAATACAAACGTGTGTGTGTGTGTGTGTGTGTGTGTGTGTGTGTGTGTTTGTTATACACGCGCAAATGAAACACGGATGACAGAATTCAGCAGCTACAACCCTGTGATTCTCTATGGCTGTGAACGCCGCTTACGGTGGAAGGTACGGGGACACACGGGGAAAGGGGCCGGGGGGGCCTGTAACGGCCTGTATCAGGAGCGCGAGCTGAATGTCTGATGCACATCCGCCCATCTCCCGGCCGCAGGGTGACCTGGAGCGCGTCGCACGCAGCACAGGTCTGGGCTCGTCCATCGCTCCGACCCACATGCTGGCTGGACGGCGCTCGCAGGCGCGACATCACCGCTCATTTATACCGCTTTGAATAGAATTCAGGATTTTTCATGGCTGGCCTAGAAGTACCGTACTTGTGCGGCTGGCTCACCGCGTCGAGGCGGTGTTTGGGCAGTAAAGACGCGGCTCCTCTTGGGGTTAATGTCCAATCCCCGGATTAAACCTCGAATGCGACGTGTCACCTTGACCATTCCTCTCTCTCCTCTTCACTGTTTTGTGGTTCATGCTTTCTGCCCCCCCCCCCCCCCCCTCCCCAGCTCTTTTCTTCCTTAAGTCCAGTAACCCTGGAGATGCGGGGGGGGGGGGGTCATGTGACTTCGACCTTATTTATTCTGGATCCAGTTTACAAGCCTCTGTCCATTACGGCCCTAATTACACGCCTCTCACTGCTACCCTACACAAAGATTTACGGGACGCGTCGCCATTTTGCAATGAGTCATTACAAGAATCTCAGGCTCCTCTGTGACCATTTTTAAAGTTTTGATTTTAAATTCCTATGATTCCTCTTCTCATGCTTTTCGTGTAATTTTTACAAAAAGAAATCAAAAGCATAAATAACTTAACAATCATAAATCATGGCTTATGTCGGTAATATTTAAATTAACATATCTCAGAACATACCTCAAAATATGACGTTTATGAACATCATTAAAAAAATATTTTCCCCACCTGGCACGTTAATGAAACTTGCGTAAAACAGAATAGAGTGATTAAAGCAGTGCATCTCCATGCATCAGTGAGTTGGGAAACGCAATCTCATGCGTAAAGTGCAGCTGTTCTTTCGGATGACGTCGGGCACGGCCTCTGCGGGGCCGCAGAAACTCCCTGCGAGGCGACTTGTTCTCGTCGTGTTGTTTCTTGTTCGAATGGAATCTGGCCCGCTTCGGATTATGTAAGCAGGCTGTCGCTTGAACCGCACAACGGCCATTTATCGGTTGTCGCACCGATAGGCTCGATAGGCTTCCGTCCTTTGTGACATGTACACTGTCACTGCAGCTGTAACTGTCACTGGACTTCCTGCTGGAATCAACTTCTTATCTTTTGTTGGCATTAAGTCTGGTTTTCAAGATTTTTTTTTTTGTTTCTTCTTCAGTTGTGAAGGTTGTGATTGCTGTGTATATTTGTGAAACAGAATTCATGACCAGGCGTTATGTCTGTCTTTTAGCATGCGTGCATGAGTGTGTATTTATGGTTCTCGCACTCATTTCTTTAGTAGCTGCTTCTTAACCCGTGATCTGTGTATGACGGCATGAGCGTTTGCAGTTTGATGCTTGCCTCGCTTCTACGTCCTTTGGGACGAAAGCATCTGCTCAACATGTAAATGTGTATAGTTGGGGGCGTGGCGTAGAGATTTCTCCTTTTGCGGTGTTCCTCCTGTACTATTGCTGTGGCTCAACAAGTAGAGAATTGCGCTTGCGATGCAAAGGTTGTAAGTTCAAACCCTCGGGAGTGCAAGCAAATTGTATCCCTTCCCTCTGCAGTGAGCTGCTTTGGGTAAAGGAGTGAAACGTGTTGTGGAAACTTTGCCTAAATAGCAGTGAGTTGGTGCAGCTCCGAGTTCCTGCAGCGTTTGCAAAACTCCTGGCCCCGGAAGGACGGTGGCAGAGGCCGTAGTTATGAATCAGGCTGTGCGTGTTTCAAGTCGCTGCACGCTCAGCCTCGGTTTTGTAACCGTGCCGTTCCGTCCCCTCCCCCTCGCCCAACGGGGCTGTCAGAGCGTATCTGCAGCCGCATACCATCATGGGGGGGCCCCTCTCTGCCACTAAGCTGCTCGCCGGATCAGACCGCGACGGAGGGCGCTCCAACGCCGACCTTCCTTTTTTCCTTCATTGCATGCAGGCGCGCGGCTGCCCTAGCGATGGCGGGCCAGAGTGGCGTGGTTTTTCTGAGACTGTGCCAGGTGTGGCGCGATGGCTGGGGCTGCTTGACATGTCCCGCGCACACACGTCTGTCCATACTCAGAACAAGCCACTTCCTGTAGCTGCTGCCTTGTACCAGAAGATCAGCAGCTGAAAATGCATTATAAATTGCGACGGCTTGGCCGCAATACTGCATTTGGTGTGAATGGTGTGTGCGCCCTGTGATGGGTTGGTGCTCCATGCTGGGTAATTCCCTGCCTTGTGCTTCTAGGATTGGCTCCGGACCTCCGCGATGCTATATCGGACAAGTGAGGATGGATGGATGGATGGATGGGGCGCAGTGCATTTTCCGCAGTTGCCTTTCACTTTAATACTCCCCCGAACATAATGCCCTCCCATGCAGTCACTCCCATCTTGGGTAACATCATTGCCCTCCTGTTGTGACAGACAGGCAGTGTATTTCAGAACATCTGAAACTCATAGTGGGGGGGTGGGTCGGGGTGAGAGTGGGGCGTTGGCAGATGGTGCTTGGCTCAGTTTACTTATGCCCACAGGTGAGAGTCAATCATGTTCGATCTCCGCTGCACGTTTGGGCGTGCCTGCATGCGCGTGTGCTAATCCACTGCAGGACATTCAGGATTCTCTGACCTGCAGTGGGCTGCCGGTAACCATGGCTGGAAATGAACGAGAGGAGACGCATGGCTTTCCTTTGTGACTCGAACCTTTTCATGTGAAATTTCTGGTTGGATGTGGGAGTCAAGCAAGCCTGAGGCCATCTGGGGGTGCCGTGGAGGTCCTTTTTTGCAGATGGGGGGGGGCTTTGATGTATGGATAAAAGCAGGATGATGTTTGTGTGTTTTGAAGTAATGCAGTGAACTAAATGGGGATTTACAAGGGGTTTTCTGATTCACATTTTCTGAAGGTCAGGTGGTTTTAAACTTGTGCCACCAAGGATGATGAAGACATTGAACCCAAAACCTCAGCACTGACTGAGATGATCTTGGAAAGTCAGTATTCTCAGTCGATCTCCGAATCTGTTTTGATCGTCGTTCATTATCAGCAGAGTTGTTGTGTCAGTTTACGGTCTTCTGTAAAACCCTGAGCAGCTGCAGATCCTGTGGTTTCCTTCGGAATTAATAAAGTGATAAGTAATTAAGTATGTATCACCCTGTGCTAAACGCCAGCTGAAATCCTGCGGGGAAAAACTCGCGGCAAATGAAACGCAGCTGATTTTCAGCTCTCCGTCTCAAACCGGGGGAATTCGGGCTTCGGAAATGATGGTGATTGATGCCGCTTCGGTGGGGCTCTGTAAACGTCACCCCCTGTACGCCGCACCCCTTTCCCCAAAACATGGAATCCTGTAGGGAGTCATTAACGTTGTGAACAGCATGTTGCTTTTATTTAACCACTTCCCGTCCAAAGAAAATCAAGCTGCGGAACATCAAGTGACCTCTTTAGAAGATTTGCAGATATCAAAGGCAGTGTCCTTGCCCCCTAAACCAGTCTGGGGGCATCCCTGGTAAGGCCTGACTTATTACTGGGAGGCGACGACCTGTGTTCCTTCTCACTAGACTCCGCCCTCCACCCTTACCCATAATCCTCCTGGATAACCATGCCTCTGCTTAGCTTCTGCTCTCCTCTGATTGGCTGATTGGCTTTGAGGAACACCACCAGTAATTTACCTACCATGCACCCTTGCCCAATAATTCCGTACAGGTATATATACATAGTGGTCCCGTTTGTTTTTTTGCTTCTTCTATCCGCTCATCCCTCGTTCTTCTCGTATTCCTCCTCCTCCCGATGTTCAGAGAGGGACTACCACAGCCTGTGTGAGCGCCAGCCCATCGGACGGACCCTCTTCCGGCAGTTCTGTGACACCCGGCCCGAGCTGAAGCGCTGTGTCCAGTTCCTGGACGCCGTGGTGAGAACCCGAGGGGGGGGATTTGGGGGGGTGGGATTTCTGCCTACCTTCAGCGAGACTCTAGAGAAGCGACATCACACGTCTGTGAGTGACAATAAGGGCTGAAATCACAGACGGGAAGTCTGAAAGTCAAAAGCTCGCTCTCTGCGTCACTGTCCCCGCCCCCTCTCCCCTACACCCCTGCCCCCCGGCCTTTCTCACCCCCGGCCACGTTCCCACCCCATCTCTGGGGGCTCCTCTCATTATCCCCCCTCCCAATAGTAAACCTTCTGCCATCGCCCGTCCCATGCCGGCCCCCGTGTGATACCACAGCAGTCTGTTGTGATATTGCTTCCCCCCCCCCCCCTCTTTAAACACACACACATTGACGTCGATGCCCCCGCAGTTGTATGTGTTGTGATGTGTATTTGCATATTTTTTCCCCCCCGTCACCCCAGTGAACGTGTCCGTGCCTCTGTTTGCGATGGCAGCCCGCAAATTGGCCCGCGATCCCCGCTTAAGCCAGTGACGTAGCGCCGCCGAGCGAGAGAGAGAGAGCCTGCAACCTCGGGGGAATGTTAACATGTCGGATTAAAAAAAAGAAATTGCCGGCGATTTTTCTAAAGGACGAGAGGAGGACTTCGCTATTTCTTGAGCCGCTAAGCAACCTCATGCGTATGGAAAGGTGTGTGTTTGCTAATGGCCCCCCCCCCCCCTTTCCAGGCAGAGTACGAAGTCACCCCAGACGAAGAACGAAGGGAACGAGGACAGGAGTTGATTGACCGATACTTCAGCTTGACGGTATGGTCCAAAATGAGGTACCACTTAGAGTAGGCAGCCAAGGCCCTAAACCGGCCAGCAGTGTGTGTTTACTTTGTGGCCGGTTCTGAAAGCCCATCCGAAGTGCTGATGTCGCCCCTCCCACAGTCAGACGACCATGTCCCCGAGATACCGAACGAGCTGGTGACCAAGTGCATGGAGGGCCTTCAGAATGAGGCCTGTAAGGACCTTTTCAAGGAGTGTACCAAGTAAGCCGCTCCCCCTCCTTTCTCCCCCCGGCCACCACCTGCCACTTGGTACGCCCCGCAAGGCTGAGCTCTCATGCCCTGTCCACTGCCCACCGCAGGCTCATCCATGGCTGCCTGAGCGAGGCTCCCTTCTCCGACTACCAGGAGAGCATGTACTTCAACCGGTTCCTGCAGTGGAAGTGGCTGGAGAGGTAGGGGCGGGGCTTTGCGTCGTTGCGGGGGGAGGGGCAGATCCACACAGCTCTCCCTAATCACACCCTTCTCGCTGCTGAATGACATCTGGCTGACTAGCTGTTGGTTTTATTAGTCGCTGTTTGCTGGACGACTTCCTTTATTTGTTTAATTAAGGTGACGTAATGGGACAGGCTAACCTCGGCGTGCAGCCCTTCGTTTATGTATTATGAGTCATTCTTCATTCAATTCATTCTAATTCAGCCGTCATCCCCCTGACGCTGAGCTGCTGTTAGTATCGCTATTAGGGTGAAGGAATGTGAGGACGGGGGGGGGGGGGGGTGTTGTGGTTGTGATGGGGGTGTGGCTTAAAGACACGGGAGGTCACATGACCTTAGACCAGCGATCTGGGATGCGCGCGCACGTTTGTCACATTGTTACCGTTGCAGCAAGATTGCTGTTGTCGTTATATACGATTAATTGTAAAGTCTACGAACACAGAGGTTATTATATGAGGCCCTGGTAGGTAGTAATCTGACTTAATCGTGTTCATAGCGTTGTAAAATTTTCGTTAAATTTTATTTTTGCATAACGTCAGAGCACTTAATGTGTGCCGGTTTAGCAAGCAGGCTGATAAACAAATTAACGTATTTAATAGCATTTAATTAGTGACTGCATTATGAGCGTTTTGGAAGGAAACCAGCGTTCTACAATTACACGGGTGAGTGTGGAGGTAAATTAGTTTAATTGGATATGAAGTGGTGGATGTGGCTCATTTTGCCGGGCTAGAACAGGGACGGGTTTCTTGTTCTTAGGTGCCCAGTCTGTGTCACCCCCAGTGTAGTGACTGTTTGTGGCCAGCAGGGGGCGCCGTGCAAATGTGGGGTTTGACTGGTGGTGCAAGTCATCAGTGGTAGTGGAAATCTGTGTTTGGGTTATGGCTGCTAACGCTAATTTCCCTCTGCTCTCCAGACAGCCCGTGACGAAGAACACCTTCCGGCAGTACCGGGTCCTGGGAAAGGGAGGCTTCGGAGAGGTATGGCCCTCAAACCCGTAACCGTTAACCCCTTCAGGCCATTAGCTGCAAGGATAAATTGCTCCTGGTTGGATATGAGTGGGGAGTCCCGTCCCGTCCCCCCTGTCATATTTACAGGGCAGTCATGAGCATGATGGTATTTCTTGCATGTTACAATCTTTGAGTTACATAAATCTCACCGTCAGGGTGTTGGACACCTCTGGAAAAACAAGGACTGCACGATTAGCTTTGGGTTATAAAAGGCTCCTTAGAGAGGCGCTTAAGATATTAAACCTGACATCCAATCCCAGGAGTTTCATGGTTTTTATTTCAGAGAAGAGTTTGTCCCCTGTACCTGCAGTGATGATATCTGCGTGTATAACGTGACCTAACCACCATCACGATTATATTGTAAATTATTTAGCCAAAATTTGGATGAAACTGAGCGCATGTAAGCTCATAAAGGCCTTCTGTTCAGCTTGTTTGTTTAGTGATGTTGCCACAGTTCTCTCTCTCTATCTCTGAGAGATAATTAAATCCAGGAATTTGCACGATGTCGCGGTATCTTTCGGCCCGCGTGCGTCCTGGGCTTCACCGCGACACGCCGCGGTGTGAAAGGCGAGTTTCCCCGGCCCTGCGCACTGACCTCACGCCCCAGTCTGTGTCGCCGCCGTGCAGGTGTGCGCGTGCCAGGTGCGAGCCACGGGGAAGATGTACGCCTGCAAGAAGCTGGAGAAGAAGAGGATCAAAAAGAGGAAAGGAGAATCCATGGCGCTCAACGAGAAGCAGATTCTGGAGAAGGTCAACAGTCGGTTTGTAGTGAGTACAGCTCCCCCTTAAGGATGGTTCTACTTACTGCAGACGTGCCTCTGCATGCACCTTAGCGCTGGACCGTCCGCGTTGCGCCGGGGAGCTGGGTACTACCGCGCCGGGGAGCTGGGTACTACCGCGCCGGGGAGCTGCGTGTTACCGCGCCGGGGAGCTGCGTGTTACCGCGCCGGGGAGCTGCGTGTTACCGCGCCGGGGAGCTGCGTATTACCGCGCCAGGTCTGGGGTGGCGCTGTAGAGCAAGGCTGCTCTTAAGTCGTGCTGAAGTGTGGTATGGACGTTATATTAAAAATAAGTATTTTATTTCCTACTTTCCATGCATTATTTACTTGCAGTATGCAGGTACAGGTATCCGTTAATTGACATCATATTGAGTAACGTCCAATCACATTTATGGCTCATGGGAGTTTTACTTACACAATGTTCTGAGGGCAGAACGATAAAAAAATAATTGGTTCAGAGAGAGAACCAATCAGATTGTAGAGGAGGTGGGTCCAAGCAGCTAGATGAGGCAGGACCAACCAATCAGATTGTAGTGGAGGTGGGAGTCTTTATAACACCTTTATAACCTCCCTCATCCTGCCTTTCTTCGAATCCGCTTGCCGTTTTTGTCTTCACTCTGATCGGAGAGGGTAGCGAAGGTTTTCACGTGCAGCCTTTTGGTTCGGTCTCCTTTCTGACTTCCGGCTACTTTTCCCCTGGCCAATGAACGATCGAGTCGCTTTCGTGTCACTGTACGGACCAAAACCCAGCAGTGCGCAGTGGTGTGTCCGCAGTAGGTGTGAACCCCCTTAGACATCCAAAACTGCGTATACACATCACCTAGGCTCATCTGTCCACATTTATGTGTATGTACAAGTATTTTTCTAGTTCCTACATCAATCTTCTACACAAAGAGAAACCTGTGGGGTTTTTTTTACCTTTCAGTGTTCATGAATATTTTTGCATTTTGAAATGTAGTGCAGTGTGTGAGTGTGGCACTGTTTTATCAGCAGGATGAACTGCGATCTGAATACAATACTGCTTCAGTCTGTTATTATCTGTATAAACCTTAGATAAGACGTGACAAAACATAGGTGTCATAGGTGTCTGGGTGAGTTAATCCTACCAGAATAGTTAGGCCGTGCCTCAGTGTCTCTATCGCCCCCTGGAGGTGAGCCTGGCATACGCCTATGAGACGAAGGACGCCCTATGCCTGGTGCTGACCCTCATGAACGGCGGCGACCTGAAGTTCCACATCTATCACATGGGCGAGGCCGGGTTCGAGGAGAAGAGGGCCGTCTTCTATTCCGCTGAGCTGTGTTGTGGCCTGGAAGATCTCCACCGGGAGAGGATAGTGTACAGGTGAACCTCAGGCATCTGGCAAAGCCGCACCACGGACTGTTTACATTGTGGTGGTTTTTTTTTTTTCTTACTATGTATTTTTCCTTCGTCACAGAGACCTGAAGCCTGAAAATATCCTATTAGATGACTATGGTGAGTGACACTTGTTATTTAAGTCTTACAAAAACATCGTAGAATATCCCCATGGTGCTCAGAGACGTTTGTGGTATGTAGGGAGCGGTGCTGTTACAGATTTTAGCCACTAGGGGGAGTGGAGCATGCAAAAATAGTAGGGTCGATAGTGTATTCTCCCTGTTAGATAACATCACCGATGCAAAGAAGAAGCCAAAATGAGTATGAAAGCCATGTAAATTATGTAAATAAGAGGAAGCGGACATCTCTATATAGATAAAGTCTTTACTGATGAAGCACTAACCTCTGCCATTGAGGTTTTACTTAATATCAAGAGCATCTCTGTTTAATCCGCTTACGTGTCCGTCGTGTTCGTGGAGAAGGGCTCTCCTGGAGTGTCTCCGTCTGTCTGCTTCCTCTGCAGGCCACATTCGCATCTCGGACCTCGGGCTGGCCGTTTACGTGCCGGAGGGCCAGACCATCAAAGGTCGGGTGGGCACCGTGGGCTACATGGGTGAGTCTCTTGGTTTCTGCTAGTGAAATTGCACACAGGCAGAGGTGGATAGTCCAGGTCCAAAGAATAAAAATCCAGACCAAGATTTTGCTTCAACCAACCAGTTGATTATTAAGAGTCATAGTCACAGTATTCAACTGGTTGGTTGAAACAAAATCTTGGTCTGGATTTTTATTTTCTGGATCTGGACTATCCACCTCTGCAGACAGGATTCTCACGGTTCTGGATGCCCCCTAGTTCTGTTGCGGTTACTGTCTTTGTTTCTCATTCTCTCTGCACAGGCAGTGCTCTCTTTTTAATGTCTTAGATTCTTTTTGTCTGATTATGATGTGCACAGGTAGTGTCAATCAGGGTAATTTATATGTGTGTAAATCTATGTGTTAAAAAAAAAAAAACTTGGCAGGGGGGAAATGACCTCACACTCTTAGGGTCAGCTGTGCTGTAAATGTGCTGAGCTGTGCTGTAAATGTGCTGTATAAGAATAAATTGTATTAGAAAATACATTTTAAAGATCAGAACCAGTTTCTCACAGGATATTATGTATACAAAGTGCAGAATGGTTCAAATAATTCCATTGGGTTTGCCGAATGTTCACCCAGACACACAAGGATGCATCTAAGTTTGCCTGTTTTTCTGGGTTTTGTGGACAAGCCGATTGGTGATTGGCTGCTCTGTTGATATGCTCAGTTCATATTTAAGCGGAGAAACCCAGCAACGTGGGAGGTCCTCTCACAATGTTATGGCTGGTTGAGGTGCAGGGTCTTCGGAGTGTCTGTTTTTAGCACACGCTGGTGATTTTTGTGCTGTGTGCAGTGACCCTCCCCTGCCTGTCTGTGTGCCTCCCCTAACCCCCTCTCTCCACTCCAAAGCCCCAGAGGTGGTAAAGAACGAACGCTACACCTTCAGCCCAGACTGGTGGGCGCTGGGCTGCCTGCTCTATGAGATGATCGAGGGCCAGTCGCCCTTCCAGCAGCGCAAGAAGAAGATCAAGCGTGAGGAGGTGGAGCGGTTGGTGCGGGAGGTGGAAGAGGAATACTCAAACAAGTTCTCTGAGGATGCCAAGTCCCTCTGCAGGATGGTGAGCATGCGACTGCATCATCGACAGGCAGACGTGTGGCGTTCCTCAACGCTAGCATGTTCCTGCAGTTGACAACCTCAAGTTTGGATACATCCAGAATCGCATACTTGTTTACTATCCAGTAGGCAAAATGTAGTATGCAAAGTGAACAGTATGTCTGAATCCGTAGTATGGATGAGTCAATAGGCAAACAAATTATATTCTGTGAAATTCCAGTGTGTGCTACTGATGGATGCTATGCTATCGCAAAAGGCTGCTGGAGCTGCAACTAGAGACAAAGAATGTTCTTTGTGAAGATGGCGGAGGCAGTGCAGTCTGTGTACAAATTTAAGTAGAAAATACAACCGAGATACATAAGATGATTTAATTATGTATTTTTTCGTAGATTTTTTTTGTTGAAAATTGTTAAAACCAAGTTTCAATGTCATTGTTCAACATCCGGGTCTGGTAATATGCAGGATGGTGGTGGCAGTACGTATGCCTAAGTGCATGCATAATGTTCTTATGCATATATACAGTATATACTACATACAGTCAAGTAGTAGGTTTATAGTAAAATTCAGTGCCTACTGTGCTAAGTGTGTGATTTCGGAAACAAACTTTGATTTTCATTTAGATAATTGCTGTTAAGACAAATGTGGCTTCGAAAGTTGCAGTGGGGTGGAATTAACCTGCCTGTCAGTCATCGACTGACATAAACCAATGGAAATAAAGTGGAGGATTGTGGCTTACAGCGCCCTGATTGGCTGCAGCTGATTAATCCCAGCTCCCCCTCCCTTGATTTCCAAACCTAATTTCTCCCATTACTATTACTCCTAAACAGTTGCTGGCCAAGGACCCCAATGTCAGGCTTGGCTGTCAAGGTGGTGGGGCCGCGGAGGTCAAAGCCCACCCTCTCTTCCGGTCCATGAATTTCAAGCGTTTGGAGGCAGGCATGCTTCAAGCCCCCTTCATCCCCGACGTGAGTCGCTTTCTGAATCCATCCTGGCTGTGGGCGGGGTATCTAAGGGGGTTTGTGACTGAGTCTCCTATATGCATCGTCGCTTTTTTGGTCCATGTTGTCTGTGGGGGGTGTCTGAGGGGCTTTGTGACTGCTTTGAAGACCTACACCAAATGTTTCCCACAACTAAAGGAATAAATTCCCTCCTTTGTGTGTGTGTGGGCATACATAGCCGCAGGCCATCTACTGTAAGGATGTGCTGGACATAGAACAGTTCTCCACCGTCAAGGGGGTGGAGCTGGAACCCAAGGACAGCTCCTTCTACCACAAGGTCTCCACGGGCAGTGTCTCGATCCCCTGGCAAAATGAGGTATGAACATCCCCCAGCCCCCCGAACCAAGAATTTCCAGTCCCTGCGGTTCGTCTAAACACTTGGATGTTTCGATATTTGAACTCCTTTATAAAACGAGCTGTTGCCCCGAGCTGAAGACTGTAGGTTACTTTATGTAAGATTTAGTGATCTGGTCTCATAGCTTCTAATGGAGATCCTTGAAAATCTTTGCCACCTCCTGCAATCCATTTCAAAGGAGATAGTGGAAATTGTGGCAGCTCCCAGTAATTCCAGACAAGAGGGCAGGTGTACGTATCAGCCCGTGATTCATTTCCTTCGAGGGCGTTCTGTGGATGTGGTCCAGGAAGTTCCAGCTTTATAAGGTAGAATGAGGTGGATCAAACTGGATAGTGGCAATTCACATAAACACATTAAGAATGTGGGTGGATATCGCTGATGCTGTCTGCGTGGGCGTCCCCCCCCCCCTCCCAAACACTCCCTCGTCCTACTTACCGTTGAGTATTTTCTCAAGAAACAGGATACATTGTAGACATTTTGATTTCTATTTTCGTACTCGTCTAACTATGATTCATAACGGCATTAAGTACTGACTTGTCAGCCCTTTTTTTTAGGTAATTAGTTTTAGGAAAAGCCAGAATTTTAAAGTTTCAATATGCTGATCTCAACAGTGGAGGTTGTTCGACATTAAAGATTTGCGTTAAAGTGTTCTGATACTAAAACTCCTTTTTAATAAACTCTTCATGTGAAAGATTCAGGATAGAAAGCTTAGTCAGTGTGTGGTACTTCCTGTCGGTTTCGAGAAGAAACAGGAAGTGTGCTGTGATTGGGCTTGTAATATCACTCCTGGCTAACGAAACACCCCACACACCAAAAGTGGGCCAGTTGCTCTGGAGGAACTTTTATTTTGCACAAATGTTCTCTCACACCTTGTATGGGGGTGAGTACACTTTCCGAGTCCACGAGTCCATATTACAGTAATGACACCAGTGTTGTGGATATTCATTCAGTGGTTGATATGTCCTCCTCACAGATGATCGAGACTGAGTGCTTTAAAGAGCTCAACATGTTACCTATGGATGGGTCAGTACCTCCTGATATGGACTGGAGGAACCAGCCTTCCCCCCCACCCAAAAAGGGGCTGCTTCAGAGGCTCTTTGGGCAACAAGTAAGAACCCCCCCTCCCATCCCTCCTCACCATTCTTTACTTTATGGGAAAACAAATTCTCATTTCCTGCTAACTTGCCAATATGTATTTGAAACTAACCGGTGCTCTCTGCTGCCCCTTAAGGGATGCTGTGGGGACTGCAGTGACAGCGAGGATGAGCCCACAAGACTGTGAGATCCAATTTCACCATGAGCTGCCCTGCCCCCTCAGAGAATCCAATATGTTTACAAATTTTGCACATTTGTATTTTTAAAATAGAACTATCTAAATATGGGAATGTATATTTTCAGTATATAGCCATACAGTATATGTTATTTAAAAACTAAAAATACGGCAAAAAAAAAATTATACCGTCCATCTACCTAGGGTTTGGCAAACAACCTGTAGGTCAGCGATGCTAAACGTCGTCTCGTCTCAAGTACCCTCTTTGTGAGTAGTCAGTTCTGCAGGCTTTTAAAGATTTGTTCTTTTTTTTTATGACCATTTTTGCAAAGCAAAGTGATTCGTATGCTCAAAACTGCAATGCTTCTGCACTTCACAGGAGGGGAGTGCTGTTTAACGCCATTTATTTTTCTGTTACAGTAAGATTTCAGTTTAATGTGAGGAATGGATGACTGGGTATTTGCTGTAGGCCTTTGTCATTTTCATATTATTTTATTCTTTTATTTGGGTAAATTTGTTTGCTCATTCATCCTAAGCTAGTGTGCCATAATTACCGTAACCACGACTCGGTCCCTGCCTAGCTGAGTGCCAAATCACCGCTTGCTCACTGTTGGTTTAGCCAGTTGTTGTAAAACCGCATCTTCCCCATTTAATTTTAGTTGTTATCATCCGTGCACTATAATAATGGTGATTAGCATTTGCAGGAAGTGTGATTTTTTTTTTTTTTTATTTTTTTTTTTTTTCTAAAGTCTGTCTGCATACTGATTATTATCAGTGTATGAAGATTAGAAAAGAAGCATACAGTTTGATGTCTGTCCAAACACAGCCAATATATATTTGTACCTGTTGTACAATTCAAGGCGCGTGTGGTGCTGACAGGCTTTCCTTCTGACCAATTATCCCACCTCAACATTGCAAGCAAATAAGTTCCCTGTGTCTTTAAGACTGTGTAAGACCTTTACCGTTATGATCTATACTCACACTCTTCAGGTAACTCACCCCTACCTCTGCTTGCCTCTGGGTCCTCAGAAGCACATTCCTCAATTGGTCTTCTGTTGTAGTCCTTCACTCTTTGGTGAGTCACTTTTAGGTAATTCAGGGCCTAGTTCTTTTATGTGCAGGAGGAATATCTTAGGATGGTTGATAGCGTATGTTTTTAGGTCACGCGGGACTGAGTTTGCATGTCTTGGCGCAACACTTTGTGTGACACTTTCCCAACTTCATGCCTACTTTGTTTGGTCGATTTACTCGATGTCCTGTTTTATTTCATTCACCCTCGAGGGCCATGAAACATGGAACTTCTGACTCGACACCTTTTATGTCCCTATTTTTCCACTTCTTCCATTTGCAGTATGGTGTGGTTTTCACCGGTGAAAGAATCTCCTTGTCACTAGTGTTTTTTTTTTTTTTTTTTCTTTTTTTTTTTTTTTTTTTTTTTTGGAAACTGTCTCATCTCACATTCTAGTTGGGAAATGCCTTAATGTCATCAACGACGTATTAATGATGCCAAATATGTGCCAGCATTCTCCCCTGGAAGATGCAGGGCCATTAAAATCCTAGGACACTGTGGCCTGAGGTTGTCCCAGCCGGACATTTTGGCGCCGCATTTCCTTGTTTTAAACGCGTCATGTTGAATTCGTTATTTACATATTTACTTTCTGGCCATCGGCAGGTTCTGCTTTAGAAGTAGTGGAGTGGTATAACTTATTCCACGATGGACTTAAGAGAGCTATTTGGCTCTCTCTGCAACTATCTGGACCATCCACATTGATTTAGACCCTCGATTTATTTTTCATTTCCTTTAGTGTCTTCATCTGAGTAAGACTGGAGTGCTTTGTCATCAAGTACCTGCAACCTTGAGTTTTTGAACTGCAGAAGCTCTTATGGGTTTAGAGAGAGGTTGCCAGCCCACTTGAACCTGTCAGCTTCTGGCCTTTCCAGCAGCCTCGTGCCACGTTTTGTATGAGTACTTATCACAGCCAGCATCTGAGGACTGTCTGTCCTTCTTTGGACAAAGCCTCAATGTTTAATTCATGTCCGGGCAGCGGTGACTAACCCTCTTTGCGTCCGCAAGAGTCCGAAATTGTCGGTGCCATCAACGGTTGCCCGTCTGGCCTCACTCCATCTTGACAGAAGTTGGATCCACGCACAAAACGGTCTTTGTCCAGCTTCTTCAGAAGGCCTGGTAAAGAGCTGGACTGTGGGGTTAGGATTCCCACCCAACACCACAGATGAAACACATTTCTGGGGGGTGATGGTCTAAGCCCAGAAACCCGCCATCAAAGTTCAGTGAATGCTTAGTTTTGTTCTGAATCTTAAATCGGTTTAGTGTTACCTTGGGAGTCTCACATCTAACATTACTCCAGTCCTTTAATTTTGTGAAAATCTGAGATATAATTTTTGGAGTCTGCTTAAGCTATGACCGCTAATCAAGTAGGAATATCACACGATTTAACCGGCCAATATTCGCTAGTTCGGGCAGCTTTCACCAAACTTTCATTGAGTGGCTTCTCATTGCCCAAGAACTCATCCTAAATACATAACTTGTAACCTCCTCTTGTCCACTTTGATGGCTCAATTTGGAAGCAACCGAACACTGTCTTAGGCTTCAGTAACCATACAACTGCCTATCCAGTCAACTACGGGTTATAAGCCTATACTGTTAGGAGTACTAACTTGTACCTTTGCTTGTCACTAGGGCTGTACCCTCAAGGGGTCTGCCAATTGTACCCTGTACGTGTATGTAATGGTACTTTTTAAGGTACAGGAATGGACTCTGAGGAACATCCCCAAGGTACAAACAGCATTAATGTATCCCCAATGATACAAATATGTTCATCATAGTCCATTTCTGGATCTTAAAAGGTACAAGCACCTACAGCTGAGGGTACAATTGGCAGATCCTTGAGGGTACAGCCCCAGTGACAAGCAAAGGTCCAAATGAGTACTTTTTTCTGAATGTACTGATATTAATATTATTCGGCTATTTCAACTTCTTTCTGCCTCCCTTGACTGCTGCTTCATGAAATCGCACAATCTTTGTGCCCGTTTAGTACACTGGTTTCCACCTGGTAAAACCAGACCTTTCCCTGGGATTCCTTGTTCCCAGATCATTGCCCAGTACACTAGAGACGTCCAGGATGTCAAAATCTGTTAGTGTGGGACTCTTGTGGGTGCCGTTGTCTCAATTCTGTTGCCAAAACTTAAAATGGTGCCCTGATTTCAACTTCTAATTGATGGGACGTTTAATGACATAACATTCCAGTGAAGTGATGAAATATGACGACTGGACTCGTTACAACCTTGTCTGAATGTTAATTCAGGAGAAACTGAACTCCACACATTGAACAGCTTGAAGGATTTTACTCCTAAAAGTACATATCTCATTGTAAGCTAGTTTGTTGCAGTATTCAAACAGCCTGGGACCAACCTCCCGGCTCAGTCATACAAGGACATCGACCATATATGGTGTAAGCACCATGATAGGCATATCAGTACTTTAAGTTGACCAGTAAGCATCAGTCTACCTCTTATTTCTATGATTGATCACTCATCTTCCAAGAGCATCAACTTTGTGGGATATCGGAGCCAGCAGACAATCAAAACAACATGATGATTATAACAAAAAACACTATAGTATACAGCTTTCAAGCAATAATATAGTTTTCTTATCCCATGCGCCATCCTCCTTGCAGTTATATGTAGCTAGATTGTTTTGCGAATAATGGCAAACCGTCAAAAAAAAAAATGCACAGCAGATCTATGAAAGTGTTGAGCATCCTGGCACTTAGCTTTGCAAAAAGAAAGAGGAACGTAATCAGTTTGTATTTCGAGAAGCACAGACACTGTTTAACACTACTGCTTTAGCAGTAACATAGTATACCAGAAAGAACAGGCGGGAATAGATTTTAAGATTGCATTTTTTTTATCCAAGTTTGTGGTTTCACTCCCGTCGATCTGATGCCAAAATTCAGTAATGTGTCAAAGTAACTCTCGTTCTAGAATTTTCAATTATTCATTAACTTAGTCTCTTTTTAACAGTGTCCAATTGCATTTAAAGCCAGTCCCTTGTTTCTAAACATTGTTTCAGTTGTCTGTTTTAAACTGTTAATGTACTTTTTAGACCTTTCATTGTAGACTTGTTATTCATTGACGGACTTGGGGAAGTGAGGTTTGGTTTTGGTTTGGTGAGGGTTGATTTGGCGAAAGTAATTGGGTATAACCCCCCCCCCCCCCCCCCATTTCTTTTGTAATAATTAATTTCCCTAATTGGGTTATATTAGCAAAATAAGACCTGTCAAATTTTGCATGTAAAAATGTATTTCATAATTGCAGCCATGTAGATATTTTTTTTGAAAATTATAAGGCTTTTTTTTAATTTATTCATTAGGAAGAGTATGAAAGAGCACGTTTATTTTCTGCTTAACTTCAGGCGTTCATTTTCTAAGTATACCTTCATTTACACCTTTCAATGTGCCTTTTTTCTTTTTAAGGAATCATTTAATTAGTGTTTCAGTTTCACTGCAGGGTTGGGGGAATTGCCAGCTGTAGAAAGCGATTCTGCTTGGCGCCCGGGTTCCCCCCCGACGCCTGACTGAGCTGTGATTACATGTGCGTTACGTCCCGATGTCAGGATAGCGTGAGACTTCTTGCCTTGTTTTTCTTTTCTCCTTTTTTTAATTTTTTTTTTTTTTTAATTATACATGACTGAGCCAGTAAGACGATAATGCTGGGGAGACTGGGACAAATTCCGGAATTCTGGAAGTTATCAATCCTCAAAAGAGGGGAAAAAGAAAAAAAAAGCGAGTCGATCTGTCAGTCACATTTCCCATCTCGGATTTTAACTTGACTACATTCCAATTTTTGCGGTACTGTACAGTGTGTAAATGATTCTAATTTTATTTAGCAATAATGGTTTTTAAATGTGTATATATATATATATATATAAAAAAAACTAAATACTAGACTGAAATGATTTCTCCCTTTGCTGTGTGTTGCTACTCCTGAGTCGGGCTTCAACACTGTGAAGTATGTACGAGGTCATGCGTGTGTCCTGTCACGCCTGTGCGCAGATCACTCTGCTATGCACTGATTTAGCACGCGTGTCTGTGTGTGGTGTACATGCGTGTTTGCCCTGCTGTGTAATAAGCGTGCTTGTTGTGTTCATGACCATTTAGGAGAGCCCTGTCTGTGTTCCCGTGAATTGAAACGACTGCACACGCATAGGTGGACCCCCCCCCCCTCCAAAAAAACAATTAAATATTCAAAAATGAGACCTTAAGCACAAAGACACAAGTTTTGGGTTTGGTACTGTTTCAGGAGTATCGCATCACAAAACCCCTCCCTTTTACCTCACTTTAGGGGAGCAGTTACCCCATAATGACCATTGGGGGGCAGCATGCTTGATACATGAATAGAGTTTGCTTTCTGTTTCACCCGAGTAACTTCCTATATGTATCAAGCGTCCGTTACTTGTCGTAGGAGAGCATATCCTCTCGCTAGAATTTTATGTTCTGTTTCAGGAGTCTTTCAATATTCGTTATGTTAGAATAACTGAATTGTACCACTTTTTGTTTCATTTCAGTGTTACTTTCATATGTGATGCTCTTTTCATTGACTTTTCCTTTTAATATGTAATAAAAATATCCGCCGGCCAATTACACGGTCCGTAGGCTACAAGAAAGTATTTTCCTAATAAAACTTTGGGCCTCTTATTAATGTGACTGTGAGTCAGATATATATTGTAGGTGTATATGAATCTAATATAGATTTTTATAGTTGCCAGGTTACACGTTAAAAATATGTATAATCTAAGCGAAAAATGTTTTTTATGTGGAGAATTTTAGTGATTGTTTGCCAACATGTTCTTGTCCGTGCTGTCTGCCGTAATTTTGCCAAGCTTTTTGCGCGTCCTCTCTCTCTGGAAGCAGATACTTAAAAAGATAACGCGTACGGAGAGCGGAGCCGTAAAGTGTGAATGGCAGTGTGCTGAGCCTAATACTGATTAAAAGGAGACTTAATAATCTGGAGATAGCTATTTAATAATTATCTGAGGCTAGCTACTCGCACATCCCAGGTTTCTGCTGGTTGGTGAGGTGCTGTTGAGGTACCGGCACAAATATTTTGTCGACTGGGGGTAGGAGTTTCGGTGGTAGAACTTCTCACCGGCTAATTTTACTGCCGCAGATTTCCGGGACATTGTGCGTCATTTTCAGGTGTCGGGGAGCTGCCATGAATTTGCGGGAGACTCCCGGAACTTCCAGTGGAGGTGGGATGTCTGGCTAGCTATTTAATCTGAAGCTAGCACGCTCGGTTCACAGGGTAATCTACTCTGCCTGCGTTTTGCGAGCAATGGCCGTGATAGTACTGCGTTCACTTTATATGGCAAACATACAGTGCGTGATGTCAATGAAGTGATGCCGTCGAGGTTGGGTCTAGGGGCATGATGTCGGCTCAGATCTGTTTTATGACGAGTGCTACTCGATCTTTCTGTTTTTTTGTTTTTTTTTTTCTTTCTTTCACCTCCCCAATGTAAATGTAACATTTCAGCCAGGACGACTCTGTGTTATAGAAGAGGCTGCCCATAGAACTGCCCATATCGGGGGTGGGGGGGGGGGGGGGGGGGACACTCATGCATAAGATGTCTTGAATCCAGCCCCCCTGAGGCCTCTGCTAATAGGGGGTTTCTGCATCTAAATGAACTTTGGGAAAGCCCGTATCGTGCCAAATGTTTCTTCACTCACATGAACCGCTGGTGTTTATTTAATACTTTTAGCTCATGGCTAAAAGCCTTTTGCAAATGTTTTTTTTTTTTTTTTTTGGTTTCTTTTTTGCCTTTGAAATGGAGACCGAACTCCTTTATTGGGAATCCGGTTTCTCTCCGTGTGTGTACAGTGCGCACCTGTGTTCCCTAAATGGAGATGACATCAGCAGCGAACAATAAAGGAGGCCGGCGCTATATTGTTCGCCGAACGTCTTAGCATTCCAGTGTCAGAGCTTTGCGGCCGTAACGTGGGACACACGAGACGTGTCTGCCCCCGGATAAGGAAGCAACATTATCCTTTAAAAATTAGTTCCTACCACCGACTAATGACACCATTAGTGACCACCACTGACCATGACCTCATGACCATGACCTCATGACCATGACTCGCTGAACCATGAACGTGTGGTGTGGCATTTAGCTTGTCGTCCTTCTCCGTTTCCTTTGGTTTAATGGAAACCTACTGAAACGACAATAATAAAGACACTTATACTGTTTTTCTGCATGTTTAAGTGCCACTTTGGCATGTCTTGTGCCTTCTGTTGGTTATGCTTTTGGTCCAAATGAGAAAGCGCAAGAACAGCGTTGAGTATTTTTCTTTTTGGCTTAGAGCGGCAGTTCGTGTCCGCTCGTTTCTTCTGGATGGTTCCACCGTCCATATTCTGCTAGCAGTCCGAGGAAGGGAAATATGCCAGTCAACTGAGTGCTCAGCTCTTCTGTAGGAGTCAGTAAACCTTTCCCTTGGAGAGCCGCTGAGGACGATGGCTGGTCTGGTGACCATGTTGACGACAGCGCTCATCTGATACACGTGTCCATCTCTACCGCTCATCTACTGGGTACCACAGATGTCGACAGATACCTTGTCGGTGCCTCTGACTGAACATTTGTCATTCACACTGGCTGTGTGATTCACCTTTCAGATGGGAAAATGTGTGTGTGTGTATGTTTGTGTGTGTATGTGTTCCTCCCTTTGCTTATTCATCAATTTTTTTCAATAAAAAAAATATATATGTAATACTGTCTGGACTGCTTTTGTCTTTTATTCTGTTTTAGTCCTATATCCTGAGCACTAGATGATTTTCCTACATCCTGAGCACTAGACGATTTCTTGTGTCTCTGCCTCAGAATACCTCCCTGTCTCGTTGCCTTTTAAATGTGATTTGTCATTCTGTTGCCGGAGGAAGTTTTTGTTCCCTGAAGAAGTCAAGGGTGACCAGTAGCAGTGAATGGCTCAACGGGTTAGAACACTGTGCCTGTAACCGGAAGATTGCCGGTTTAAATCCCAGGGTTGGCCGACTGACTGCACCGTTGGGCCCTTGAGAAATGCTCTGCTCTGCTAAAAAAAAAATATGTCACACTATAAAATGATCTGTTAACTACAGGTAAAATTGGTCAGGCCGCCGTGCCCAATGTCAAGATTGCGTCCTCCGACTTGCATCCCCGGATCGTCGCCGCTCTTCACCTAAGCGGTCACAGCTGCCTCCTGGCGCCCCCCACCATCTCCACCAGCCAACCCGTTGCCAGGCAACCCGCCTAAGAGGGATTTCAGGGAAATAAATAACGTTGCATGTTTAACAAAAAAACGAAAAAAAAAACTTGTTAAATATTGAAAAGCACCCTCTGCTAAATGCTGCCTCCTGAGACCGGGGATGTTCTGCTCCCCAAAAACGGGATGGGATGCCGTCAAAAAAATATGCTGCCTAGGCAACCGACATCCTGACATGCTAACAACATATTGTTGGGCTTTTTAAACTGATGACTGATGCCTAAGGCTGTCATTCCTCCCAGGGGGTTCAGCCTTCCTATTAAACGGCTGAAGGGGTTCAGTACGAATGTAGAAGCCTCCTAAATGAACAATTAAGGCAACAATTATAAGCGTCACTCAGTCCTGGCTGTCGCGTCAGAGAGGCTCAGATTGCTGCTGCGTTTGAGTGTGAATCGCTCCATTATTGTTTTTTCAGTCATGGAAGATGGAAACTGGGGTCCACTCAGATCCCCGTGCTTGGGTGACTTTTGGAGCACCGTTAAAAATCCAACGATGAACAATCACAAAATTAATTGCAAATACTTTTGAGCGAATTTATCCATGTTTTTTCTTACAAGACAGTTTACGCCAACGTTTTTCAAAAGCAAAAACGTTCAGAAGCAAAACGTTTCAAAAGCACAAACGTTCCGCGGTCCATGGACTTAGTTGCGATTAACCACAAGGAACCTTCAATATAATGCTACGGCAAACTGCGCAAAAAACAGTCAGCAAGGGGTAGTTTTAGTGCCTTTTATCTAACGTTTGTCCTCTGAACACCGTCTACTGTGCTTTGGTTTTTCTGTCTCAAATGTCTTTGTGATTTGTTCAGTTCCCTTGATTGTCATGCCTAAATCGTCAGTCCACTGTAACTTTACATATCTGATGTTATCGTCCACACACACACACACACAGACACACACACAACCGTGCCTTCAGGAAACTCTCACCAAAGACTACGCTGTGCTCTTTGGAGACCTCGAGGAGGCACACCAGGACCCAAAGTAGCAGGGCTAGGTATTATTCATCGTAATTATTATTATTGTCATTTCCTACCAGGCTTCTTTAGACAGCGGATAATTTTCATCTCTTTTCCGCTGGTTTATCTATCCACTAAAATGACACTTTTTCGAGGGCACGGTGACCTTTGGGGATCTTCATCCAGCAACTTTTTTTTTTTTTTTAGAAAGTGCTATTCTGTCCTGCTTTACCACTGACTCCTTTCACCACCCCCACCGGAGTCTTACCCATTGGCCGGCAGAGGGGACTTGACTCGTAACGGCAGAGGGGACTTGACTCGTAATGGCAGAGGGGACTTGACTCGTAACGGCAGAGGGGACTTGACTCGTAACGGCAGGGAAATGCATGCCGTGCTAATTCTGCTGTAAATCCTGCATTGATTACAGCTTGAAGAAGTTTACTGTCCTCCATTTCATTTTTAAGACCACGAAGCCATTCAGAAACCCTGACTAAGTGCGCCCACCCATAGTCCACAGTGTGGGAGTCTACGTCAGAGTGACCCCCCCCCCCCAACTTCCCAAGATCTTCTGGTGTCATCATCGCCTCTGTATGCCAGCAGTCTGTGATCACATGGGCTTTCCTGCATTGTGTCACACCACAGATCAGATTCCAGATCAGTCAGGCCACATTGTCCACGTAAGGGTCCACGTAAGCCCCCCCCCCCCAGAATTTGTCCCGTCACCCAGAAAGCCTCGTTTGGATTCATCCCCAATAATTCCCACTTGTCACATTGTTCTGAGTCACTGGATTCCTCGGTCTGTAGGATGCAGGATGAACTGGCTTATTCGTCACATGAGAACTGATGAGCATGAGTCTGGCCGCAATCTGCAAGTAAACGACCCGATCTGGTACCGTACAGTATAGTTCATGCCTACGAATCAGCTGTTTTTAGTCTGAGTGAAGCTCCTTTGCCATTTATTAAAACTTGTTTTCTTTTCCCTACTTCTATTCATGTCATCTTTTAAGACACATAGACAGGTATAGAGGTGAGAGTGAAGCTTGGGCTCCAAACTCGGGGTCAGCTGTCCATCCAGCAGCTCTGGAAGCACTTCTTGGTGGTTCAGGACACGATGGAGATGTAGCTACTCTGCTGAGCATGGGATTCGAATCGGCGACTGTCCGGTCACCAGCACCACATCCTAACCCAGTGAGCCACACACTGCCCCCGTAGACTGTCCATCTACCCGGACAATCAGCATCAGCATATTTTCGAGGGCCGTTGATAATGTGACTTTTAAATCATTTTTGAGGTTGTAGAGTTTGTCTATGTTTTTTTTTTTTTTTTTTTTTTTTTTAAGGATTTCTGCAACTTTCTTGTAGATGACATCTTGAAAGTTCAGCCTGTACTTCACGGACTCCACAATGGAGACCAAAGCAGCAACTTCAAAGCTTGCCTCTGATCTCTTGTTATACTTCAGCGGAACACAAAGAGTGATCTTGTTTATTTGGGAAATCAAGGTCCTTGAGGTCGCAGGGGGTTGGAAAAGTGTAGAACAACAAACCCAGAACAGTCAGGAATATTCAAAGTCCAAATAATGCATCGAGATAACGCATCAGTGGTGCTATTTGACATCAGTTTAATAAATTAATGTCAGATGGCAGAAATTAAATGAGTAACATATGCACACACTTCTCTCCAAATCCTCACACGACATTTGTATGCATATTGCTTCCGCAAATGCAAATATATCTATAGCACCTATATAGCTATGGTTCCTTGATGCTTCTAAGTGCAGATGCGTTCCTTTCAGCAGCAGGGACTGTGGTCTCTGTAATCCCCAGAGTAATCAAAATGACCGTAAGCAAGAAACAGCCCATACAATCAGCAAACTTGGGTATGTGTGCGGCCATAAATGACAACTCTTCTGATAAACTCCGGTATGACTCTGTGACTGCTGCAAAGGAAGTGGTTTCAATTGGTATCGGAGCAGCTCCTACACGCCTTTTCAACGTTTGCACCTCTAGGCAAACATCAAGAGTAGCAAATAGCGGTGAAGCAGAATAACATCGGTCCTGGTGCTGTCCAGAATGCCCCAGTCATCACGGGGGTGGGTCCCGGGGACCTTTTGCCCCATTCGGGCTGAGCAGGTGGAAAGAACAGTCTGCACAAATGTAGCGTCGCTGCTGCATTTGTGAACTGAGCAGGTGAAGTTTAAGGGGCGGTCAGTTGATATCGGGTATAGACCTTAATTGCTGACAAGGCGTTAAATGTCATGTGTGTAGGAGCAGACTGTGAAGCAATGGGAAACCCCCCCCCCCCCCATGAGAAACATGCAAAAGAAAGTGGAAAATCCCATGTTTTTTTTTTTACATTTATTTTCAAGACCAAGTGAGAAAAAAAACAACTCATATTGTCCTCCCTGTGCTTAATACGTACTGTGGAAAGCAGTAAAGGGATCCAGAATTAACTTATCCTGACTCCGAAACCACTACCCGAACCTGCACTTGCTTAGCATGTTGCTAACAGTGCGTCAAACCTTCTGTGAACTCAACGCGATTCTCCAGGATCTCGGTTTTATTTTATTTTTTCAGTTGAAGTAGCGGCGTCGGCAAGAGCAGGTGCGCAAGCGATGACCGCCGTTTCATTTATAGCGTTTATGTCAGCGGCGCGTCGTCAAAGGGGCGTCTGAGGACTGTTTCTTGTCATAACAGTTGTCATGGCAATACCTCAGCTTGGCCTTTATGTTCGAGCGTGCGGCTCAGATTTCTAAATGAAGGATAAGACGGTTTGCCTTAAAAAAACCCGGCTGAAGAATAAAGCCCTATATAGTGATTTTCTTTGAAGTTATGCATCGTCTGTCAGCTTCCAATGAAAGAAAAAAAATCCCTCAAACTCACTAGATAGCCTTCCTTTTTAAGATTCCCGATCTGCTAGGAAAAGATTCTCTGGCCTTGGTGTCTGATCCATACAGCCGACCTTGCAATCTCCTTCTCCGGTTGCTTCGTTCCTCAAACGTTCATGAGGACCCCTGTGGTTTGGATGGCTATCAGAACCGCCTGGCAGGTAGACGTAGTGGGTGACAGGATTTATTGGAAGTAAATACCTTTTCAGAGACAGATGGCAGTAGGGTTCGGGCCAACATTGTACTCAATGAGTCAAGGAGTTTGGTTAATGGGGAAATATGAACATGCTTAGAGCTTTTGTCGGAATGCCAGAGTATTAAGGGTCTTCAGTGTGTACAAAGACTGTATTGACTTCAGGTACACGACCGGCATGGAAAATGACACGGGCTCTTCTGGAATGTTCCCCATTGGGTGGATGTTCTACTGACACTTCTTTGGCGTCGTAAGAGAAGCAGAGGTCAGTGAGGGGTTTGGCACCCTATTTACAGGTTGTCCCCCCGGGTATTGCAGCCCCCTGCACAGCCAGTCCCAGCCCTGCTTCTTCTGTCTGACATCCCTGAAAGGACAGAATGAAATCATCATGTTGTTAAGAATATCAGAGACAGTCATTTGTAAGTGTGAATTTGCAAGTATGAATTCAGTGCCATAAGTGAGTGGTGTAAATTCCCATACATATAGCACAGGGGGAACTGATATCGTGATTGTCATATGGACGTGGTTTTATGAACAGTTTAATACCCCCTCAAAATTTTGTGGAACTTTCCAGAACATGTCACGGACCCCTAAATCTATACCCGCTGCCTGGATTGGGGTGAGCTCAGCGGAACTGGTGCCACTGGAAAGGCTGCAGGCTGGTTTGAGGAGCACGAGGATGCTCTTCGTGCCAGGAATCTGACGTCCCATTGGCTTCCAGATAGTCAGGCCTCCAACGAGTCGCATGTCTATGGGATTGTCTGGTGAGGTACCAAATCGCAGCAGTCCCAGTCACGACCACACCAGAGGAGACCGGAGGGAATCTTTCCAGGTGAGATGATTCCAACCCCCCTGTCGTCAGTCCATTCCATTCCTGGCATTCCAAGCAGCTACGCAGCCGTAGAGAACTGCAACTGGAAGTCGGAATGAAGTACACATTCTCATTAAAGCATAAAAAGATGACAGGAAGCAGACGAGGGACTACTCTTCATGTCCGAAGCAATGACACTAGAGATACAGGAGCTCTGTGTGCAAAGGGGTTAATTTCACTGGCTTATCTATCTAAAATCTGCATATTTCAAAAGGTCAACAGCAGTGACATGCTAAAAACTGCGAGCGGGAGCCTTTAACTGCCTTCCAGTGCTGCTGCGATATGGAGCGCACAGTGCTTCCATTGTGCCATCGCTCAGGCGGCCCGCTCTTTTGCGAGCGTGCTATGAATCATGCTCTACACACAAGTGGCAAATAAGTGTCATTTTTACGATGAATGCATAACGATCTTACTGTTCGGGGGCCGGACGCGGCTGCAACGGGGCTCGGCGCGCAGTCGGAGCGGAGACCCGCGCTGTGGAGTCACGAGGAGAGCGTCAGCGATACGCAGCTGTAGCGCCAGATTTCAGCGCCACGGTGACGTCATTCTGACGTGAAGCTGAAGACTAGGGCACTCTCTGGGTTTGAAGTTAAACTAGGGACTGCTGCGTGGGTCTGCTTATTATAATTTGATAAGATAATAAGTAATTGTATTGTTAACACATGCATCAGTGGTCAAGTTGTAGCCTCATGCTCCAAACCAGCTTCAGCTTTGTGTGTGTATGTATGTATGTATGTATGTATGTATGTGTGTGGGGGGGGGGGATAGATGGATAGCGTACGTGTATTTGACACTGTGGGGGCCAAATGTCTCCTCAATGTGATAACACACTGTTATTTTGATGTTGTGTCGTGGTGGTGGGGGGGAGGGGGTACATATGACATTGTGGGGACTACATGTCCCCAGAATGTGATAAGAAACTGTTATTTTGATATTGTGGGGACAAGGGGAAACACAATATTATAAAAATATGTGTCTGCAATGAAGAAAGATAAAACAAATTTGGAAAGTTCGTGTATTTTGTTTGGTTAAGGGTTGGGTAGGGGTTGGGTAGGGGTTACGGTTGGGTTAAGGTTAAGGTTGGGATTAGGGTTTTTCCCAATAGAAATTAATGGAAGGTCCCCAGAAAGACATGAATACAAACGTGTGTGTGTGTGTGTGTGTGTGTCTGTCTGTGTCTGGGTCAGTTGCCCTTAAAGCATGACAGCTTTGCGGTGTGACCTGAGCTTCCTGCAGTATATGACCTTAATTAGATACCAGATACTTGGGTCACGTGGCTCACCCGTATATATTCCGTACAATTAATGAATTTGGTTATCATCTGCGAAGGTCCAGACTGGCATCTAACAGAACGAAACACCAGTTAATAAGGCTATTATTATTATTATTATTATTATTATTAAGACAATTATTTAACAAATCCGTCATCCTGGTTAGAGTAGGCTATATATATATAAGTACAAATGATTTAAACCTTAGAGATGCAGGATTAACATAAGAATCTTATTGGGATCCTCTGAGGTAATTTAAGATTGCCTAACACTTTTCTTGTTCAATAAACACCGGGTCATAAATACTAAAACAATCTTCTGTCACTTGAGTTTCCAGGCAGTATAAATGTCAAGCTTTTCTTATGTAGATAAAATAGTAGCCCGGTAAATTACATTAAATGACACTGAATTACCACTGGGAGGAAGGTGATGACGGACTTTGGGTAGTTTACCGGTGCCGTGGCATTGCAAATGGTTAAAAAATAAAGGGAGGAGCGACGGCAGAGAGGGAGCTTTTATTGAAACTCTTATGTGTCATTTCGACGCACGACAGCACTAACTACACGTGATGGATATGCCCACTTTCCCAATGGAAAGGTAAAGGGACCGGATTGCGGAGAAGTCCTGGGAGCAAACAGGACATCTGATCGCCACATATATTCCAGTGCAGTCCAGGTACATAAACGGCCGACGATTATACGTTTAAAATGCTTAATGGCAGAAGACTCGGAGTTAAATGGTCGATCAGGATGCGTAATTGCCACCTTAATGACCCAGAGTAGAAGACGTGTGTTATTAAATCAGACCTGGCGACTCTGGGACTCTATGTTCAGATGGTTTTGGATACTAAATACTGAAATTTAGAGATGCGTTTACCTCCATGCATGCGCTCATCTGTAGCCTACATTGTGTTTAAATGACGGTTATGTACATATCGACCATTAATAATATTTGCGCCGACAGATCATTTAATGTATATATGTTTTTGATCGCATGGGATCTCGTGAAACGTGTTGCTTGTCCGGATGTCCACATTACGTAAATGAAAGGTAGCGATCGGCAGATGTATGGAGAGATGTAAAATGTGATCACGAATGGAAATGGTGCATGTTGTCTACTTCTGAACCTAGACACGTAGTCCGTATGTCATTATTGAGAAATTTGGCTTTATATGTCATTCGCTTGTTGTGGACTACTTGTTGACATGAGTGTGCAAACGACCGCACAACAATTCACGTATCAGTACCTAATTGATGCTGTTTAACGCGGTAACCAAGCAGTTATACGTAGCGTAAACAATTTACTTTTTATTATAATATATACCTTACGGGTGGAAGTGAACCAGGCAGAATGAGTGAGGAAGCAGTGTTTCGGGAGATTTGGCCGTTTTTAAGTATTGTACGCTGATGGTTGAACGTGGCATCGCAGATTGCTTGCAGAGTGGGCGGAAATCACAGGTGTGATGCGCGGAGCGCCGGCGGTGCCCTCGGGAAGGACCTGGGAGGCTGCAGAAAATAGCACGCAAATGCAATAGTTTTCCGATATTAAAGGATTGAGAAAATGAAAAATCTTAAATCTTAGATCTGCGAACCATTTTGATTAGGTTAAAACAACGTTGCGGGCGGCTTGGGTGTGTTTTTGTGTATTTAAGGCGATATGCTTCGCTGTGGTGTCAATGGTTAATACAATAATGAAAACACAATTCTTCAGTCGTCCTATTCGTCGCATGGCGAACAGTGTTAAAATCTGTGGTTATACAGCAGCTGTAGTTCACATTTAGACACCCTAAGGGTGTATTTTTTTCAGAATTTCTAAAAGTCGGTGAAATACATTTATATAATTCGAACTAACATCCAAGAGATCATGTCTTTTCTTCAAACTTTGCTCAAGCTCCTAATTTTTGTTAAAAAACAATGATTCTGTTTTGCTGGATATTTTGAAATGATATCATCTTCCTTATTTGTTCCTCTTTTCTGAACAGCAGAAGGTGGGGGTTTGATTTAATTAAGGATTGAGCTATTTGGACTTAAAACCATCGGATTCCAGTATCCTACAGTGGAACAGAGGATGTTCCTATGTAACCCAACCTCTATGTTCACCTGAAAACATGTTCTGGGTGGACCTGAAACCCGAAAGCACCGGAGGAATATCATAACTACGCACCGCACCCGGACGGTGTGGGGTACAGCTGAGATCCCCTCTGACGAATTTGCCCCTCCAGGATAACTCCAAGACACTGAAGGCAGGGGGTGCGGGGGGGGGGGGGGCACCACTGTCGAGACTCCCAGCATGAGGACGGCGGACTCCTGGGCAGGCGTGTGACCCCTGCAGGCCTGAGGAGGAAGTGCACCCCGCAGTCGGCAGCATGGTGATGTCACAGGGCACCTATACCTTCCTGGCATGCTTTGCCGGGTTCTGGCTGGTGTGGGCCTTCATCGTGGTGCTCTGCTGCTTCTGCGGCGTCCTGCAGCGGCGACTGAAGCGGCGCCGTGAGGAGCGACAGCGGGAGCGCTGCCTGCGCACGCTGGAGATGGAGCCCCTGGAGTGCCGTGCGGAGCCCCCCCAGTTTGGCCCACCCCAGATCCTGCCGGTGCCTGTGCCGGTCCCCCACTCCATGGTGCCTAGCACCTGGTCCAGCCCTCAAGGTACAGTTGGCCACCCCGTTCTCTCTGTGACCATCTCCTGCACCTTCCCCTCCACATCCATCCTCGTAATGTGAAGGTTCCCATGACGACGGTCGTCTGTCCCATGATGTGACCCCAGTCTTATTCACTCAGCTAAACTGTCCGTCTCCTCGGTTCGTGGTTCAGGTGCAATGTTGGTTTGCAAGCTGTTTAGAGGACTCTACAGGAAGTTTATGAGAACAGCTGGTCCGCTCTTTAGGATCTGAGCTAGAAGCATTGAGGAGGAAAGAGACAGCAGAGGCGCGGTAGCGTCAGGGTCCTAAAGCCAGTGGCACGGAGCCTGTCGGCACGGCTCAGACCCTTGTCCAGCTGTGGGGACGAACTATGCCACCATGTGAATGTCAATGCGACTCATGAAACAGGGTGTCAGTCCAGCATGAGGACAAGCCACAGTAAAATGGGCTGTCAATAATAAGTTCACATTTAGTCATTATGACTGGGAACGAGAACTATCTGGGATATGCAATTTAAGGAGCTCATCATCTGCTTGGTAGTTTTGATCTGAATTTAAATATATCCCCGTGCAAAGGTGGGACCTTCGTCTTGTGATAGATACAGGAGCAGGCGCACAGCACGGCCCCGAAGAGGTTAGAGCGCGCGGTTAAGCGCTAGCTACGATCGGTTAGCAGCGGGGCTGGCTGGTAACCGGGCAACGGGTCAGGAGGAAAACCCAGGGTGACACCGGAGACGGCAGCTAGTGCTCAGATCACTGAGCCATGTGAGGAGGGGGCGTCCGCTTTGGTTCCCCCAAGATGGAGCAAGTCCCTCAATGAGAAAACGTAACGTAAAACGTATACGTAACGTATAACGTAAAAACGCTCAGTGACGAACGTCAGTCAGGTTCTGATCTAAGGTGCGGTTCTCCAAGTGTCTGTGTGTTCACATATAGGTGGTGATTATTCATGATTATACAAGCTACGATAAATGTCAAAATCTGTATTATTAATGTATTCTGTATTTTACCTTTGTATTATAAAGTACTTCCCAGTGCTTTTCCTTTTAGAACCGTTTTCTGGACACCATCCATCACCTCACAGCTGTTACTGCCCTGTCAGGGGTGTCCTTGAATAGCGTATGCGGTCCTAGATATAATCCTTTTCCTGGGGGCACGTCGGGGGCACGTCGGGGACACTGCATGCGCTGACCCATCCCTCCCGGTGGTCCCTGTGCCGTCCGTAATTTCAAAGTAAATACCAGTCCCTTATACCGTTCAGTGGGATGTCACATGGGGCAACGTTCTGGTTGGCCCGCTGGGATCTGGCAGGCTGTGCTGGGCAGTTTGAGGTTGATTTTACGCCAACAGCTGGCTGAGGAGCTGTGTATTCTTCTTGGTTTTTTTTTGTGCGGGGCGGGGTGGGGGTGGTGTTTGGTTACCTGTCACCTGCTCTCAAGTGGGTAGGGAACAGCCTGAAGTGGGTTTTTCTCGCTCAGGCGGGGCTGGGCGCTGGAACACCCAGACTGAGATCATGCATGTTTTGCAGCCAGCTCTGGGCGGCGTCGAGGTCAGTGTACCGCGGTCCTACGGTGTCCACTTCCTACCTGCTAATCCCTCCACATGCCAGAGCAGAAAAGGCTGCTGTCTTCTTTCGGACAGATTTCGTCCCAGATTCCCTCTGTGGGGGTGCTCGTCAGTTTATGCTCCGGAATGTTTTAAACGCCGAAGGCCAAAGATTCGGAAGCTGTAACTGAGGTTTATTATTTTCTCTCCCCGTCTTTTTTTATGTCAGTTTCATTACACAAATAGAAAAAAAAAACTCAAGCTATTAGGGGCTACTTTTAATTATGTTTAAGATCATACCCACATAAATGTTAGACAACCAAAAAGCATCAATGATCACAAAGGGTCATTCTAAAAGGCGTACTTTTTATGAAATGAAGGTGTAGATTTATGCTTAATTGTATTATAAGAAAAATTATTTGGGCTCACTTGATGGACTAGGCTGTCAGTGCACTGCTTTAACTTATTATATATTTAACATTAACATAAAATATTAACATATTTCAGCACCAGGGTCTCTACTTGCATTTTTAAATACATGTTGTTGTTTTTATAGCTGAGCTTAAGTGGCTAAGCTGGTCACCCATTTAAACATTTTTATTATCATTTTAATGTTATGTAAAGACATGATTATCGTTTTCACAAAGCCAAGTCTCTTAAATATAGCTGTTGAGTGGCTCCTAGCTATTGAGGCTTGCCCCTTTTACTCTCTGTTTTTATCTCATGTAATTGCTCCAATCAGTGCCCCAGAAGGTTCTAGAATTCGCTTGGCAGGCCATCCAACAAAATAACATTCATTTGTTCTTATTTTACTGTGCTTTGGCACTGATAATTAGCTTGCAGCATGCAGAGGTGCAACTGGCCACTAGGGGGGTGGAATTCTATTTAGGAATAATGTGGGAATTCTCCGATTCCCGCCGTAGGGTGGGTCAGGTGGGCGTCTGGGCCCCCCCTCAGGTGAAGATGATTGGTGCGCTCCTTTGCCATAAGGGTCACATGATCTATGTGGAGCTGGGAAGCGGAATCAACGCAGCGGCGTGACGCTCAAACCCATCTGCCCGCACGTCTTCCAAGAAAACGCAGATAAAGACTGTTACATCACCCTGCCCCGAGGAGAAGCTTAATCGAGTTTGTCATGCATATGTGTAAATAATGCGCTGACCAAATCACCGCAACAAGGCAATGTTTACAATCTGCTGTATCCTGTCGTCTCTCCAGCTGATGTTCAACGGATCAGCAAATGTTTACATTTTATCAGGTTATTACTGTAGTAATTACTGTGAGTATAATATATTTTTTTTAAGCATAGTCACTGTTTATTTTAGGTCAGTCTTCATATTCAGTTCCTCGTCCTTGCGGTCTGGGCCCTTTCTTCACTTTGTTGTTCAGCCGTTGATATTTTGGTCGTAAATAAAAAAATCTTGGTGCCCCGATAAACCTCGAGCGTCATCATAATTATACACAGGGCTCATCCACACGATCTGTCCTGCGTCTGCCCTGCGTGGATGGATCACACAGAGGTTTTGAAAGGAATTTAAAAGGCACCAAAAAAAAAAAAAATGGTGTTTGGTGATTAACTATCGATGAATCATCCTCTCGGAGCAGGATGATTTGATTCTGATGTGGGCGAGATTGAGATGCATTCAGTCACATGAATACAGGGATCGGAAATTCAGCTGGGAGAATTAAATGCTAGAAAGTAATTCACAGGACGCTAACTTCTGTTATTGCTCGGCATGCATTTATTATGACGTGAGGGATTGGGGGGTGGAAGCCTTGTTAAGATTAGGATTTACAGAATTATGGGTTCCTTCTAGGAGTTTATATGGGGGCGGGGCCACAGGGATATTGACCCCAGCTGATTGGCCCCTGGAGTATCCCTCCTATGTCACTCACCGATTCAAAACATATCATTGGTTAATGATGATGTTGGCCCCTTTGCATGAATCACGGCCCCTGTTATGTGCACCTCCTTAAGAAAAATCCTAGATTTGCTCTTGGCGACTTCTGAAGCTACCGGTTCTGTTGTTATGCGAGCTCCATGCTATTTCCGTCTGTCCTCAGAAGCAGATATTTTTGGGAAGCCGCCGTGTTACGAGGAGGCCGTGCAGATGGAGGACCCCCCTCCCCCATACAGCGAGGTCCTGGCCGACAGCCGGGGAGGGACGTACACCAAACCGCCGTCCGGGACGTCCCGGAAGCCCCAGGACTCGGAGACGAGCAAGGCGGCGCCGGACGTGGCATTCCCGGAGCGCGGCTACTCCACCCTCATCCACCTGCCGGCTCATGTGCACGAGCGCTGGGACTCCCTGGGCCGCATGCTGTCCACCATGGACCTGAACTGCAGTAACCAGGCCTCTGAGGCCCAAGCCTCGGCCTACACCACCCTACCCCGGGGAGGGCGGACCAACGTGGAGCTGGGGCTTCACCGACCCCGGCTGGACGACACCTGTGCCCTGCCCACCGCCTTCCCCGTGTTCGGCAGGAGCACTGCCGTTTAAGTCAACTCCCCTCCCTTCAAGACTGCCGCTCGCTGTTTATTTTCAGCTCCGGCCTCCTGAAAGGTGTGAGCACATCTCAGCGTTCTCCTGGAAACGCTGCCTCAACATGGCGAGAAAGGGGCGGGGAGGGAGCCGCCGGAAGCGGGACTCATCGCCGGTGCGTCGTCCCGACGACGAGCATCCTTTACGGCCTGCTCCCGTTGCCATGGCGCCAAACGCACTTAGTGTAACGACTAACTATTCGAAAACTGGCACCTGGAAGCGCTGACCTCATAGGGCCTGCAGGTTTGCTGCAAGTTTTTGCCGTGAATATCAATGGCTCACTGGTTTTTCTGGGCTGTTTAATATCTTCAAGGGCCTGATTTGTTTATTTTTCCTGTTTTTATTTTCCCCAGAGGACATCTGACTCGAGTGACTGTGGAGTGTCAGTCAGCATATTGCTCGCTGTGAGAACTGAAGGCCACGCTTCTCCACAGCCACATTCCTTCCAGTAATCAAGCTGATCTTTATTTATTTATTCATTTTTAGAAAAAGAAGTAGCTGACAGTGAGTGCTTTTTACATTCTTTTTTTTCCATCCATGTCTATAATACCTCTGAAGATTTTGTCTGGTGACTGCATGGATTATAATTAATGAAGTTAACCCATGCCAAGTTTCTTCTTGTTGCTCAACAAATGACCGTCGAGGGTGACTTTTATTTTGTCCTAAAAAAGATCCATAGCGGGGAACTCACTATATTTAACCTGCTTCTAATATTGCTGTTCAGGAAACAGATTTACCTTTACTTTTTGTATGTGTGGTGGAGATCTCAGCCTTACATTGCCATGGGATTCGAAGGACCAGTTGACCTGTTTGGGAATTATACGGGATTTTGCCAGTCCTACCTGGTGTGGGTTTTCACATTGAAGGAGAGGGTGTAGATGGGATCCCTCACTCTTGTTGGAATAGATCCACTCACACTGCTGACTCATTTCCTAGGATCTAGTCCCCCCAATGTACTGAATGAAGACTGATTTAGAACCTGTAAAGTGTGTCTTTCAGTAGTGATTTTTCCAAATGATTTCTGTGTGTCATTTTATTTTCGTATTCATTCCCGTGTTAAGAACGAAGAGCCTCAACTATATTCCAGAAATCCACTGTGGTCATCTAAAGCAACATTTTTACCAAAATGGGCAATTATGAGTGAATTATATTAACGTATTTTTTTAAAGAGCGACTATCACGCGGCTTTAAGTGCTCTGACAGCTTCCCACTATCAGATTTTTGTATTGCACTCATCTGTGGTTCTGCATGTGCAATGTGAAATAGACTATTTATTCTATTGGTTTTTTTGTTTTTTAATGAATGGTTTTAGCCAGTGAGTGCGTGGCAAGCTTCGCCTCGCTTAATGCAGCGCCGTGTGCTGGTTTAGAGAAGTTTTCAAATCGGTGAATTTATTTGTTTTACCTCGATATTATTTGTTTTACCAGTTCGCGTGCCACAGCTTTATATGAAGACAATCGCTTTTAGCCCGTTTGCTGTTTCGTTATACAGCGTTTATCTTCTTTTTTTACGCATATATTTTTATATAAATGGCTGCAGCATTTGATTTTGCTTGGGGACGCATCACATCTCCCCCTTCGATTTCAGCGCAGCGGAAGTGCTTCTCGCGCCATAAAGGACGGACTCTATCGGCGTCCCGCTCGCGGTCTATCTCGTCACAGATGTTGCCTGGCAACATAGCGGCAGTGCGACCCGCCGGCTTCGATGGGAGCCGTGAAGACGCTCTTTCGGCGAAGATGTGTAGGGTGGGAGAGTCACGGGCGGGTTTTACCGTGCCAAAATGTTTACTAGGAACACTGGTACTGCTTTTCCATTTGGATTTTCTCAAACGTAGAGTCAGATGCAAGATAAATGCATTTTTATATTTGTATATAAGCAGCGAATTTTAAACTGTGTTCAGACGTAACAGGTGACCTAGAAGGGCAAAGTGACGTCATAGCCGAAACGGCATGACTTTTACTGTCTCATAATCCATCACCGCGTCGAATCACACGAACCGTGAAGCCGATGCTGTTTTACAGGTGCTCTGTGCGTGATCTGTGACACATCGTGTGGTCAGCTGTAGGTTCCATAGCCATGAATAACGTACTATGTTGACAAGAAACCTCCTTGGGCCAGGCCTGTAAAGTGCATACTCTGTGCCAGAGTCTCTCATAATAAAAGACTATATAAATAAAATGGAGAATAGGTGCTTCCTTGCTGCTGATGATCTTCATACATATTGATTTGCAATGTACAGCATGGTCATATTTCTCTCTGCCTTTTAACCATGATGAGCTGTTCAGTGGGTGCAGACCTGCAGAAGGTTCTGAAGACACCGAAGATGTACCACAAGGCTGGGATTGGAGATGTTTTATGTAACCTTGTGGTTCTCTGGTTATAACGAGTGCCTGAGCGTTTTATTTTGTGAGTGAAGAGTGAAAACTCTGAAACTTGTATGGAGTTTTTTTAACGTTCTTTAATAACATACATGAGGATGGAGCAATTAACAGAAATAAAAATAAAGTCTTGTGCTTGTTTTGAAGAGGAGAGGGTGGCAAGCAGATGAAATCAAGCAGAGAGAGAAGCCATAGAAGAAAGTATGGAAAAAGAAAGACAAGAATTCGCAAAGGCAGAGTCGGGGAGGCTGAGGATTCCGAGCAGCATGACAGAGGAAGAGCGTAAACTTTAAAAGATGTTTAAAAGGTGTGGACAGACACTGAAACCATGTCAGGAGGTCCGTGGTTATTGTTAAAGATGCCGGGTGGTTCAAAATCAGATTTTCTGGGGAACACGCAAGCCAGTCAATCACTAACGGCAAAATATTATCATCATTGAATTATTGAATCGCGAGTCCAAAAGTGTCCCTTGACTGAATCTAGTCCACGATTATAAATAATGTCGCCACCGTTAATCGGCGTTAGATTAGTAATCCTAAAATCACGGTTATTTACACATCTATACTACACACAGATCACGTAGGTCAGTCTTATTGCTTGTTCGGCTACAAGGCCTCTCCATTGCCCTTCTTTTTGGTGGGGGGAGCTCAGTGTTGAGGCCTCGGATAAGTCAGTAGGTTTCCTTGGGCTGGACAGAAAATGGAAGACAACAAACCTTTACAGAGTATTTGCCATTAGAGTAATATTCGAGGATTTATCTGTTTTTTTTTTGTGTGGTTTTTTTTGTGAAGTTGTCGAGTCTTTGAGATGTAACAGTTCTTGCCAGGTAACATTCAGCTTTATGTTGCTATGTTGTATTTATGAAGTCACACCACTGCAGGTGGGAATGAAGAGTCGCCTTGAAAAATAGCAGTATTTATAAAAAGTCTTTTTTTTCTGTCAGAAAAGAATCTAAAATAAAGCAGTCTAATGGGTCAGTTGTAGTCCGGTGATGCCGGTGGGTTCACAAAGCAGGTCGTTGTTGTCAGCAGGAGTGCCCAGTAAAATCTCCCCAAATCATTGAACGTTTAGAAGACAGAAGGACTAGACAGGAACACGACCACCACTAAGTAAAACTTCTCTAAGTCTAATGATTAATACGCACATTTAATAGGTAGTCTGAATCCACAAACTTTGGTCTTTGAAATAGGGAAACTTTAGTAAGGAAAACTTTTTATAAATTTACTAGCGAAGCAGTATATTGCTGTAAGTATTGTTTGTCTATTTTCACTTAACCAGGCATTTTTTGGGGGATGGGAAAGGATCTTCTGTCAGTTTCCATTCATGTACCTTCACTAAGGGCCAGTTTTCCTGAATACACAGATTCCCTAATCTGAGGAAAACTAGCTATTACCCCTTAGGTGGAAACCTGCAACTAAGGCAGAATTAAAGTAGACAAAATCAGTTGTCTCAGTCATGTACACTTGGGATATTGGGGGCTATTGGGCAAGATCTGGACCTGTGTGAGGTAAAAGGTATGAACGAGGCCACAGATTGGAACAGGACCAGGTTTGACCCAGAGAAAACCAGCTGAATGAGGACTGGTGCATCAATGCTCCAGTTTACACTTGCATGGTACAGCGAGTCTGTCTGCAGCCCGACAAGAAGCAGCACGCACTGTGAGATGGTGAAAATCACCTCTGAGCTGTCCTCAGCATGCCCAAAACAAACGGGGAATAATTACGAGGAGCCCAAGCAAAAAAAAAAGAAAAACTCATTTGCATCTTTAACAATAACCCCAAATCCCTTCACTGCCTTTTAAGTTCCTTTTAGAAACTTTTTTTTTTTTAACTTTTTTTTTTTATTTTAATGCAAGACTAATTAATTGTTACACGGTTAAGTTTCTTGAAGGCGAGTCTCTTCTACCTCCCTCTTCCAGTCTGGCACCATTTTAGTCGTCATCTTCCACCACGGGGTCTGTGTCCCAGCAAGTTATGTCAATCTCTGAGAGAAGCCGTTATGGGGGGAGGTCGTTAACATCCATATTTAACACTAGAAAGTCCTCCATTTCTGTATTTCACAACGTAACTTACTGAGGAAACGTTTCTTACACAACGACAGAATTGCTGCCTAAAGGTACGAGATCGCACTTCCACTTAAAAATATGTAATATAAGCACAGGGCAGTTTCACTACCTCCAGGACATCCTGTCGCGCTCTGAAAACCTCGGGGCCAAGCTAATCTGATCAGGACAGAGATAGATTTGAATTTGCAAAGCAAGATTTTTCCTTTTAAAGCCCTTACCTGGCGGTTTGTTATAAAACACTGGCATCGGAGTGGCTTTGGCAGAGCAGTCTTCCGATTGGGCGAACTCCTCCTCCTGTGATTGGCTGAAGTAACCCTCGCTCGCCTGTAGAAACACCAACAAAAATCTATCCAGTTCCTCCAAATGTACAGGATGTGCAGCCAAAACAGAGAACACACTGCTTTATTGGGTCAGCTATTTTGTATTATACTGCCTTTGTCTCGATTTTTAGAGGAACTTCCTTTTAATTCCAATAATCAAGCACTGTATGTTTCCGCATTTATTAATGTTCCTTGAAAATTGCTGCCATCTAGTGGCGAATTTAAAGAACGCATCCCATTAGCAGAAATCCAGGTAGAATTGAACCTGGAGGTATGCATAGCGATCGTGAGCTAATTTAAAGGCTTTGTGTTTCTTCTGTGTGGATGACTGGATGAAGTGTTATCTGCCACATTTATACAACAAAAAGCTGTCCGCAAAATAAATAAATGTAAAGAAGAAAGACAACAAAAATGTGTATATTTGCGGGCGTACGATAAATGTTTTAACCTGCAAAGAAGATGAGCACAAGCACATGATCAGTAAGTGCAGTTAGGGCTGCATAGTGCTGTCTGCTAATATTAGAAGCTAAATTATTATTCTGTAATCATGCAGTGAAAGGCACTGTATAGAATGTGGAATGGCAATTTAATATGTCTACAAATAGTAACCTCATTATATAGATGATGACTAGCTAAAGACAGTGTTAGCAGAGCTGTCCCATTATGAGATGGTGCAGCTGGTCAGGGTGCTGACCTGGGTGCTCTCTTTGAGCAACGTGTCCCCGTTGGTCATGAGCAGTTGACCATCATCCAGCTCTTGGCTGTCAGAGCCGCCGGCCTGCACCAGCGTTTGCTGGTAGCTGAGGCCCATCTCGTGTGGGCCCCCCAGGTCCACCTGGTGAGCCGGGTCATCCATCCCATCCGGGCCCTGGCAGAAGGAGGCGGGGGGCTCAGGCAGGTCATCAAAGTCGAGGAGCGGCTGAGGGAGTCCGGCACTGACATCGGCCGGCGCCGCCTCCACCGGGTCCCCCATCAGGTCCATGAGGTGGGCTGCCTGGGAGGGTGCCATGGCAGGGGTGGGACCCGCTGACTCCCATAGGTCCAGCAGGCTGTCTGTCTCCTGCTGGGGCGGGGCGTCAGGCGGCACCCCGAAGTCTGAGTGGTTGTCAGGCGTCTCTCTGGCCAATGGGGCCACACTCTGAACAGGTTTGGCGGGGGCCGACTCTTGCACAGGGGTGCGCTGCTCGGGCTCAGGGTCTGGTGCGGAGTGGAGAGGGCAACGGAGAAACAACCAGAAATACGGCTGACTTCAGTATTGTTATGCTACCATTTGTGAATTCAATCAATGTCAATTATACTTTGGTGTGCTTCCATATTTACATTTTATTTATTTAGCAAATCCTTTCGTCCAAAGCAACATACATTTTTGTTGTTGTTGAGAAAGCAGGGTCAGCCAGTCCCTGGAGTAACTGGGGTAAAGGGTCTTGCTCAAGGACCCAACAGTGAATTGTGCCAACCAGGGGATTTGAACCTGCAACCTTCTGATTATAGGCATAGCATTCCTCCCGCACCGGACAAGAGTATTCAGCCTCTATGGGCAACTTCAGAGACCCTATTCACAATGAAAAAATGGGAATCGGGAGGACAGAATGGCCCGGTGACCTTACCCCATTCGTTTTGGTAGGTGTCCTCCTCCTGGATGGGCGTGGTGACGATGGTGGGGATGGGTGTAGGCGAGAGGCCCTCCATGGCACGCTCTGAGGACCCTTCTGCTGAGTTTTCTGGTGGAGCGGGTCAGGGAGGAGGAGAGGTCTTCACTATAAGGCACATGGAAGGGCACCTCCACAGCAACTGTACAAAACTGCTCCCAGACACGGCGGCGCGGTCACATGACAGCTGTGTGGCTCGCCTCCCCGTGTGCATCCAGGCTGGTTCTCCTTGTCCCAGACTGTCCCCGCCCACTTGTTACAGGAGCGGTCCAGGATGGCCCACAGGTCACCGACACCATCTTGCAGTGGACTCGCCTTCCCGAGCATGACCCCAAACACATCCTGTGCGTCTGATTTCCATGTCTAATCGAATCAGTGGTGTCGCCCCCTCCAGGCAGAGGACAGCAACACACTCACAGGTCATCCAGATGCGAGGGGGTTAGTGTCCGTCGAGATACATGACCGTATAAAGGCAGAGGGGTCGTAGGTGGAGCGACAGCTGACCCTAGGACTACTGGCTGTAATGAGTACAGCATAGTCTTTTCTTTAGACCACACCTTCCCAGCAATGAAGCAAAATTAAATATAAATTAAAAAGCAGTGAGTCGAATTTGACACGACGACAGACACGGACAAGGTTTCATATCAGGCGAGCATCGGACACACACTGAGCGGGAGCATGAGGGCCACATGCTAAAGGAGCATTAGCGACCCCTCTGAGCCGTGGACCAGCAACCCGGTGACATCACAGATGCCTTGTTTTCTGCAGGGTCTGCAAGCCTGTTGAGTCAGAGTGAATCCAGTTACCCTACTGACCTACTGAGACCTAGTACTACAGTCTGTGGACGGGGTAACAGGGGGTTTTCAGCAGAGAAGCAAGATCCTAGTTGGGGGTGGGGGTGGGGGGGGGGGTTGGGGGTCAGTAGGCTGGTCTGGGCACTATCTCCCTGCAGTGTGCCCTCCGGCATCTGGGGAGGGGGACCTCAGTACCTACCAGGTGGACCTGGCTGCAACCGGGTGTGAGGTGGGGCGTGCGACGCCGCCTGGGGGGGCAGACCCGGCTCACAGTGCTGGAGCTTCAAGAATGGGCTGTCCAAGCGGCCTGGTAGACAGGAGACAGGGCCCGGGGGAGGGCGGGACACAACACGCACACACCGACACACAGATGGGTGACCGAGGAATGGAGGCACACGGGGTGGGGGTGGGGGTGGGGGGGGAGGGGGAGGGGGAGGGCAAGAAGACAAGATGAAGTGGTGCAGGGGGTGGAGGGGCAGGGCGGGGAGGGAGAGTCAAGGTAAGAACCAGTGCCAGAGCAGAAAAGCAAGGAAAGTTATTGGCACCCCCTAGTGGTGTAGAAACATCATTGCAGAAATTAGTGTCAAGTAAAAAGGAGAAGTGGAAGGAAAGGCAGAACAGAACGGAAAGAGGAGCAATGGTGAGAGAGGTTGGGAGGAGATGCCTGTGTGGTGTGTCCACGCCTCAGACCTCTCTGACCCCAGGAACTGGTCATATCTCCTAAAGGTCCAGTGAGAGTATTGAAAACCAGGCCAGTGGAGGGAACTACAGTTGACAGTTGGGGTAAGGATGGTCATCTTGGGGCAGAATGAGGAAGCATGAAGTCAGCGGATGTCCTCGTAACCCTGGGAGACCGGGCTTGCGGACGTCCCCACAAAACCGAAACGTGGCATTTGACACACCTGCAGCCTGCCCCCTGCAGGTGGATGTGAAAAGTGGGCTGTCCCTTTTTATTTGATCCACCAACCGCGGTGGGCGGATGGGCGTGACATCAGAGCCTGGCGTGGGTTGGCTCCTCCCCCTTCCCCAATAACCCCCGCACCTTTCATAAGCCTCACCCAACAGCCTTACCGGTCCTGTGGACGGAGACAGGGGAGTCGTCCTGGTCGCTGACCAAGGCCTTCTCCCGCAGCCTGAAGAATTCCCGCGGGTTATCGGCCCTCTGGGCGATGATGGCTGCCGCCTCCTGGCACAAGAACACGAACGCGGTTTGAGCCACATGCAACGCACAGCCCTACTGACACACATACAGGACACGGCGTCAGAGCTCCGCTGGGCAGAGACAGATATATCTACTGCCTGGGGAGTGGTACCACATCAGCCGCTAGTAAGTAACACACTGCCCCTAATCCTGGAAAATAATACGCAGAGCGACCTGATAACTATCCATCATTCCAGAAAAAGAAGCCCACGATAATGTTACTGACTCAGCAAAGTGCGATATAAACAACCTCAGCAGACAAGATGAAATAATTTTTTGAAAAACTGCCAGCTCTTTTTTTTTTATGTCTTGGGCTTACAGTGCCCCCTAATGGAATATTCCGAGAACAACCCACCTCCACTTCTGACTCCTTCTTGTCCTGAGCACTGTCGTCACAGCTTGGCTCTGTCTGCAGAGGGAGTAGGGGGTTTTAACACTCGCTGTGCAATTCCCCACCAGCAGAGGGCAGCAAAGCATACGCGCCCCGCATATTAATACAACCTATCACGCGAAAGCGATGCATCTGTTGCATTTGCGCCACCACTGCACGGTTCACCTTACAGCGCATCCAGAAACAGCCGCTAACGCAATGTTTGCATTATGTTTTGACAGTGGGCCACAAGGGAAGCGAGCCCCCAGGAGAATGTACGACTTTTCCTTCTGTTTTCATTCACGCGGCGGAAATGCGGCTGGGCCAGAGCATGTGAACCTCAGAGATTTCAGCGTTGGCTCACACAGGCGATGGCTGGAAGGGCTTTGAAATGAAAGCACGCCGGCCAGATGGAGTTTCATCTCATGCAGAAAAAGCCCTTCCAGTCCTTTGCAGACAGTAACCCTGATTCATTAGCGGTTGCGGGGAATAAAGAGCGAAAAATCTTCCGCGGTTTCAAATGTAAAAGTAGACTCATGGAAGTGTCCTCACTATAAGGGCCTGGGCTCTTGTCTTTTCTCTGGCCTCCTCTTCGTCCTGCATCTTCTTCCTATACAGGCAGACAGAGAGGGGACGTTGTTACTCGGGACTATATGGAGGGGACGTGGCTATCGGTGGGGCAGTGTGCGGGGTGGTGGGCGGGACCTGTGCTCCTCGATCTGCTGCTCCCTCTCGCGGTACCGCCGCTCTCGATCCTCCTGCTCTCGCCGCTCCAGCTCCATGCGCTCCTCCTCAAACCGCTGCCGCTCCTCCGCGGCCTTCTTCCGCTCCTCCTCCTTGCGCAGCTCCTCCTCACGCTGTGGGGAGCGAGGGGTGGGTACAGAGGGGGGGGGGGAGAGAGAGAGAGAGAGAAAGAAAGAGGGATGGAGAGATGGAAAGAAAGGGATAGAGAAAAGGAGAGTGAGAAGAATATTGAAAGATAGGAATAAAGACAAGATAGTCACACAGAGGGATAGTAAAATGGACAGATAATTATCCTTAACTAATGCCCTTACTGACCTAAGTACTTCAGACCTCACTGAATGTTTTTCATTCTCCCCTGGCTATGGTCATAGCCCTTGACGACGTGCTGACCCCATACTGACTGCTCTCTGGAGCCCCGGGGACGAACATGCACGACCTTCACATGAAGCCCATAAACCGAGTCCTGAATTCCTCCTCCTGGGTGGGACTTACAAGGACCCACAGGTAAACCGGCTCCAGGCCTCAGGTACACCATACTTTCGTGATTAGACTTTTTGGCGAGGCAGCAAAATATTTGGGAGAGAGACCGGGGTGGAGGGAGGGATCGCAGGGTCCAGATCAAGCCTGCTTGCAGCCTCCCGGTCCACCTCCCCACCCGTCGGTACAGTCTGGAAGAGCTGCATGAGCTGGCGGAGAATCAGACCCCACCTTTGCCTGCTCCCAGAATTCTTCTCTGTTGATTTTCTTCATCTCGATCTCCGCATTGGTCTTCTGGTAGGTGGTGCCCTGTTGTGGGGACAACGAGGATTGAGACAGTGTACCACATCTGCATGGTGCATGTCCTCTGTCCCCTCCTGTGGTTTGGATAGTCAGCCAGCAGTGTGGTTCGACGCAGAGGACAAACTGAGCCTGTAGGCTGTGATCACCAGGATCCACATGTTCGCAGGATCACGTCCCAGAAGAAGCAGTGGAAACAGCCCCCATTAACTGCATTATGGATACTCAACCAGGCCGAACGGGAGCACATCCCGGTCAGGACGCCCGCAGACCACGTACCACGTTCTCGGGCTGCTCCTCGTCTTTCACCCGTAGCCGACTGAGCACCGGACTCGCCACGTGGGTCGTGCCGTTGGTCAGCTTTTGTCCGATGGCAGAGGGGTCGATGTCGTCCACGCTACTGGCGTTGATGATGACGTTGACCCCCTACGGGGAGAGGGAGGTGGTAAGTCACACATGAAATATGAGTTGGGGCCATGAAGAAAACCACAAGACGGTCATTTTTTTCTCACAAGACTTTTTCGTGTCATCGGGTGTTATTTGCATCAACAATGAAATGAGATGAAAAAAATAGCTTGGTGAAGTGGGAGGGGCTAACCACATCACCCACAAAGGCCCACCCGTGCAAGAAATCACAGCAGCATCACAACATAACCTAAACCACACTCCGCACAATGACTCCCACCCAGTCTGACGCTAATGCTAAAATCTAGCATCTCCTCCCATGACTTTCCCACTTAAAAAAACAGCCTGAAACAATAAGATAAGTGGTCTAGGTCTAGCAGCGGCACTAAAACAGTAACTTGCATGCATGTTTCGAAATGTGCACTATCAACGCAGCTTTAAATACCAGCGCGATGAGAAACGTTTGGCATTAATTTGCTTTAATTTGACAGGATGGTGTCCGTTCGGCCTGAGAGTGTCTGTCACAGTGTGAGTCCCTCCGGAAAGAACAATACACCATACACAGTCGGAGTCACGGTCTGACTCACCATGGAGGTTCCTCTGCCAACATCCTATACAACCATGTGGTTAACCAAACGGCAGGGAAAGGAGACAGGCAGCAAGTAAGCGATCGCATGACAAAAGGCTGGGTAACGCCACCTGTTTCAGGTGGGTGGTGGTCTCAGTACAGCTCAGGGGGCCAGACACACATGTCCTATAAAACCTAATACTGGATTGCAACACTCTGCAGTGACAAAGATTAATACAACGACAGCCTCCTACAGCATTATAATCCAGGATTATGCCTTTCCCTAGAGGGGGGGATGGGGGGGGGGAGATACAGAAGACTTCACACCACATGGAGTCCTCAGCTGCATCTCCATCATCTTGTTTCCCAACATGTCACAAGAGTCATTAATGTAGTCACCTTGGACAAGCCAAAACATACCCGTAAGCAATACATGATCTTATTTAAACACCAAAGGGGGGCTCAGATACCTCAGTCAGGGGCGAAGCGGTAAAACAAGAATCAGAGGCAGAGAAGAAGGCCGGCGGGGAGGTTCACCTTGGAAGGACTGACCTGGAAAAACTCAGCGATGGTGGCTACATGGCTAGCACACGCACACTTCCTGGCATCCGGGACATCTTCACCAACCTGCCAATGGGGACACACGCATTAAAAAAACGCCGGGTTTGGATTGGCTGTTATTCCTCAGTTATATCACATGATCACTTCGTGACCTATCACTGTGCAAACCAAGTTGTTTTTTAGGAAAGTGGCGTAAAAAAAAAAAACACATTTTGTATACGCATCACATTTAAAGTATCAACCTCTAGTCTGGTTGCGAGTTGCGTTTGTACCACTGCGCTTCCCACCGGTGCTTGTTTGTGGGGATTCACAGGCAGACGATGAGAATAGCTTATATAATTACATATTCAAAATAGGAACACCAAGCTTTTAGCAATTTTCCATTATATAAGCCTGGATTAGTGCATGTCAGCCCTGTGTTTCCATTAGTTCCAACTGCCAACGACGGTAACATTTGGCTGGTTAAAAATCATAGCACATAGGTCCTTTGTCCCCCCCCACAAATGAATAACATTAATGAATATTAATTGATGAAACGCTGACAACAGTGAAATCACAATCCTTGTCTGGAATTTAACCCTGGGTTGTAGGAGAGCTAATTTGTGTACTTTCCACAACGGGCGAAATGTAATAGGGACTCAGTCAGAAACCGGGTCGAATTCAGGAACTGGACCAAGAAATAAAGCCTGATTTCATGGATAAAGGACAAGAACAACATAATAATCCTCTCCAGATAATAACAGATTTAATAATAGCGTATTTTTAATGTTTTCAGATCACGCATCTGTGCCCGTTTATGGTTTGGAGCTATTACTCATGTCTGTAACCATGACGAGTGATGTCCTCCTGAGAACAGGCTGCTAATTAGCACCCGAGGATAGAGCACTGAAAACTGTCCGACCCAGGTGAAAGGGATCTGCCGGCAGGCTACCTCTCTGGACACGTCACATGGAGAGGAGGCGGAGTCTCTCATGCACATCAGTTTGGCCTATGAGATTGGCCTGGATTGACGGGACATGCGTCCTGGCCTGCTCACTCACCCAGTTGATGAGGATGTAGCGTGGCAGAGAAGCTGCAGGATCCTTGAGGCTGCAGAAGCCATACATGACAAGGGAGCTGTCAAATTTCCCAGAGACCTCTAGCAGCCCGCCCTCTAAGGGAGGAAAAGGTGCACCATGGGTGAGACGATTCACAAAAGGTCACCATGGTGACAATACGTATATGTTGTATATATGATATATGATATGGTACAATAAAATATTTCACATGCAGTCAACCTTGTCGCCACCAACTATAATGGCTCCTCTATGGATTATCTAAACCCTTTTGAAATTAAGCAGAACTGAATTCTGGAAATACCAGGTAAGACTTTTCATGATCTGGGGTGGGAGCGTCTGTGTGCAGGAAACACAGAGGAGTGATAGACCCATGGTAGAGTGCCATCTAGGAGAACCCACAGCAGCATGAACTCTCCGGCAGAGGTGGAAATTTCAGGTCCAGAAATTTAAAAATCCAGACCAAGATTTTGTTTCAACCAATCCATTGAGTACTCTCTGAATGTGACTCTTCATACTGTACTGGCTAGTTGAAACAGAATGTTAGTCTGCATTTTTACATTCTGGACCTGAAATTTCCACCACTGGTCTCCAGTAAATTCTAAGTAGATCTTCTGTAGACTCTCTGGTAGGCTCTCCAGTAGATCTCATGTAAATTCTCTGGCAGATCTCCAGTAGACTGCCTGGCAGATTTCAGGAAAACTCTGGCAGATCTCTAGTAGACTCTCCGGTAGATCTCTAGTACACTCTCTGATAAATGGCAAAGAGTCCACCTACCTCCTGATGACGCCAATGCCAAGTTGTTGCCATCATTCTCATACGTGTACACAGCCCTGCAAAAAGAGGAGAATTGCTGTGAGCAGCGGCAGCCCAGGAGGTTAAACCACATGTTTACTTTCAAATTGGATTCCTGTTCCACTCGGCAGACCAAAAAAATGAGGGAAAGGGCATATGTCACTGCAAGTTACTTTCACCTTAACCTGAGCACAATCATAAGCGACGTTCTGCAGAAGGTCATTAGTACTGAGGAGGGGAAATGCAGTTTATTTATGTACACCAAGCAAGAGCAGCTACTGCATTGGCTTTGACAACTCCCCAGCTTCAGGCAAACTGGGAATGTCTTTCTAATGCGGGTCTGAAGCTTCCTTCAAAGATAAGTCAGGCTTGGGTACATTGTGCATCTCACAGAGCAACTAAGACGGGGACCGAAAAATGGTACCAATTGAGATCGTGTTACCAGTCAACCAGGACCTTCTGGAGGAATGCAGGCAGAAAATGACATCACCAGCAGAGAGCCAAGGACCCCCAAGGTCGTCTGTACTAGAATGACATCATCATCTACTGAGGACCCGGGAACCTCTGGCAAGACAATCTGCACCATTGTACCCTCAAGCAAAGAAAGGGGCGACCTTTAACCTCCACGTTTAACTTGTTACGTATACCGCGGGAGCACCAAGACAACCCATTTGTTTCCAGAACCAACAGAGGGTCCTTGCAGCTTTTGTTGCATGCAAACACAGCGGGTGAAACCTAGAGTGCCAAAAATGCAGAGGGCCCCGCTTGCCAGCAACGGCCGTTCCCGTTTGTCAGAGCAAAAAGGTTCCCTCCATCTGAACCATGAGCCAGCCAATGGGGGTACATGTTTAATTAAACATTGGGGCAGCTGACAAAAATACATGGTAGAAGGCAACCATAAAGCAACTGGTCAGGCCAATGGGAACGGCACTGCCGTCGTCCCGGAGACTCAGGTCTATTCTGCTGTTGTCCTTGGGGAGGGAGAGGACGCGATGTGAGAGAGTTGGGGAGGAGGGTTTGGGGGGGGGGGGTAGTAATGAGGTACATGAAGGATGCAGAGTCACCACTGCCTTGCGTCATAATTATTATCGGACAGGAATAAAGGCGCGATTTCGATGATGTGGGTGGTGAGCAAGGAAGGCTGGGGGGGAGCAATATTAAATCAGCCATTAGGTCTGAAGCACCACACTAAAAACAGAGTCGAGCTGAGCCAGTGATGGTCTAGGGGCCAAGAGGACAAGGACAGCAGGTTTTTTTTAGAAGGGCTGTTGTTTACAGATGACAGGCTAATAATGAGAAAGAGACGAGTTCTGCTTCACTAGAGTTCTGCTTCACCAGAGGAATGGACCAGGTCAAAGGAGGGCTTCGCCATGCTGTCAGGGCCCCCGTGGACAGGTTTCCCCACTGAGTTCTCCCACGGTGTTTTCGGAAACCCGTAAACTGTCAAGCAAGTGCATGCTAATGCTAACCTCCCATGGAGGGTCGTCATGTTGTACTGTAACGGGTGCTTGCGAAGAAATCAGGGGAAAAAAACAAGAATAGTCAGTATATTTTTGGGAGAGGTGTGAGAGGAGAGGGGAGCCACTCCGAGCTTGTTAGCACCGTTAACGAGTAGCGTCAGCATACTGAAACATCCTTAAACAGATGGACACTAACAAGACTGGCCCAATTGCCTTGGGCAGCACAGCAACCTTCCTTACTTTGAGATCTTGCTGTAGACTGATCACCGTGCTTTTTCTTGATAAATTATTAAACCTGCACAAATGTGTTTCTGGATCGCGGTTTAACACTGTGCCCATCGCACACATATCAAGCTCTTCAGCTGTGCCAGCTTCCTGTCCCTCATGTAGTGGCTATATGCTCGCCAAGCATTCTGGGTAAATATGGGATACCGTGCCCTTTGCTGCTGGCGAGCTCAGCTGGCTAAATGTGGTTTTCTTGTTTCTTGACCTTTGATTTCTCTCGAGTTTCCTTTCGAGCCTTAACCCCTCACATGTTTCTTTGTGTTACTTCCTCTGGGCAGCCAGTCGCAGGCCGGCCTCAGAAATAACATCCACATCGATCAGTTCAATCCCCTCCAGACCCAAACACACGCTGGAGTGAGCGGACACCCCGAAAAACCCACAGCTTCCTTTCGAAGCCTGCTGAACACTGAGGCAGTGCCCGGTAAATGTCCGTCCCTCATTCTTTTTGCAAGCCTCTCACACAGAGAACTTCTCTCTACTCAATGGCTTCTCTCTACTCAACAGGCCACTGCCCCTCACCCCCCCGAGTGCCAGAGTAGCTAACCCTGCCCAATGATGGTGACTCAATGGCCAGGCATGCCCCCCCCCCCCCCCAGTGAGGGCCTCACTCAATTCCCAACAATGACCCATCCCACTACCCAACTCGGGTCCCCAACCTCACTGTCCTGCTACATGGAAAACAGCAACAGAGAGGGGGAGAGACGAAAAAGAAGAGCGACAGAGAAAGAGTGCACCTCACTCACTTCCCCATGCACTATAAATAATTTCTTTTTCAAGCTGCTTGTTTCATTATTCATAAAGGCTCCTGTGACCTAGAAACGTCCTATACAACTTGGGGGGGGGGGGGGGGGGACCACCAAGAATTGCGAGTAGAGACCCCTCTGGTGTCTTAGACGACAGAAACAATAGGGTAAAAGCATCTTAACCACAGCACTGATTGGTCCCCCCCCCCAACAATCAAGTGTGAGGTTGAGATGAGGAGCAGTCTGACCAATAGCAGCACACCAGATAAACAAATGACGTAACTGGGCGGGCCCATGGGAGGAAAATTGAACACTGTGTAGGACGATTGGACCCAATGACCCTTCTTCATGTTTTTAATGGAAAGGGGGAGGAAAACATAATCGATATGAATAGTAGTGGGGGCAGGGACTAAGGGGGGGGGGGGAGCATGCAGAAGACAAACATAAAACAATCAAGCTGGCAGCAATGGGCTAATCATTAATGATGCATCAGGACCCAACGCAAAACACATTGTCACTTACATTAGGTACTGGTCTCGGCTCCAAGACATTTCCAGAAGACTTTTAACCCCTCCCCCCCCACACCCATCCCACACACCCCCCCCCCCCCCCCCCCCCAGAGACCACAGCAATTAATACGTTTAACAGGCGTCACCTTAAAAGATCCCATAGTAAAAACCAAACACAGAGGCATTAGCTGTGCAGTAAAAGAGAGATGAATTTGGACACACGCTTTCCCCTCTCTTTGTCTGCGAAGGAGGCTGTGTCCTGGACTCCTCCCAGATTCCTCACTCTCTGCATCTCAGCATCAGTGCAGAAAGGCACTCATAGATATCAATGACAGCAGCATTTCCAGGCTGCTTCAGAGTTTCATTGGCTGTTTCCTCTGCATGAGGCGTGTTTGCAAGTTCAGGGTGACTCTGCCTACCCCGCCCATCCAGAAGCAGGCAGCCGGCGACAGCCCGAGCAAGTGTTTAAATAGGGCTCCTGTACCCTGCTGAATTAGCAGGGATCAGCGAATCACTGTCCTCGGTCTTACTGAGCGATGTATCTTAACAAGCGTCGGCTAAGCCGATGGCTACGAGTGGAAAACCACAAGCTTTTTTAGAGCCACAGCAAGACTGAAATCCACTCATGACGTTGACTGTTTCAGTGTTAAAAACAGAAAGGAACTGAAATTAAATTAGAGAAGGGCTGGTGTTTCTTCGTTAAGGGAAATAAAAGGTTCTCAGAACTCGGAGAGTGACATCACTGTGCAGGAAGTAGCATCCCACAGAGGAGAGCTTTGCTTACTATTGCTGCACACCTGACACTAGGTGGCACTGTAGAGCGACTTGTCAGATGACGATGAGCCTGGCCACCTCGCACACCTGACACTAGGTGGCACTGTAGAGCGACTTGTCAGATGACGATGAGCCTGGCCACCTCGCACACCTGACACTAGGTGGCACTGTAGAGCGACTTGTCAGATGACGATGAGCCTGGCCACCTCGCACACCTGACACTAGGTGGCACTGTAGAGCGACTTGTCAGATGACGATGAGCCTGGCCACCTCGCACACCTGACACTAGGTGGCACTGTAGAGCGACTTGTCAGATGACGATGAGCCTGGCCACCTCGCACACCTGACAGAACCCACATCAGTGTCCTTGCTCTGGACATCTCTGCCACAGAGTGGTGCAAGCATAGATTAACAGGACAGAAATCCAGTCATCAGATATTAATGAAGGAGGATGGATAATCAATAAGAATGGGAGTGGCAGTGTGGGAGGTGGGGGGGTGGCACTGTGCGTACATGCAAACGAGACGAAAACAGAAACCAATTAATCCAGTAGCAGTGGGACTAAACCCTTGCGGTGCCTCGGAATTAATTTTCCACCCCTTGGGGTCCGCCCTGTAACATGCATCTCGCTTTGACCGCCGGGCCACTGTGGGGGGGTGGGATCACCTTATTTTTAATTACTCCTGACTTTATTCTGGGCCATAGCCGCCATGCTTTAAAGGAGAGCGCGATTCAGAGAGTCATCAGTTCACGTATCGTGTATCAATAAACACAGCCATCTGGGCGCCACACAGGTGTGTTTCATAAGCCAGTAGGTAACTTGGGATGAGGGGCGGAGCCGTAATGAGCCCCCCCAGGAGCAAGGCATCTAATTAAAACCGCTCGTGCAAAGTGCTAGCTGGATCATGCACAGTCTCTACCTCACGACCCTTACTTGTGCAAACAAGGAACCTCAGTCTTTATCACCTTAGACCTCTGGTGAGTGCAGACCACTGGACTAAGTGGAGGTTTAATGGCAGTCTGAAGATGCACCCACTACATACTCACACTTTGAGCCACAAAACAAAACCCGAGGATTATTTTTCAAGCAGTTAGGCAGAAGTAAAGACGGATGAGGAAGGAAATAGCTGAAAGGCTTGCGCAGCCTTGAAACAGGAACTCAAAGCTCAGTGCGGAGGCCGCCTGCAGGAAACAGCTGCCGGTCTCCACAACAATATATGCTTCAAGAGTCTTCTTCCCCCTAACCCCAGGTTGGTGGGGGCACCTTTTCGATTCTTGTCCTCCAGTTCTCTTCCTGTCACGTAAGCAGCTCACAAGCAGCAGCAGACAGACATAAACCCACAGGGGCTCTTCACAATTTTTCCTGCAACCCACAAAATGCCCAGCTACCAACACCCCCATCAGGGAGACAAAGGCTTGCGCATCACAAACCATCTGCTCTTATAGGGGCGTTGGGTGTGGTGGCTAGGAGAGTAATAAATTTTGCCCAGCAGGTGATAACTCAAGACTTCTCATTAGAAACAAAGGAGGTGCTCCCTGGATGGACAGATCGGGGAGACAGCCAGATGAATAGGGTGATAAACTTTTACCTCTCAGGCCGAATTGATGTGCTCAGTCATACAGAACACGGTATATTGGTTAAACAAGCACCCATCAATCAGCATTCATGCTGGTTCAAATGGATGAATGTCATTTGATGGGAAAACGTCAAGTGGGCCTATTGGGAATTTACCCCCTTTTCATCCTGGAATAAGTCGAAATGACAGAGATGACCTCAACTGGTATTCTGTGGTAGGCGAAGGAGACAAAAATCCCATAAACAGGTTCACTCATCTGATAGAAACACAGCATAGACTTAACAAATCCGTCAATGCTGCTCGCCGAAAATTCTCCCATCAACATCCTGCCTTCTGCTCCCCCCAGCCACCCCCAGCAGGACCGTATCTATCTAGTCCTACTGGATTAGACTTGATTCGCATTTGCACCCCCCAATCAATAGCTCCTTACACCTCCTGCATGCAAGAGAGCAGAGGCACGGGTATACATCGGTCCCCCCCCCCGAAACGTCCATACCCTGTCATGTGACACGGCCATTTCACACCGAATGGGCTTGCAAAATCCGAACTGCCAGCACCCTGACCAGCTGCCCGCTCACGTGGCGGCCAGATGAAAAGGCAGAGCTGGGACTGTTATTGTGCTGCGCACTCCGACCCATTTGCACAGAAACCCACATTTACAAATCGCCGCGCCAGCCTTTCTCTCACTCTCTCCATATCTCTCTCTCTCTCTCTCTCTCTCTCTCTCTCTTAAAGGCGCCAATCCTGTAATTTGAATTATTCACGGCTTTTTGCGTCATGGCAGGCAGAGAGATGATCAATGAGGCAGACAGCACACGCCGGGAGCAGGGAACCGACCGAGCCGCCGAAAACGCTAAACCGTCAGACCCATCCGCCCGTCCTGCCCAAAACAGGCTACGTTTAGATCATGCACACGTGGCACCAGAGTGGGAGGGGACGTGGCACATGCTAGATGGCGTTTCGTGTGCCCGCTGTGAGGGGGCACCAGGATAAAAAGCAGGATTCCCGCACAAACTAACGCCCGGAACCTCCATTAAACAAATTGAGGCTTGTTCCAGGGATCCGGACTTATTCATGACTGGATCGGACTTCCGATACAGGATGAAAGGTGAAACAGAACTGCAGAAAAAACAGACATCTGCCATGGGGACAGGGGGGAGACCACCCCCCCCCCCTTTCCTTCAGTTCTGCCTCCCTCAACCCCACCACCCCACCCCCTCGGCCCCACACAATTTCCTCGGTGCGGGAGAATCCAAACCCCCTTCCCGGAGCTGTGTCTCTGTGGCAACCTGGAGCATCCCTGCCATCACCACGGAAACCACAGTCCCCCAACTGGAGGGGGGGGGGGTTCTTGATGTCAGGTTCTGGAGTGGGTTTGAAAAGCATCGAGTGGGGAAACGGGACAGCTGCAGGGTGCTGCAGCAGCTGAGTGTTTTTCCGGATTTTTCCTTCACAAAGAAGTGTGAGGGAGAATGGCTATATATGGTATGCATCCATCTGCTTCCCAGCAGAATAGAAAAATGAAAACCACAGCTCTTTTTCAATTTTGGAGAGGTTTGGAAAATCCCTTCCCTAATATAAAATTTAACAGAAGGCATGAGTCTAATGAGGGCAAAAAGAAATGCTAGATTCTCACGAATATCTGTTGTTTTTCACACATTCATTGTGCACAAATCGCAGATAAAATGACAATTTAAAACATGAAGCTCTCTTTGTCATTTTGAATGGTGTTAATTTGCTCTCTTAATTAAAATCCAAGCTGCAGCTGTCCAGGACGGTGCCGTGACCGGAATCTGCTGTCTCTGTCCACGATGCCGTCCCATCATCCTGCCGTGGGCCCAGAAATTGCTACCGTTCCAGTCAGGGACACAGAACAAAGAGTGGCGCCTGGATGGGAGAGAACTGGCAGGCCTGTCCCTCTTTGGACACGGGAGGAACAGCAGCCTGAGGTCTGAAAATGTACAGAACCAGGTCAACAAAATGGCTGCACCACCCAGCCCTCCCAAGTCAAGCCCCCCCCCCCCCCCCCCAACTCGCTCGAATGAACATCTCAGCTCTATTGTCCTGGTTAAACAACCCATAAGCTTCCGTCTGGCCCTCTTACCCCCCCCCCGAGGGGAAACATTATGGATTCACCATTTTGGTTCGGGTAGTGCTGTTTATAGTACACTGTCCACTTTTTAAAAATCTAATTCTATCAGCTTAAAAGCTAAATGCAAACACCAGAGGACAACAACTGTCCTGGTCCAGAGCGAGGTTCTGTCCAGCGGGGAGAAAATGAAGTGGATCACTCACTCAGCGTGAGCCAGACAGCAATGGCTTATGGGTAACGGGAAGGTCAGGTCAGCGTGACCCAACCATTACAATCTGGAATATTCTGTTTATCTCTCCCCGTTCCTCCCGCCCATCTGTGCTGGTTCTGGATGTGTAAAATGAGGGGTGGGGCTGAATTTCAAGGGCGGGGGCACTTCTGCTTCAGCCCCACCCTCATGGTGTGAGCGGGTCCATCCCCCAACACCCATTCTATGTCTACGCCCACAGTGACCCGGAGCAGATTTCTATGTGGGAGGGGCTGGAGGGAGGGGCATACCCTTCAGGGACCAGTCAGTCCAGTTCCTAATATAGGTCCGTCCAGAAGATACACTACACACACAAATAGGTCCAGTCCATAATCCTCCAGTTCATCATGCTGGTTAATCTCTTACAGAGGCTAACAGCAGAGTTACTGTCCTCTATATAACAATGGGAATGAGGCGAATACCCCCCCAGGGGCAAACCAGGTCACTCTGGATGGGGGTCCATCTCAGTGGCACCCCCCTTGAGGCAGGTCGCTGTCACTATTGGTGCGTTCGATTATTTCTCTCCAAGTCGGAACTCGGATGAAAACGTCACGATACGTCACGAAAAACATCACTTCCCGTCGGAAACACGCCCCTTTTATGACGTTGAAGTCGGATAAGATTTTGTTGCCCGAGTTGCCCTTGTGACGTAATTTCAACATGGCGACTTGGTTTGTTTGTAGTTTATTTACTGTTCGAAAAAAGAATATCGCTATGAATGTACTAAAATATTTTATAAAGCTTTTAATGTGGTTTGACTAGTTCGTGTTTCTTGTTTGTCTCTCGGAAAAATCTAAATTTCTCCATTTTCTTCATTTGGAAAACTCCAAATCTGCTAAAATATAAAGCAACAACACACAGCAACGTGTTCATGGAGGCAGCCATGTTTGTTCCGAGATGTGGGTAGCTCGAACGGGAGATTGTCGGACGTGATGTCACTCAACTCGGAATTTCCGAGTTCCGAGAGAAAAACGAACGCACCATATGTGTCCCTGAGACTCAGTAGCATTCTTGACCCTCCCCATAGAGAAAGGGGCGGGGGGGGGGGTGTCCTATGTAGGGAGGAGGTCCCTCAACACTTACCCCTTTGTCACCAATAGGGAATGTTTTTCAGTGTGTCTGGGGGGGCGGATGGGGGGGGGAGGTGTGTGCTGCCACACACACAATGCGTGCCCAGTGTGAGCGCGTCCTGCCCAGTCCAAAAGCTGGCAAATGTTTTAAGGTGTCGGAAGTGGGTTGGGATACAAGGGGTGGGGGGGGGGGGGCAGACAAAAGGCAAGGAAAAAGCCCTAGGGAGATGTGGGGGGGGGTCAGCTGGTAATTTATCACTGAGAACAGTTGAGGGTCAGAGCCCACCCTGTCGATACGGCGGGCCAGAATAGTGGGGGGGGGGGGGGTTTACTCTGGAATCCCGGCTCCCGGAAGCTGGCCAGGCTCCTCAATGACCCTGTGTCCCTTCCTTGTCCGCCTCTGTCCAGCCGGACGTTGTCCCCTGCAGTCTAGATCAGACGGTCTGTCCTACAGTACAGCTGTTCCCCACCCAGGAATCGCATTTCCTCCCCACCGCCACCACATCATGCAGCCCAAAATTATTATTATTTCAGTCTTCATTTATGCAACTGGACACTGATGATTATATACTTTATGTTACCTGACCGGCCAAGGCTACAACAGCCGGGTCCATCCAGGGATCGGAACCTACAACCTTATGACCACAAATTCAGTTCTTAATCCGCACGGCTACATTATACTAACGTAAAGGGTTAAAAATGAGGGGGGTCACTGGGGTCCTCATTAGGGCGAACAGGTGACCCCGCCCCCCTCCGGACTGAAGGTTGAAGTGACCCCCAGGGTAGCAGATGTCAGGACATCTGTGACCCAGGAAAAGGTGCGTGGGGGAGGGGGGGTCACTGCTTCTCAACAAGCTTCCAAGTTACACTGTCACAAAGCTCCCCATGCTATCCCCAGCCATCACAGACATCACATGACCCCCCCTCCACCCCACCTCCGCTCACATGGAAGCCAGGATCTCCACAGACAGATGCCCCCTTGTGTTATCTCCTAGTCTTGCCCCACCCCCACCAAAAAAAAAACTAAAATTGATTGATCAATTGTACGTCAACCTGAAATGCCATCCTTTGTAAGCATCATCCAGAAATTTCCAAGTGGCACAAGCGCAGAGGGGATGCAAAAGTGAATCCTGCAGTCACACATTAGGCCAGACAGACTCTACCCAGGGTATTTCTGGACTGTCATGAAAGCCAGCGATTACCGCCTCCCGCATGCCGACGATTTCCCAAGTAAATCGCCCAGCCAATGGGCTCCGCGTTTATTCCGCCGCGCAGTCAGGGCATGGATGTCCTCCTGAGCCTGTTAGTGGGACTGAATGAAAGCGGCGTGAGCCAGTTTACTAGGTGAAGGGGGCCGGTGGCAGAACCACACGCCGTCGCTGTGGGCATGGAGGCCCTGTCAGATGTGGGCTCGGATCACGGGGTAAAGCTGGGAATGTGATGTGTTCTGGCTCGTGGCACCGAGACGAAGCTTCCACGTGCGTCGCGTGTCCTCACCGGGCCTTACGAAGGAGCCTGCGTGGCGTGCAAATCACTCCCCGTCTCCGTCAGTCCGGCACGGCAGCCCGTCACGGATCCGCCTCACCGTGTCCCCTGGCGTCCTCGCATTCATCCGTTGCCAGGAGACCAAAGTCCTCGTCAGTCACAAGTGGGTCGGAGGGCTTCCCGGAGATATCTCCAGATGTGCAGCGGGGTAACCGTTGGATACCGGTTCCCTTGGAAACCACATCAACGCGGGGCCAGGGGGGGAGGGGGAATTGATGGCCACACAGCAGTACTATATGTATTATATGTACTAAAACATGGCCTGTGTTACTATGCCTGTCGCCTCCCTGGGACATGACAAGCTGAGCTCCTTAACCGCTTCCCCCTCTGCTGTCACCTTTTCTATAGACCTGGGCTGGGGGGGGGGGCGGGGGGATGTGTGTGTGCAAGGTTTAGCAAACTGTCACCATATTCCAGCATATAGCTGACTATATTGAATTAATCCCCAGCAGCAGTAAATAATGTCAGCTGGTCTTTGGAGATAAAAATATTACATATATAAAAGAAAAACACCTGCCGACCGGAAAGTGGGTCAGGGTGTGCGCTGTTTACACTTGCAGGGAACACAAACCCCAAAGCAGGGCCTGTTAACAATGGGGCAGGGTTTCGGTTTAGGCTCCTCCCACTCCCAGGTCACGGGGTGTCTGAGGGGCGTGGCCTAAGGTCTGTCCAAAATATGAGCACAAAACACAATGCCTGCAAGCATTGACAATCTCTTCTTCCCCTTAGGCGGATGCTAGGACAGTGCAGCTTAGTCCGTACACAGCAGGGCATCAGGTCCATCATGACTGCGCCCCCTTCTGGCCTAAAGCAGTAAATCTATCTATTTTATCTGGGAAGTCTTCTAGTCGCTCCTGGTTGCTTGCATGATAATTTGTGAATTTAGGCGAATAATACAGTAGAATAGTAATACAATACAAACAATGTCATGATGGTGAAACGGGGAGTTATATAAATGTTGAGTGTGCATTCTGCGCAGACGCCAAATAAAACCGGAGTGCAGGGTTTGGGGTGGGGGGGGGGGGAGTGTACCGATGAGAACCAGCTGCACGGAGCACAGGCGTGCACCGATTTACCGCAGGGCCCAGTGCGGACAGGCTTCTCTGCTTCGACGTGCGTTAACATACCGTGGCTGACATGACGGCACCCTGCATCCGCCGTGACCAGGACAGATGGTGCGTAAAACAATGAGGTGGGGGGGGGGAGGGGAGGGTAGGCAGCGACGGCTCACACCCTGCCGCAGAGCTAACCTCTCCCTCCTCTCCACAGGAGCATTCTTCACCTCTCACATCACGACTACAAACACACACACACACACACACACACACACTGCACAGGAAGTGACATCATGCCACTCGCACAATGACAGGAAGAACGGAAATAGTACTGGGTTTATGTACCATGCCCTAAGACCACCGGCAGATACCGGTGCCAATGCGATTAAAAAACCTTCTGAAGGCGAATCCCAGAATGCACCTGACTCTGGATATAAGGCGACCACCGTCTGTGGTCAGAAAAAGCCAGGCTTGGCTCGACACGCAGTAATCTTTTAGCACGTTTGATGGTGCGTGAAATCTAAAGTTAAGAAGCCAATGATTGAAGGTTATCTCTCCCTGCAGGCATGACACCCCCAATTCTGTGTTCGTAAGGGGGGGGGGGGGTCTGAACTCCAAACTGGACCTCAGGGAATCTCATCATATCAATCTCAGTGTTTCTGTGCTGGGGTCCGAGTCAGGACCACATTCTTTGGGGGGGGGGGACAGGGGTGATGTCATCGTCTGACCACCCAGTCCTCCACAAAACACAGCTTTGTGACGTCATAGTCCTGCCGGGATTGGGGTGGGTGGCTGAGCTTTTAAAAAGGACCCCTTGCGACCCAGATAGAGCTCCCCCCCCCAGGGGTACAAAGGCTCGCTCTGTGGGGTGAAGGGGAGCTTCCACCATCCGACGAATCCCCGACTGGTGGACGACTCTGAGTCACAGGTACGGCTGAGGTCAGCAAACGGCCCTCCGCAGAAAATTCGACACCCCCTCCCCCATCCCTCTATCCTCCTCTTCTCCACACGCCAGCACGACCTGACATTATAATCCATTATTATTTACTCCCTCGCAACCGCTGCATTTTTGTAGAAGACCTTGCAGAAATAGCAACGGGGTGAACCTCACGTGTCTGTGATGAGGCTCCGCAGAGACAAATTGGCTGCTTTCAAACAGGAAATAAGGGGCGTATACAGGGGCGGGACCACAGGTGCTCTGGCCCCAGGTAAAAGCTGATTGGCTCTCAAAGTGCCCCTGTCAATCATCGATTCAGAACATATCATTGGCTGATGATAAGGTCTGCCCCTATGTAAGAACTATGCTCCCTCTTATGCCCCCCCCCACCTTAAAAAAATCCTTGAATGACCACTGCAGGGGGTGATGCCTCATGGGGAATACATTTTACTGTTAATATTCATAATAGTAATCATGCAAATAAGCAAACAGTGGCAGGGTAATGCTGGCATATTTATAACCTTACAAATTTGTAACAAACCGGCTGAAACCAGGAACGTCTGAAAATCAGTTCATCTTACAGCCGAAATCTGGAAGTTTCTGGGACTCCGCTGCCCGGAAGACTCGCATCTGCTCCGAATTAGCTCGATTTATCCTCTCTGATAATCACACAGCAGCCCCCCCCTCCCCACCGCCGTCTCGCCCCCCCCCCCCCCCCCTCTCACTCCGCAGCACAAGGGCACTCATGCTAATGCCGATTCACCCAGCTCCTGCCAGCACACTTCCCAGAAACAGACACATCAAACACGGCCATATTAATCTCTGTTACCTGTCAGCCCCTCCCTCTCTGAGGGTCCTCAGCCATCTGTGTGTCTGTATGTGTGTCTGTATGTGTGTATGTGTGTCTGTAAGTGTGTGTGTGTGTATGTCTGTATGTGTGTGTGTGTGTCTGTAAGTGTGTCTGTATGTGTGTATGTGTGTCTGTAAGTGTGTGTGTGTGTATGTCTGTATGTGTGTGTGTGTGTCTGTAAGTGTGTCTGTATGTGTGTATGTGTGTCTGTAAGTGTGTGTGTGTGTATGTCTGTATGTGTGTGTGTGTGTCTGTAAGTGTGTCTGTATGTGTGTATGTGTGTCTGTAAGTGTGTGTGTGTGTGTATGTCTGTATGTGTGTCTGTAAGTGTGTATGTGTGTCTGTAAGTGTGTGTGTGTGTATGTGTGTGTCTGTATGTGTGTGTGTGTGTGTGTATGCGTGTGTGTGTGTCTGTAAGTGTGTGTGTGTATGTGTGTCTGTATGTGTGTGTGTCTGTATATGTGTGTGTTTATGTGTGTGTGTGTATGTGTGTGTCTGTGTGTGTTTGTAATTGTGTGTGTGTGTCTGTATGTGTTTGTAAGTGTGTGTGTGTGTGTCTGTATGTGTTTGTAAGTGTGTGTGTGTGTCTGTATGTGTTTGTAATTGTGTGTGTGTGTGTCTGTATGTGTTTGTAAGTGTGTGTGTGTGTCTGCATGTGTTTGTAATTGTGTGTGTCTGTATGTGTTTGTAATTTTGTGTGTGTGTGTTTGTATGTGTTTGTAAGTGTGTGTGTGTGTGTCTGTATGTGTTTGTAATTGTGTGTGTGTGTGTGTCTGTATGTGTTTGTAATTGTGTGTGTGTGTGTCTGCATGTGTTTGTAATTGTGTGTGTGTGTCTGTATGTGTTTGTAATTGTGTGTGTGTGTTTGTAATTGTGTGTGTGTGTCTGTATGTGTTTGTAATTGTGTGTGTGTCTGTATGTGTTTGTAATTGTGTGTGTGTGTGTCTGTATGTGTTTGTAATTGTGTGTGTGTCTGTATGTGTTTGTAAGTGTGTGTGTGTGTCTGTATGTGTTTGTAATTGTGTGTGTGTGTGTCTGTATGTGTTTGTAATTGTGTGTGTGTGTGTGTGTCTGTATGTGTTTGTAATTGTGTGTGTGTGTCTGTATGTGTTTGTAATTGTGTGTGTGTGTGTCTGTATGTGTTTGTAATTGTGTGTGTCTGTATGTGTTTGTAATTGTGTGTGTGTGTGTCTGTATGTGTTTGTAATTGTGTGTGTGTGTGTCTGTATGTGTTTGTAATTGTGTGTGTGTGTGTGTTTGTAATTGTGTGTGTGTGTGTGTCTGTATGTGTTTGTAATTGTGTGTGTGTGTGTGTGTGTGGGACAAACAGGTTCTTCCTACTCCCTCTGCATATTCTCAGGCAAGCTGTGGGGGTGGGGGGAGGGGAGGGAGATTAAGCAGCCCCCCCCTTACTGTGCTTTGTGCGATGGATACACAAGCCGGTTCTGGCCGGTCCTGCAGCTTCCCGGCAATAATAATCCCACTGCTGGTACCACATGTACCAGTGGGCTGGGACAGTACCATCAAAGGCCTGTGGACGGGGGGGGGGGGGGGGGCAATGAGAGAGGCCACCCTGACGGCTGCAAGGAAGAGGAGGAGGAGGATGGGGACTCATACGTTACTCCAACGTTTACTGTGGGTCCTTGGAAATAGGAGAGTAACCTATCAGGATGTGAGATGCCATGTTGCCATAGCGACCGCCACATACAACATGACAGATGGCTGGTGGCGTCCAATCACAAACCATCAAAGAGGAGGCGGGGTCTGTGTGCGACGCCGAGCAGCGGAGGAAATCTTCAGACGTGACGCCAAAGTGGCATAATGGAATTTTCTAGCAGCGCTAAGGAAAGGGGGGGTTATTTTTACCTCAAGATGATATGTATGTGAAGATGCTATTTGCATGGGTGTGGGGGGGCTGCTTTTATGAACGGCATAAATCCCCCCCCCCTCCCAAGCCACTTAACATCTCCAGCATGGCTCCTCAATTTGAAACTTCACCATTACATCTCCGCATGTGACGTTTGATACTACCGTGAAAAATTCAGAAAAGTCATGAAGAAACCACTGGATGAAGCTCTTGTCACTTGCCTTTGCACTAAAATATTACAGTACATCAATAATTCTTTGGGCATTAATGTGTCTTAGATGAGATAACAATTACCCCTTAGTCAGATACACCCCAGTGACTCTCAGTCAGGACTGTGCTGTCATTTTTCCCTCCAAAAATAATACAATGTCATTTATCAGGCGTATTAGAATATACAGCGGCAATTCTACGATTTTTATTTTAGATGGGGTGCATAACAGGAGCCATGATTCATATGGAAGTGCAAACCTTCTCATTAGCCAATGGTATGTTTTGAATCGGTGAGTGACAGGCTTTCTGAGGGCCAATCAGATTTCAGATGCCCCTGTGGCTCCACCCCTGTATACACTCCTGAGAAAATAATATTTTTCCTTCTGCTAAAATCAATTACTTGAGCTGAATTAAGGTTTTTGGTACTAAACAGAAGCATGGAAAGAAATTGCTCATCTTAAGTCAGTGAGTGTCATTGAGTTTCAGTGAGTGTCAATGAGTATCAGTGAGTGTCAATGAGTATCAGTGAGTGTCAGTGTGTGTCAGTGAGTGTCAGTGAGTTTCAGTGAGTGCCAGTGTGTCAGTGAGTGTCAGTGAGTTTCAGTAAGTGTCAGTGTGTCAGTGAGTGTCAGTGAGTTTCAGTGAGTGTCAGTGTGTGTCAGTGAATGCCAGTGTATCAGTGAGTGTCAGTGTGTGTCAGTGAGTGTCAGTGAGTTTCAGTGAGTGCCAGTGTGTCAGTGAGTGTCAGTGAGTTTCAGTGAGTGTCAGTGTGTGTCAGTGAGTGTCAGTGAGTTTCAGTGAGTGTCAGTGTGTGTCAGTGAATGCCAGTGTATCAGTGAGTGTCAGTGTGTGTCAGTGAGTGTCAGTGTGTGTCAGTGAATGCCAGTGTATCAGTGAGTGTCAGTGTGTGTCAGTGAGTGTCAGTGAGTTTCAGTGAATGCCAGTGTGTCAGTGAGTGTCAGTGAGTTTCAGTGAGTGTCAGTGTGTGTCAGTGAATGCCAGTGTATCAGTGAGTGTCAGTGTGTGTCAGTGAGTTTCAGTGAATGCCAGTTTATCAGTGAGTGTCAGTGTGTGTCAATGAGTATCAGTGAGTGTCAATGAGTATCAGTGAGTGTCAGTGTGTGTCAGTGAGTGTCAGTGTGTGTCAGTGAGTGTCAATGAGTATCAGTGAGTGTCAGTGTGTGTCAATGAGTATCAGTGAGTGTCAATGAGTATCAGTGAGTGTCAATGTGTGTCAGTGAGTGTCAGTGTGTGTCAGTGAGTGTCAATGAGTATCAGTGAGTGTCAGTGTGTGTCAATGAGTATCAGTGAGTGTCAATGAGTATCAGTGAGTGTCAATGTGTGTCAGTGAGTGTTAGTGTGTGTCAGTGCTCGACACAGCTCCTGCAGAACAGGAACCGCAAGACTAACCTGTCAGTTCTATGTAAATATATGCACTACAGTGTAGCCTGGAAGGAGAGAGTGAGTACAGAAGGTAAATCAGCACTGCACAGAATAAGAAGGTGGAATTGTGCTGGTTCTTCTGCTAAATATATTTAATCCAGTTTGGAAAAGAGAGAGGGACTGAGAAGAGATACATTACCAGACCCTTTATCCACACTGCAATGATAGCTGACTATTAAGTGTAATTAAATACCGTGATTTTCCTCCAGATACGTCACAAAACCAAGAGCATGCATTCCGAGAGGGACTCATGTTGCTCTAGTCAGAAGCTCCAGGGTCTGGATCTGCTGCCGTCTTAATGCGTTTCCCACACTGCTCTGCTGCTCTGTGCCTTATTTCCTTAGCAGATGCTGTCCGCAGGCCGATGGATCATGGATCATTCTCGGTGTACCTGTCATATGTGGTGGGTCACGTGACCCTGTAACACGGCGGTTCCCGGAGGAAATACCTGGCTGATGTGAAGCTCGGTGTGCTTCAGGGACAGAACCACAGCCGCTCAGAAAGTAAGACTCGGTTTATGGAACTCGACAGGACAGGGCTGAGTGCTCCCCCCCAGTGGATTATGGGTAAAATAGACATTTGGGGCCGAAGACACCGTCAACAGCTTCTGGGTTAATTTTAAACCAGATAGGAGGATAAGACTTTTGTGCACACACACACACACACACAAACATTTTGTTTTGATTAGATTAATGATTAGTAAGCATTACTCACGAAAAGAATAACATAGAGTTAGCACTTGAAAATGTTTTATGTGAGTTGTTCAGAAGTTAATGTGGGACCAGCATGACATCAGAAAGATAGCAATTCCTGTATACACACACACACACACACACACGCACACGCACACTGCCAGAAGAGAGCGGATAGTCAGCAGTTTCCTGCTCCCATTCCATCCTGCCACACATCTCTCTCTGTCACTGTTTGAAGGGGGCGGGACCAGACCAGTCAATCACACTACATGGACAAATGGGGTGACGGCTTCCAGGGCAGTTCAGCGACTCACGAATATCTCATCACATGTGTTGAAATCGCTGATGATTATCTGTAAATGTGTTTTCCATTCTATATCTTTATATAGTTTTCATGTTATGAATGGTAATTATTGCCTTAATTTAGTTTTATGTCAGATGTGACAGATAATATAAAATATAACTATAACTTCACTGTTTATAATATCTAATGATAATTAAATGAGTCTCTACAGTAATTTCACATGTGGACCTCGGCCACCTCTTCCCAGTCTCCAAACTGGTAGTGACATAACACTGATTGACTGGGTGGGACTGGTTCTGGTTTAACAAGAAAAAAAAAACACTCTGTGATTAAACGTGAGTAATGTAGTAACCAAGTTTCACGACTGACTTACTGCACATGTGTAGCTATTGATTTTCTACATCAAGTGGGCATTTTATCTATCAGCAGCCCCCCCCCCCCCCCACATTATGAAGCATTTATGATAAGAATGTAATACAATACTCGCATAAACAGAGATTAAAAAAAAAAACGACATATGCCATTTGGCGGGCTTTTATGCCTGAGGAAACTTCTGGAAGCTCGCTGCGTGACCCGCTCACCCCGCCCTTCCACACTGCACAGCTCTCTCCTGTTTTAAAATAAGCAGAAGCCGACAGAGTAAAACACACAGCGTGGCTCACTGCGTCACACAAAACAAACATCCAAATCGACTCTGTCTACGTCCTGTCTAGCGCACCCCTGTCCTTCCTGGGACTAGGAGACAGACAAGTGCCATCTGCCTTGCCCATTTATCTATCCCTCTGAGCCACAGTTTACACAGTGGGATTGGCAGCTAAGGAGACCTGAAACCTGAAGGTTGTTCGATTTCTGCGGGGACCCCTGCTGTTGGGAGGTAATTACTGCAGTAAAATACCCAGCTGTTAAAGGAGGAATCGCAAATCGCTTCTTTCTACGAGGGGGTGAAATAGACGTTTTAAAAAAGCAGGGTCACGCCGGTGATGCTAATCTTTGCACTAGGACGGCGTCTTTGTTCATCAGAGCCTGACAGGACGGATGGAGGTGGCGTGAACAAGGGCACCGGCCACGGCGGCCCAAGGGACGGATCTCTATGTATGCAGCAGCTTACCCAGCATGCCTCTGTGGACTGTCATAACCCCCCCCCCCCCCACACACACACACACACACCCAGCCAGCCCTACCGGCCCATCCTGGCTCTGATGTCGCAGTACGCTTACCTCAGCAAATCGTGGTCTGGCTTCCAGCACCCCTCTGCCTCTCGCCAAGCACAGCTAATCTCGCGGCGACAGCAACTCAGCCCCCTTGTGCTGCCGTTCCATCCCAGAATCCCCTTCCAACCCCTGTACACGCCCCCATAACTGCGTACGCCACCTGCCACACCGGGTCAACCCAGACCAGGCAGAGTACCCACAGGATCTCTCGTACCCTTGTCTCAATTCTCTCCCAGTGCACTTACAGCCATCTTCCTTCTTTTCTTCCCCTCCTCATCTTGCCTTCCCTGCACCCACCTCGCCCCGCACCCCCCCCCACATAATTACAAAACCAGCTAGAAAATCACCCATAAACAAGCGGCAGGCTCAATCCGAAAGCCCAAGTCTCTAAGCTTGAGGCATAGCCTTCCGCTAACGGCGCGGATTGAAAAGGAAAATGGCACTTCCTGTGATTCAGCTGCGGACACGGATGGCTTTGATGTATAAAGCGACCCAGGAGTACGTGAAGGTGCCGCTTCTCCAAGGGCACGGTGACTCACATCCCGAAGATAGCCCCTGCCGGGCTCAGGACCTCGTCAAAGCCGCTAGCGGAGCCCCCGATAAGCGTTTCTGACACCGCGCCCACGGACCCCCGTCCCTCTCTGCCCGTGTGAGAGTCACTGTTGCCCGTCGCCGGCGAGAGCTTTCGAGCCATTCCTGTTTTTATGCAGTCGAGGTGTTTAAGTGCCTGGACCCGTACGGCTGTCTTTCAGGGGGTTTGAACATGGCAAGTCGTCTGAAAACACTGCGTACGATGATTCGGACGGTTTATCGTTACGGACGAAAGTTACGAGCTGCAGTCGGCCTGCGTCTGCATCTGCATTGTCCTCTGTTTTGCAGTTTGAGTCCCGTGACAAACCCTCCCCTATGATTTGCTGTCTATATGTCGCGCTGTAGTCCGGGGGGGGGGGGGGGACACACCATTTCACGACACTGTATACCTGTATATGGACATTATCACAATAATGCCCACTTGACTTGACTACAGTGTAACTGAAAGGAGAAGATGTTGAAGGAGACCCTACTGAATAACAACAACAGGCTATGTTGGGGGCAGGATAAATCGGGGTGACTCAGGACAGAAATAATCCTGTGTAGATTTAACGATTACAGAGAAACCTCTTAAGAGAGCGAGCATTCGTCAATATTTACCTTTTACTGATGTCGTACAGTGACCACTAAGTGTCCTCTGCTGGTCACTAATAAACACGCGTTTCTAACCCCAGAAGATTGTTTCCAGTTAAGGTGCAGACAGCCATGCATAGATGACACTGATGCCCTTCGTGACGGGACTGCCTGCGGGAAGGCCATCTGACCCACTGCTCTCTAGTGCCGCCCTGCTGGGGAAACTGAGGAACAGTCACAAGCTGGCACCACACAGACAGGCAACCTGCTCTCTGCCAGTGGGACACATGTATCAGGACTGAGGTTCCCGACGCTCGTCCTCCTTGGATCCTGGCATCTCTGTCCCGTCGGCACGGCAACCTTGCAGCGCGACAATGATGTCAGCGGTGAAACACTGATGTAATCTACACCGTGTCTCTTCCTCATTGGATGTGCCGCAGACAGGAGGCATTGCCATCATCCAGTCAAACACTGCTCTGAATGAATGATGTCATTCCTTAATCCCTGATGTCAGCTGACAACAAGCTTCTCCACCCTACAGGAAGGAGGGTTAATATCAGAGGGAGTCAGAGGTCTGCTCAGGGAGGGGGGGGTCTATCGACCAAAAAAAACAAAATGTCTGCTAATGACTCTGTTGTTATCTTCAGGATTAAACGAGGGTGGAGGGGGGGTCGTGGGGGGGGGGGGGGTGTCAATGGAGTGAGATCTGCCTGAAGCTGCCGGATCAATTATCCTCCCTGCATGAGCTCACCATTATCGGGGGCTGGGGGGTGGGGGGGGGGCACAAAGAAGCCGATGGATTGGCAGAACATTTTTGGTTCTTAACACAGGGACTATTTAAGATTGCTCCCTTAAAAGGGAAAAGAATAAAATTTGCATCGCTCACCTGCCAGTCAGCTTCTGCGGGGGGGCGGGGGTGGGGGGTTTAAAGATACCAGAAGGTAGCGAGTGACCCGGCAGGGGGCAGGAATTCATCACTCCCGCACGCGGGATGCAGAGGCCCGTGTCAGACCCATTCCTGCAGAACAGGTTCTGTTCGGTTCCAATTACCCCACCCACGCTACAAGCTCCTCCCCTTCCATCACCCACCCACCAATCACAACATTCCTGCCATAAATCACTGAGCATTTACCCAATAACATACGAGAAGCAGATGTCAGCAAGCCATGTACAGGGAGATATAAATATTCTCTTTTTTTCCCTCAGCTTAAAAGATTGGAACACACTTTTCCACAAGGGTTTCATTTACCAACACAGCAGCAGGGGGCCGAATCTTCAAAAAAGCCCCCGTCTGGAAAGTATTTTGCCTACAGACACGATGCCATCGTCGTCACATAATCAGAAATGAAACCACACAGAGTGTGTATAGTCGCCTTTCCTCTGCCGTCGCTCACTCGTTAATTACATCCTTCAAGGAAAACATTTTTGAATCTGGCTGGGGGGGGAGGGGGTCCGGACAAACGAGCCGATACAAAGGCCAGAGATCCCATTTCCATGTCTCTGGCCAAGTCGGTTGTAAGGCAGCCTTAATACAAACTGTGTCGAGCTGCACGTTTCTCCACGTAGGATGAAGACCGCAACACAGAGTAAACGACACAAATAGAGATTTCACTGGGGTACTGAGTATTGTTAAATGAATATAGATGTGTTATAGTCCCTAGGAAATGCTGCTTTTTACCAAATACAGTGAACTAATTAAAATCTAAAAGGTAAAATCGTTTTTCTTCCTGGGCTTTTTGTTCTTAATTCCTTAACCGGGGCAATTTATCAAGCCTGAGTTAATTATTTTACCAAAACAACCTTGAAAGGGAATCTATGTAACCACGCTCTATGCAGGAACAAAGAGTTATTACAGTCAGAAAGGAGAGAATGGAGTCTAATTCTCTCTGTTGTGGCACAAAACAGTAATTATGTGAAGTTGTACGGCCATAACAGCTGGGCAGGATTTTATAAACGCACCTCAGAAAAGAGTCACAGGTGAAGAAATGGTGGCACTTATGTTAAGAAGTCATTCGTTCAAGCTGGACACACACATAAACAAGCTTCATAATCTGGCAAATGGGAAGATCGAGATCAGAAAGGGCGAGAATGAAGAAATATCATGTGACCGGCAAGAAATGATGAGGTCATAAACGCAGCAATGTTTACTCAAGCTGTTACACTCTGGAAAAACAGGGAAAAACAGCCGATACCAGTCAATCAGATGCAGCCGGGATACGTTCTGATCCTCTCACTAGCAGGGACTGTGTAGAAAAGCAATGCTTAATAATTAAACACCGACCATCCCCTGCAAATCACCGCTAGTTATTTCTTGTCTCGTTCAAGTTTAAAAGCGACTCAGCCCCTTGTCCCTGTAATAACGGGAGCTCCCTGAATGGGGTGCAGACGTAGAGGGTCCCGACTGGCCCATTCGCGGGGGGGGGGGCATTGATTTTCCACGGCAAACAACTGCAGCAGGAGATTAACGGATAATGCTGACGAGCACAAAGAACGGGCGTGTCCTTGGAGTCCAAAAAAAGGCAGGATCCAAAACGAGAGTCGCTCTGGATGAGCGAGTCAGCCACAGAACAGAGTTTCCAAGAATAACAAGGACAGGTACGTTTAATCAGGAAAGGCGTCTGTCAGACATTTCGAACATCAGAACTGTCAGAGGAAAGGATGAAAGACAGCGGAACGTTCCCTGGCAGCCGCAGAGAGCCCGGAATCCATAAACGTCATTGTTTAATGTCAGCTGTTCTCTGCTACTTCTTTCCGGGGGGGGGGGACAATTCCGGAAAGTACAGAAAATGCCTTCTCTGACTCTGAGAAGGCCGTGTTTGCGAAGCACGGATGTAAGACACAGAGATTTGTGATTCGGGGGGAAGACCAAAAACCGGGCATTTCTGGGGAAGAAGGACAACTTGTTTTGGAAGAGGGGTTTCCTGAGAGGAAGTCCCTTGGGGGGGGCGGAGGAGTGTGGCATTCACCTGAAATTCAGCGCAAAAACCTACAAAAAGCAGAGTCTCAATACTGAGGAAACACAGCCAATCTCAGTCAAGTTGCTCAACTATATAAAATATTAACATGCATCTCTACCAGAACACATAACTTGAGAAACATTAACTGCACCCAAAAAGAGATAGATTTAAAAGAGCATATAAGAGACTTAATAGAAAGGAGTAGAATTGTTACTGTGCAGGTCTCACAGCAAAGGTGTTTAATGGAAGTACACAACCGTTTGCTCTGGAGATTTGGGTTGATAATGACTCCCCAAGACCCAGTGAGACCCCTTTTCAAACCAACAAAAAAAGAAACCGCAGACTGAGCGTTTCAGGATGGATCTGGAAGATTCCGGATGGTTCCAGACGGTTCCGCCAATGCTGTGGCTGCACTACCTTATCCCGACCATCACAACATCGTCACCCGCAGTTTGCCCCCCGTGTTACCGCCGTTACTGATGTGATTGATCGGCAAACGAGTTTAAAAAGCATATGATCTGCTCAGGGACCTGCAGACCCCATCGACCAAAAAAAAATCAAAATGTTTGCTAATGATGTCTTAGTCTTCCAAGGACTCTGAATGAGGGGAGGCTCCACAAACAATGAATCCCCTCCCTTCATGGGCTTCTGCATCACAACTGGAGACACAGGTGATGAACTCTGGCCCACGGACGTCAACGAAGACCTGGGAATTTCCTACTCCTCCCTAGACTGTAACCCCGCTGTCCCAGGAGCCTGGAAACAGCTGAACCCAGCTCACCAGTCACCAGTCAGCTGTCATCGGGCCGGCAGAAGGTTTGTTTTCACGCGTGGGCTAACGAGAATCAGCGGGGTGCCGCGGGAGACCGTCCCGGTGAGAACGAAAGCGACGGCACGCCCACACAGCGGCAGCTAATGTGGCCAAGCCGAGGGGGACCCAACAAGGAGCCTTGATGCCCATTGGCGCCGGCGGGGGGGGTGGGGGGGGGGGGGGTTGGTGGGGCCGAGTGGGGGGGCGGACGTGTTTGCGTGTTTGGAGCCAAGTGCAAATCATAGTGGGGGCATTAAATTATTACCGTCTGAGTCGCTTGCCCGATGATGCAATTGGAAGTCACCAGTGGCATTTGCACTCCCCATGACCCCACCCTGACATCTGAGGACACGGAATAAAATAAATGCGACGCTGCATGCAATTCTCGCTCAACCCCAACGCAATTCTCGCTCTCTCGGGGGCGCGAGAGCTGAAGCGCATAGATGCTTGTCACATGACCACGTCACAGCCGCGTTCCTCTTCTCTACCGGGCCTTCGGTCTTCTCTAAATCAGTCACGCCATCTGGCCTGAGATGAGGCGTTCCCATCCCTCGGAGAATCCCGCTTATGAACAATTGCGCCAGTGTTTCTGCTAACGAGGGGGAATGCGTGGAATTAATGCCAAGATCGGACAAGACGAATCGGAACCAGCAGGGGGCACCGTTAAGGGTCTAACAGGCACACATTCCTGACCATAACCTGACCAAAACCGCGTAATCCTGTCAGTTAGACGTCACTCATCTCCATTACCCCATAAGAGCCTGTTTTCACTCCACCTGAACTTGCTGTTTCCATAGCAACATAATTATCTGGACGGCAGTTCACCTCACCTGAGTCCAGTGTGGACAATCTGACCATAAAATAAATGCACTCTGAAACCAGCAGGGTCACAGTACCCTAGGGCTGGACCGGCCCAGGTTTGTCCAACCGGGTCAGATTTATACTGAGTTCCGATCCACTCAGCCCATATGATCATTCATTAAGAAGAATCATTCTGTTTTCTCACACGAGTGATAACCTACATACGACGATGCCACAAGCAGTTTTACTATTCGTTTTCATAATTTCTGGTGATTTTGGGGAGAAGGGCTATAAATAGCTCAGATTATGAAGGTCTAATTGGACCAATTAAGGGTGGAATGAGCACTGAAACAGAGGGTAAAATGTGAGAGGTTAGGCTTAGCCTGAGGCTTTGAGGGTAGCTTTGGAGAAAACCCGTCTGGACACTCGTCAGCTGCTCGCCGACCCTCAACCAGTAAGCCTTGGGAAGGGGGGTGAGTGGGGGGGCTACTAGACCCCTTCCCATCCTGCTGGCCAAATGCAATATAGCTAGTGGGCTCTATCCATCTTTCAACCGTCTGCTCAATCAACAATGAAAAACCACCAGATCCCTCCACAATTTGAAGGACACAGCCGCTAAACTGGATCCCTGCTGACTGGATGACCGTGGCCGGTGGCGTGATCCTCTGGGGTCACATCCAGGTCTGCTGCTGTCCCCGAGTGACCCCCACCCAACCCCCCTTGACAGATTTAATGTTCCGCCCCTTGAGTCAAGATCCCATCGATTCCAACTCATAACTCACCGTTTTCCAACAACTCATATAGGATTTGGAGAACAATCCCATGATGGAATCCTGGAGTAAAGACATAGGTACCTGCTCATTCTGCAAGTCTAACGCCAATGACGAGATGATTAGTGCTGGCCATCAGTGCCACCTAGATAGCATTAGCTAGAGGTCTATATGACCTGCAGCTCCTCTTTCTCTTCCCAAAGACCTCTCCTGCACCTCCTTCCCTCCTATTCTTGACATCTCTTTCCCCCAGGAGCAGATAGTTGACACTCCCCATTTTCTAATGGACATTCCCAAGGTCCAGACCCCACCCTCGCCCCCACCCCGGTCTAGGAATGCACTGACATGCTCTCGCTGCACATATGGCAGGCCGGCTGCACCCTGCTCCTTCAGCCCTCCCGGAAGAACCGGCGTGGGCGTACTCCGTGGGACCAAATACACCCAAAAGAACAAGGACAAATCAGCCAGCAAAACGAAACAGGATGCATCAGACTCATTCGAAAACTGTTAAACCACCGAATGGCTAACACAGTATCAGGAACGGATTGTTCTGGAGGAACCTGCTATGTAAACAGATGATCTCAACCACTGCAGCCTGGGAATCAGAAACTAATTCCTCAGAGGCTGGACGTTATAGAGGTAAATACAAACTGTCACAAACTGAAGGGTGTGGGCGTGGCCTGGACCAGCAAGACGTAAACATGAGGCATAGCGTGTTTGCGATGGTGTCGAGTCCACAGGGGAAATGACACGAGAATCGGCCCTCATCCGAGGGGCATTAATGAGGGCGATGCGTCTTAAAACGGCCCCACAGCAAACGCTGCAACTATGCTAATGCTAATTGTCTTATTAGATTTTTGCTTTCTGTGGATCATGCTGTGTAGCTCTTGTTCCATTCACTGGAAGCTCAGCCCAGCTGCACTTATGCCTAGTCGGCTCGTCGACAGCCGTGTGTTTGTAATGCGCTTTTTGTTTAACTTGTATGGCCCTAAATGTTGGCTGACTCTGAGCTGTAACCCCCAGGCTATGGAGAGCAAGACGGTGTAGGTGAAGAGAAGCATTCCAATGTACCTGTACTTGTTCTTGTGCAAATGGAAAATAAAGGATTTATCATTAAAGTCAATGCAATCCAGAACTAGGATAATAGTCTTGTGGAAATTCGGGTGCGGCCTGGGTTGGCACTGAGCATCCTGATGATGGACCCTGGCAAGCATTCGAGTGACAAGACAGACTGTACCCTGTCTCTCCTGACCCCTACGAGAGGAGTCTAAGGACGGAGCTCAGGCAGGGAGCTGAGGGGCGAGGGAGGAGGTCCATCTGCATGCGATTCCTCTTCCGTTTCCAAACCTGAACCTTGCTGGTGATGACAGACTAGGGTGGAGGATGTTTGGAGAGGACAGAACTCTCTTAGGGTCTCATAAAGGTAACACGCAGCATATGGATGCTGGGTACTGTCCTGACTACATAAAAAATGTTAAAATAACACCGAAACCCAGCCATAATTTGACCATTTATGGGACTGTCTGTACAAAACGCCTCACATCTGAAGTACAGCTCACGTTCAATCAGTCTGTGGCTAGAAAAAATAGCGTCCGAACTTCAGGCTGATAGGAGTAAGCAGAGAGGACCCACATCTGATGGATAAATACTTACCACAAGGCTTGTTTTGACAGTGGCATTCTCAGCTACTTAATTAAACAACGTCATGAGCAAAATAATCCCAGAATCTTTATGTGTCAGACATGCGAGCAGACAAAAACAAGATTCATCATCGTCTGCTCTTTCAAACGACTTCGCTTGCCTCCATTATGGAAGTCCCTCTAACAGTCACTCTGCTGGCTTCTTATAAAACCACTGGATTACTTGTCCAGCCTGGAATGCCCAGTCATACTAATACTATGCATGAATGTCCAATTCCTCGCATCCGATTGGTTGACGCACCAACCCAGAAATAAACCAATCAGATTCCTTTGATCCAACAATATGATCCGAACCAGATCAGTAAGAAGCAATGTTGCTTCACATCTCCAGGATTTGGAGTGTGAATCCCACCTTATCATTGTGTCAGCCAGTTCTTGGAGCAATTGGGGGTTAAGGGGGCTACTCAAGAGCCCAATGATAAAATCACTCAGGCAAATGCAGGATTTGATCAAGGAACCACATGACATGAGGAATAGCATTCTAACGCACTATGCCACCCAACACAAGCTAACAAGAATCACACATAAATGCTTAAATACTGTCTGTTATGTGCCAGGGAAGGGAAAACCCAGCAGAGCGGCTCGTCCCAGCAATTTTAGGGGTCATCTTATCGTGCTGGTGACCGCTGTGGGGGGACGCCCGACCTCATGACAGATCAGGTGGCAGTTGTGGGGGGGGGGGGGGGGGACTGGAACAGATTGCGACGGGGATATTAACAGAAAAAGGATTCTGTTTTCCGGAAGCAACTCTGTCTGGGCTGAACGGAAGGTCAGAATTTTTCTGAAGGCTCCTGAAGGACTGGATGACAATCAGGACAGGGGCATGTGACAACCCTGGGGGGTCTGCGGAGGGGGCAACTGATGATGGCGCTGGGGGGAGGGGGGCTTTTGATGGTGGTCTGATTCTGTCATTACAGCCCATCCTGACAGAAGCCTGTTTCTGGGAGCAACCCCCCCATATATCAGATTAGCAAACCTATATAATATTGAGGGGGGGGGGGCTAGCAGAGATTAGGTCTCACATGCAGCCTGGCGGAGCCCACAGCAATTACATGCTGCTAATCGCCACTGTCGCTGTCAAGGGCAGAAAAGCCCCCTTTCTGTGGGAAGCCCACACCCCCCCCCCACCGACCCCACCCCCTGCCTTTGAGGTATGTCGTTTTTTTCCCTCTGGGTTGCATCACATCTGGGAATCAGGTTGCCTGGCGATGGCTGAAGATTAGAGGCTGGGAAGACGTCAGGAGATATGGCTTCTAACAATAAGAGTGCTTGGAGGGGTTGGGGGGGGGGGTTGCAATTTTGGGTCTTTGTTCATTTGCCTTTGATTGAAGTCCCATGACTCGTCAATTGATAATAATCCAATAAATTATCCAATGATGTGGACTTAGCCCAAGGTGTGAGCTCCAATTACCATCAGCGTGACCTCAGCTTTCAGGGACTGGAAGGAGACAAAGCACGGTCTCCCCCCCCCCCCCCCCCCCAATCACCAGCTGAGGAAAACTAGGTATTTTATGGGGTGTTTTTACTTCTCCTTTGTGTCACTCTTACTACCCACTAAGCAAACGCCATGCTTCATAAAGGTCAGGTCCCAGACATCTCAGGAACCAGCTGTACATGGCCAAACTTACAAAGACGCCATCAAATCTTGAAAGCTCAGCCACTGAGAACCAAAATACCCACAATTATCCAACTAGAGCCAGTATTCTCATATAAAAAGACTACATTTGGTCAAATATGAAGATTATGAATAAGGTTGTAATAATATTTTAACAAAATGAAATATAAACAAAATGATATGTTTCAAAATTAGCTTAGATAATGTTCTCAGCTGTATGTTCAGAGATCATCAAAGAGAGAGTGAGAGAAAAAGAATTATAAAGCCAAAATGATACATGTGATATGTTTTGGATGATGTCAGAAAACAGGAAAAGATAACAATAAAAAGCGGAAGAGAAACTCATCAGCAGATCGCTTTAGACGCTTTTGAAACTTGAAGTACTGAGCGATTAGCCGCCGTGTGGCATTAGGATAAGCAGCACCATCGAGTCATAGTCAGGGATCTCGGCGTCATTTTACGGATGTTTAAACCCAGAGCTCTTGACTGCGATCGGACTTTCCGTAAGAAGCTTTGCCAATCAACTCCACCGCCCCGCATTTGACTCTGGCATTTATAAAAGACCAGATATTACGAACACACGCCCCTGTGAAGCCGTGATTAAAGTTACCACCCACCCCAAAATGTACGGGCAGCGGTGGCCAGATTTGAAGGCACATCTGTACATCAGACAGTAATCTGATTGATAGCAAACTGTGCCATTCATCCCGAAGTGTCTCGAACTTCTGGCATGACTTAAAGATTAGGGGATTTTTCGAGGTTCTCGGAGCGCTGAATTTCCTGCATCCTTACAAAGCAGCCCGAACCATAGTTACACAGTGCATACGGAGTGTACCGTGAAGTACGGGTGATGTGCAGGGTAATCTGCGTACTGCGCCCTTAAACTGACAAGTACTCATATATATCAGTGGGAAAGGATGGGGGGAGGAACAGGAGGGGGGGGGGGGGTAAGGCGTTTAAAATGACGGACGGGGCGCTCTGAAAAGGTGAAGACCTCGCCCTCCCCAGGATCACACAAACAGGGAGAAAACGCTATATCATTATTTTCCAAGATGGGAACAAAGGGTACAAAATATCACACTGCATCGTGTGTGGGATTAAGGATCATTGCATGACAAAGAAGCGTGCCATCAAAACGGTATCTTTGAACATGTTCGCCCCCCCCACACACACACACAAACCAGGGTCATCGTTCAACAAAGCTTTATCTCCCTGCCGGGGGAATACATATAGGTCTCCGCGCAGTGACATGTGCGTTTAAATGCCAGTAATGCGTCTAAGCACTGCAGTCATTGTCCGAGAAACGGTCTCCGGAGACGCGTGGCTGTAGGGACGGGAGGTTAGTTCAGGGATGGGGGGGTTGAGGATGCTGCAACTGGTCAGAGGGGATCGACGCGCAAAGCGCTAACACGCAGCCCTCGTTGTGAAGCCATCAGACGCAATGCAATCGGGATCTGTCGGGGAAACACCTTCACGCCTGCCCCCCACCCCAGACACGATGCAGCACGAAATCCCCCCTTACCAGTCGGTGGAACACGTCTCGCTGATCACATCTTGGTAAGCTGTAAGGAGGGCCAGTCTATTCTTACTGAGGTTCACAGCCATGTTGCCGTCCTAGCAATCATCCAGACCGGTGTGAAGCCGAGTAGAGGAGATGGGTGGAGGAGGGAGTGGAGCGCTACTGAGGATGAAACAAAGGGACTGAAGCTTTTCTGTGGCGGAGCCGGCGAGCTGCGTGGTCCGAGAGCTCCGTTGGGAGCCCGCAGGGTCCTAATGCCGTGCTGTGCACTGTTATCCAGCAACGGGACTGACACTGAACAGACACCGCTGTAAGGTCTGTGAGCTTACAGTCGGCGGGCGGGGGTATTACTGCCCCACTTTCAAAAAGATGTCACCCCCCACACATTTGTTTGCCCCTATGAAACATCAATCTCCCCAAGCGTAGTTTTGATTTAAGACGTCTGCTCTTTGAATCAGTATCCAAGTGTAATTTATGGGGGGAAAAATATCACATGAAGTTGCTTTTAAAAGAACGAAATCCTTTGTTTTGTTGGTTGCCAAACACCATTAAACAAAAGCGGAGGATGTTTACAGCAAGCTGCCTGCTTAGCATCGCAACTTGTGATACTCTCTGCCACGCGCGAAATCACGGCAAGGCGCCAGTGCGCCACAGCTCATTGACTTAAGTGATGTTTGTTTTTCAACCAGCCGAGAGATTTGGAACTAGAATATAAATCCATTCACTCATACTCATATATAACGGTGGAGAAAGAACCAGTTAGGTCTATTGGGATATGAATGAATGCCTGAATAAATTAAGCAACTCCGATGCTGTGTCGGGGGACTCTTGTCTAGGATTGGCCGAGACACACCATGTGACAAGTCTGGACTAAACAAGGGAGTTAAAACTAAAGGCTCCAGTGGTGACATCATTGGGCGAATGGCAATTATGCACAACCTGACAACACGGATTTGTATGTTCACGGCGTGGCGCTGTGGAGTCTCGTAGTCCCAAGCGTGGATGATCCATTAATCTTTCGGCGTTCACTGGTGACCGGGAGGTTATCCCGGGAAGGCCAAGGCAGGGCATGAGATTCCTGGGACATTGGTCTGGCACAGTTACCCAATCAATTATGTGGCTTTTGACCTGGGGGAGGGAGAATGCAGAGATATACCTTGTAGTCTCAGCGGACTGGATTCAAACCGAAAGACTAGACCTGAGGCGTGAGGTCACCATACCACCCGCCGACTGGCCCCCGACTCCCGAATGCGGCCCCCAGCCACGCCGGCAGCATCTCAGCCACGTTCTTGGCAGAGAGGTGCCAGCACCATAATTAGCATGCCGGTCCTGGCTGAGATCTGGCATAGCAGACGGGCCGTCGGCACCGGGGTGGGGGGGGGTGACCCTTCTCCGCTGCCCCTTTAAGTGGCAGACGGCCCAAAAGGCTCCTGGCTGGCCACGCCTCCCCGGTCTCGGCAAAATGCGGCATGATGGGTCGCCAGTCCTGTGTGCCAGAGACCCCACGGCAGACTGGAAAGGTATGGGAGGGGCTGAATTGCTGAAACGGGCAGGGACTGGGAGGGGACTTGTGCGTGTCGGCCCCCCTGAAAAAAAGCACACCATCTGCATCCCGTCCAATAAGAAGAGTCCACACTAAGTCATGAATATCAAACGACTGAGTATGCCATAACAATGTATGAATTTTACCTTCTACTCCACATCCTAATGAATGGATCTATCAAAATCCACTGAATCAGTAAAGTGGGGTGTTTTTTGGGGGGGATGGAGTGTACAAGGTCAAGTTGTACAAGGAAGGTGGTGGGTGGGGTGACATATTTTTTTCAGGGGGCCCAGAATTTCTAGCTACACCCCAGCCCCCCCCCCAAGCACTGTCCCCTATGCTGCGACCGGAACCTTCCGAACTGGCAGCCAATAATTAATCACACTCATCCCGCATGAAGCAGAACGCCGACGGCTGAACATACTCGGGGCTGGGACTCGCCCTCTCTAAGCAGCATGAGGGAGAAACTCCAGTTTGAAACTGGGCACCAGCCCAGCCTCAGCCCATCCATTCACTCGATGGGTTTGATCAACCGAGTCCCCCCCCCCCCCCCCCCCTTTGTTTTAGCATCACGGGTATGGCTGACAGGCCTTTATGCACTTTTCTGGGTGATTAGCCAGCAGAAAACCAAAAGAGCAGTGCTAGCATTGCTTCAGCTTAATACACTTACAGACGAGGCCAAGGAGAAATGGAAAGAGAGAGAAAGATTTACAGTTTTGGCTCAGAAGAGGCTGAATTTGTGTGTCCGAGTACTGCTCAAGTAAGGAAAGATTCACCGGGATGTCCCTGATAGGCTGGAACTACACGGTGCCCGCATGTGATTGGCCGCAGAGGCCGACGAACCCCTCCATTTCACACCTTTGGCACAAAGAGCAAACAGGCAGCTGATTGGCCAATAAAGTATGAAGTGCCATGAATGAAACACCTATTGTAAATCCCACAGAAGCAGCCATGAGTTTAACAAGGCAGCCCTTTTCCAAAAATCGGTTCCAAACACTAGGGAAATGGTCAAGGGCTTATAGAAACCAAAAAAGAAAGCTGAATAGAAAAATAAACTGAAAATGCTTGTGCAACAAGACTTCCGTAGGATGAGAAGATGGAACATTCTGAGTGAAAACAATGCCTGTCCGTTCCTAAATGTTCAAATGCAAAAGTTTCAGTTATGAAGTGTACACTTGTGCATGTATTTGGTGGATGTTTGCTTAAGTATTTACAACCTTTCCTGACTCGTATTACCATTTTAGTCATTTGCATTTAAACAAAAACAATGGAAATCACAAAACTGAAGTTTTTAACGACCATACCTCTCAAGAGCTTAGACAAGACTCAAAACGGCTTGATTTCCTTGCCTCAAATCCCAGTCTATGCAAAATGAACGCTAAATTAAATGGCAGATTTTCCAAAAAAGTAACTCTGTCTCCCCCTACAGGACATAAATGCGACTGCGGGTCACGTTGTCTGCATATTAGGTGCAATTGAACCAATAATTTCGTAAACACATTTTATTTAAAAGGAGGAAAAATGAAAGTGAACAGATAAAATTTTAATATAAATATACAGTGTTAATGCACATAAAAATAACCACCTTTTAACAAAATTTTAAACGTTGAAGACTGTTACATATTGCATAACCGTGGGCCCGCGAATCCAACGAACTCTGGCGAGTCTTTGTCTGTACAAGAAAGGAATGTAGGCGAAAGGGGAACATACTGATACACAGGTTTAGAGAGATGCAGATCGTCCAAAATTAGTGTCTGTTGTTCAAGTAGTGAAAAATAATCGCGTAAAAAAAAAAAACACGTATACTGTAACACACCTCGGCTTTTGAATCCACCTGGCTTGTTTTGACCTGGTACTATTAAATCTATACCATAACTCAGTTTTATATCCCACTGACTAACGCACACGAGCCTACTTTCAATCACATGCATAACTGAACGTAAAAGGACGATTAAAAAAAACACCAAAAGGCTACAACTTGAAATATTAAATAAAAAGTTTAAATACAAAAAAACCATAAAATAAAATCACACAATAAGAAATAGTTCATGAGGCGAAAAGGAAAAAGGTATGGCATTTAAATCAAACTCTTGAATAACTCCTATTTAAAAATTACCGTAAAGTAGTACGTTACTTCAAAATAATAATTATACACATTAAGCAGTATGTCTACCTTCAAGCCTCCGCTAGCATGTTAGCGGAGCCTGTATAGTCAAATGGCATTCTTAACGTTAGGCTGTAAACCATAATTGCTGCGGCTGAGTTTGCCTCGCGGTCGGACCGCACACAAGCTCGGAGTCATAACGGCCCCCCTCCACCGCACGAAAAGGAGCGTACGTGCCAGGATGGCGTGAAGGGAATAAATATTTAAGTGCGCAAAACTCAATGAAGAATAAATAAGTTACGTTAAGTTACGCATTTCACCATTGTCAACTTCGTGGCAATCAGCAGAACGTGGCCTTAAAATATAACCAATAAATAACGGTTATAAATACAAATGTTTATGATCAGCATGCGGGAGAGCAGCAGTGTTGTACGGAGTCGTTAATAAAAATTAAAAAAAAGACACGACCCAATCTGTGCTTAATCGTGAAACAGAAATTGAGATGCAAGGAGCTTACAGATCTTGTGTGAGTAGTTGTGGTTGGGCTGGTTAGTTGCCCTCAACTCAAACCATAAAATGTCCTTACAGCAGGATGCAAGTTATGTGAAGAAACGGCAAATGTATCACCAAATATCGAGGCAGCCCACCTTTATCTGTTCCGGCCCCACACGTGAGTACAGACGGCCCTGGGGGCAACCTAAATTGGAAATAACGATCTGGGCCACAGACAAATTTATACAGTGATGTTATTTTTTTTTTTAAAAAGAGTAACCCTTACAGGAGAAAGAGGAACCTTAATGAACGAGGCGCTTTGTGTCAGGGCCAACTCACTGTCAAGCAGGAGAGTTAAACAATGAACGGTACAGCAAAGGCTAGCCATGGGTGGCACGGCGGTGAAAGGCTGCAGCCTTGTTCCTGGTAGGTTACTGGTTCAAGTCCCAGGAAGGGCTTCAGTAACTGTGAGGAAGAATCTTGAAACCTGAATCGCAATAGTATAAACATCCAAAAATATAAAACCAAGCTGCTTTGGATCAAAACATCTATGAAATAATTTATAAAAAACACACAGCGGTTGTTATTAGAATAATTATTTGTATGTGCATACAGATTGGGGGGGGGGGGCTCTGTGTGTTATGAGTTCAGTGGTATGGTACAGCTGCGTGTGTGTCTACGCAGCCACATCGGGGTGGGGGCCAGCAGATCCGGTCCAGACAGGGGTTGGTAGGTGTTTCGGGGGGGGACATTTTGACATCAGTCATCTTGTTATCGGGACAACCTCGCAGATCGTTTTCTGGTTTCACACACTCCGGGTGTCCCTGCACCTCGCTCGAGCTTTCTGCGGTACCGCCTGACCCAGCGGAGTGGGTGGCCCATTCCTGAACACAGGCTCTAGCACGTCTGGGCGAGCTCAGGTCTGCCGCTTCCTCCTGGGTCGGCTGAGCCAGCATGCCGGGTATGGTCACCTTCAGGCCCAGACCCGTGCCACCGGAGCCAGCCCAGTCTGGTCTCATCTTCTTAGCCATGCTGTCGGGTCGCTCAGAATCAACACTCCCACGCTTGCTTAGGTTGAGGGGCAGCAGCTGCTCTGGTGCCTCAGGCTGGGGGCAAGAGGGTCTGCAGACCTTGCTGAGGTCCTGGGCCAACAGCTTCCTGGTGAAGGAGTTCAGCTCGGAGGTCCCCATCCGGGCCCGCATGAGCTTCCGTACGTGCAAGTTGTCGAGCGGAATGATCTGGAATGATCCCACTGGACTCCTGGCATCAACTGGTCCTCCAATCTGAGCCCCGCCGTTTTCGGCGGGGGTCCCCGCTTTGGCCTGGATGAACAGGACAGGGGGCCGGAGGGTGGAGCCCAATGGCTGGGGGGCAGGGCTGAGGCACTCCTCGCCACTCAGCCCCAGGTGGGCCTTGAATAGCTCGAGGGGGTGGAAGCCTTTGTGGAGGGAGAGGGGTCCGAGAGCCAGCTCAGTTTTTGGCTGAAGGGGGGGTAAGGATGCAAGCTGCACCCCCCCCACCGCCCCGTGGGCTGCTGCATCTGGTGCCGAGGGGACTCCATGCTGCAGCGGCACAGGGGGAGGCTGAAGGGGCGTGTCCTGGGGGGGCGTGTCCAGGGAGCAGGGGGGAGGTGCCTTCGGGGGGGAGCTCCCCACCTGCCGGGCTTTCGCCGTGGCTCGAACCTGCCGCCGGTTTGGTCGACCCCTCCTCCGAACCTCGACACCCTTTGCTCCCACCTTGCCCTCCTGCAGGAGAAGGGAAGAGAGATATAGAAAAAAAAATGCTGATTTTCCAGAAGGTCAGATGATTCTCCTGACCGTATCCCAAACCATTGCAGGATTCCTACAACAAATGGGTGGAGGATATTTCTACTTCTGGAACTCACAGACACAGATATAATCTTCTAGACTCCCCATAGAACTATTCTGTGCTAAAAAGCACCACCACACCCGTCCCAGAACCATCATGGCCGCCTGGACCCGCCCACCTGACAGGTTGAGCCGCCAACTCTCTTCTTGTGAACGACAGGGGGCGCCCTCGCCTTCTGCTGCTCGCCGCTCCCACACGGAGCCGCTACTGGGGCCCGCTGGGGCCCTGGTTTCCCTCCTCCGCTTCCAGTTAAATGCTGCTCGTAGGCCAGCATGAGCCTGTAAGGAAAAACACGCGTCAAACATGCCAAGGTCACTCTGCACAGCTCACGCTGAGCTGCTTCGGGGTGTAAGGCTTGTCCTTGGGGGTTGGGCCTCCTGTTCAGGCCTTGAGTGACATTGGAAACATCAAATGCAGAGCAAGAAGCTGCGGTGCGGGGGAGGGGGGGCATATCCTGTGGCCCCTGAGAACCAGATTCGGGAACCCCTGTCTATAAATAGGACAGATAATTAACTATTAATTGGACCAATTAGGCCGGAGAGGATTGACTGGGAGTGAAAAGCGGCAGACAGGCAGATCGCCAGGGACCAGGATAAGCAACTCTGAAATAGATCGCTGACAGAGGGCTCAGAGTAGAGGGGGAGGCTCGGATTGGGAGTGGCTAGGGGCGGGGCCTGGGGAGGCAGCGGCTCGGATTGGGAGTGGCTAGGGGCGGGGTCTGGGGAGGCAGCGGCTCGGATTGGGAGTGGCTAGGGGCGGGGTCTGGGGAGGCAGCGGCTCGGATTGGGAGTGGCTAGGGGCGGGGCCTGGGGAGGCAGTGGCTCGGATTGGGAGTGGCTAGGGGCGGGGCCTGGGGAGGCAGTGGCTCAGATTGGGAGTGGCTAGGGGCGGGGCCTGGGGAGGCAGTGGCTCGGATTGGGAGTGGCTAGGGGCGGGGCCTGGGGAGGCAGTGGCTCGGATTGGGAGTGGCTAGGGGCGGGGCCTGGGGAGGCAGTGGCTCAGATTGGGAGTGGCTAGGGGCGGGGCCTGGGGAGGCAGTGGCTCGGATTGGGAGTGGCTAGGGGCGGGGTCTGGGGAGGCAGTGGCTCAGATTGGGAGTGGCTAGGGGCGGGGCCTGGGGAGGCAGTGGCTCGGATTGGGAGTGGCTAGGGGCGGGGTCTGGGGAGGCAGTGGCTCGGATTGGGAGTGGCTAGGGGCGGGGCCTGGGGAGGCAGAGGCTCGGATTGGGAGTGGCTAGGGGCGGGGCCTGGGGAGGCAGAGGCTCGGATTGGGAGTGGCTAGGGGCGGGGCCTGGTGAGGGATTGGCTAAGGGCAGGGCCTGGTGAGGGAGGGGCTGCATTGGGAGTGGCTAGGGGTGGGGCCTGGGGAGGTAGCGGTCAGGGGAGGGGCACTCGGATGATGCTAGGGGAGGGGCCTATGTAGCTGGAGGAAGGAGTGTGGCTGGCTCTAGGAAGGAGTGGCTATGGGTGGGGCCTTAGAAGGGGGTGGCTGGAGGAGAGACTGTGGGCAGGGCTGGGAGGGCTGGGAAAGCGGCCGGCGTAGGGGCAGAGCGGCAAGGCTGGCATCCAACGCTCACTCACTTCTCATAGTGCCTCCTAGTGCAGGTGGCAGCGCTGGTGCTGCCCGGACTCCCCCCCAGCTCATTGTACACGCGCTTCCAGAGCCGCTGCGTGGTCACCTGCAGACAGCGTGGCAGACAGCGTCAGCGCGTGTGGATCCAGTCGCACCCGTCGCCATGTCTACAGGCTGAGCTATAGCTGTACTTCACAGTCATTTTCAGGCCTCATCCAAATGCGTGCAGGTCCTGAAATAAATCCTGTCTGTTTATGTGACTGTAGCCATACGGTTCCTGTTAGGGGAAACTGTCCCAGACCCTGAAGCATTCTGCCGCCTCAGCTGGATCAGGCAAAGTCTGAGATCGGATCACCAGCGAGGTGCATGGGGGGCCAAGGGCCCGGCAGAACCAGCCCACATCCCAGGCATCACGGGTAGGAGCACAAGGAGTACAGGAGCCTCCCAATTTAACCCCTTTTTTAATATAACACAATATACTCTCAAACATGGGCATAAATTATGGGGGGAGATGGAGGTTCTAACCCCCCCCCAAATAATGAAAATCAGTCAATTCAATCCCCCAATGCTCACCCCAGAGTTATGCCCTTGCCCCCAAATATACTTTTTCCTCAAATGATGAAGTCACATATCAATAGAACGCATTGCATTCTACGCAGTTTTTACTTTTTTTCCCCAACAAAGAAATAAAATTTAAGTAACTTTAAGCAAGTTTAACCCACGTAGACGGGCACGACGGTGCCCGACCACGTTACTAAGAGGCATGAAGACATCTCAGGCTCCCTCAGAGGAACGTCCAGGTTTGACGACAACGTGGTACTCACTTGCTCGTAACCTCCGAGCCTCTTGACGATGGAGTAGAGCAGGAAGAGGTCGACTGTGGAAACAGAGGCACGTCACCCCCTCAGCAAAGGGACATCTTTAAATAATAAGCACACAGGTTTATGGGTAACAGATGGTGAGAAATCTATTCTGGCTGGGGGGGGGGGGGGGTCACCCTCCAGTAAGAGATGCATGGAGGAGGGGGGGGGGGCAAGGAGGATGACTCACTCTTCTTAAAGCCCAGATTGGGTACTTTGTTGATGGGTGATCCTCTACTTTCCATGAAGAGGTAGAGCTGGTCCAGAAAGGGCTGCTCCTCGGGGTGGGGGAGCCAGCCCCCCTCCCATGGCAGCTCCACACTGCCCATCACGCTCTCCTGCCGAGGGGGGGGGAGGGCACAAGCACGGTCAGGGACACCCGTCACAGAGCCCAGCGCACCGACAGTGGGTCAGGACCCTATTCTCTAGTGTTCAGCTGATACATTAACCCAGATCTCAAAGCTCAGGAACAAAGTCAAGCCAGGATATCAGAACAAATTTTGCAGAATAATCCGAATTTGTCAAAGGATCCTCTATCCATGAGTTTTTTTATAAGATGTGGGACACGAAAGAATCTTCCTTTGGTTTCAGATCAGCTTCCCTGTATAAACCTACATCCATCCGGTGTTCTAACCCAAGTGATATGCAGTTAAAAAAAAAATGCATACAGACCTTCATTTTGTCGATCCAGGAAGCTACCGAATGGCTGTGGTTCTGAGATTCGGGGCCCTTTCCGTCACGGCCCCGTCGCTTGCGGGGTCGGCCCTTCAGGCTGAGTGAGGTGCACCCTGGGTAAAAGAACCACAGAAAAAGTTACACAAACAAAAAGACCGACAGACAAATACGGAACCTCATGCTCAGTCAGCGGTTACCATGGACACCACGGTTAACGAAACATTATACCAACTTAAAATAAAATACAAATGGACACGGTTACTATGGCAAGTAGGACATCCGAGCTGGAGGTGGAAAAACATTTTTAATTATAAATTCACACAGTCTCTGCCTGGTAACAGCACCATCATGATCACCAGACTGAATATGCCCCCCAACCCACCCCCCAATCACACATACTCACATGCCTCAACCCTCATTTTATTTTTAAATCCCTGTAACAGGGGGGACACCTTCCTTTTTCCCCCCATGCAGACGGTAATTAAAAAGCTTAACATTCCCTAAAATTTAAAACAGCCTGACAGTGAAAAGATAAACTGTGTAAAAGCCACGGCACACTTTGGGAATTAGAATCCAGCACCGTCTTTCATGTTTATTAGTGACGGGACTATCTATGGGCAGAGTCAGGGCTATAGGATCGCTGGTCCTAACTGAAAGCTGATTGGCCCCTGGAGTTCCACATCCCCTGTCACTCACCAATTCAAAACGTATCATTGGCTAATGATAAGGTCAGCCCCTCTGTATGAATTATAGCCCCTCCTGAGTCCCGGCCGGCGTCTACGCACCCAGCCGGGTCCACACACTGGCATTGCTGTCCAGCGTTGGGTGGTTGAAGGTGTCCCGGCAGTAGAGCACCCGCGTGTGGCGCAGAGCCGCCCGGATCCCGCCCAGGGCCAGGAGGTGCGGGTCCAATGGGGCGGGGCCAATGGCCCAGTCCTGCATTCGGCGCTGCAGCGAGCGGAAACGGCAGTACTGGGGGTAGCTGAGCACCTTCACGCGCCTCTGATCCTGGGACTCTGCTGGGAGAGAAGAGCCCACCCCTCATGAGTGCTGGGACCAGACCAAACAACCACCTGATAAGGGTCGCGACCCACACACTCTGATCCAAACCCCCCCCCCCCAACGAACCCAAATTTTTTCTCTCTCCAACTCAGCCTCAGTTATCAATTCATTAACTCATTAATTAGTCCACTAAGAGGTCATTTTAGCTCTTATTTCAGTCTTTCATATGAATAACAAGATTCTGCACTCAAACCTCAGAAAAAAAAAAAAAAGTCAGAATCATGCTCCACATACCGTCAGCCTTGTTGTCTTGTGGGTCGAGGCTTTTGGACGACTCGGCCCCCCCGTCCAGGCCGCTCCTCACGCTGGGATTGTAGCCTCTCGCTTTCCAGCCTGCCGGCTCAGGACACGCCCACTTGACCAGGTCTTCCACGCGGATCACGATCTTCCTCGACACGGCCAGCACCTCATCCTGTGGGGCAAAACCCAGCCCGCGTTAGAGCTAACATCGCGGCAGAGGACAGATCACCAGAAGATTCTGGGTTTGAAAAAGCTAGAGTCGTTCTATTGTAGCATTTAATAGGATATAGACTGCACAAGTGAATAAAATTCATAGCACCTCACCTTAACCAACTACAATAATACAGCTATCAGGCAATACAGTATAATCCCGTTATAGTGGACTCGCTTATAACGGAATATCGTCTATAACGGACAAACAATTTGGTCCCCAGGGCCGCTTTTAGCTGTAGTTTTGTTCGGCTATAACGGACATTCAGCTCCGCCTACAAGGCGCGTGGCGTGCCGGTGATATCCAGCGCAGATACGGAGTCGGGATTATTAATAGTCACGCATCTGGTCAGGTAAAGTTGGATTACTACATGTACAATATAATAATCTACACCACAAGTGTGACTGCTGGGGTGTGGCATGAGTAAATGGTGTCCTGTAGTTGTGTTCTGGCCATACAGCAACTCTGGATATAACGGACTTTGGGTATAACGGACTGTTTTGCCAGATCCCTTAAAGTCTGTGATAATGGGATTGTACTGTACTCCTCTACAAAAAAAGTCCAAAACCTCTTTTGAAATTCTTGTAATTGTAATAAGACTCCAAAATGATGGTTCTGGGAAGATACTCTATAAGCGGAATGCACTCCAAACACATGCAAAACAAACGTGGCTCCGAACAAACTATCATCTGACGACGGGGTCAAACGTTCGAGCAAAACATTCCCAAAAAAAAAAAACAACTGCTGTTTAAAACAAAAAATAAAATAGCGACTCAGCTGAACACAATTTTAAGTCCTGAAAGCCAAGAGATCAGCATCAGTAATTCAGAGTAAACTGACTGATGGAATGATGAATCTTACCTAATAATCTAATGTACTGGAGCAAATATTTAAACCAGGCAGAAATATGCAAAAGTTTCACAAAGCCATTTTGAGTTGCCATGGTGACAGCTTTGCGCAATCCGCTACAGCTAAACTCCAGCCCAATGCTGGGATAACGCTCACACTAACTCCCAAGAAGTAGTTATTTTAAAAAAAAAAAACAACTGCATAATTACAGTGCAGCCAAACACAGGACAGTGGGAGATGTACACATCCAAACTGCAGAGAATGAACTGCAGTCGAGTTTGTAATAATCACCTTTAACAGTAACTAGCGTTTCAACATGCACACAAATACCCCTGGAGGCTACAGCATTGACAAAAGTGTAAAACACAGAACTTCATTATTTACACTCATCTCAGGATGGGAATTGTATTTAAAAGGATAACACAGTCACCCCGACATGAGAAAGGATGAAAACATGAGCTGTTCGTGGTATTTTCTCAGAACAGAAACAGATTTCCACCAGAAAAATTAACTGGGAGGTTCATTTTCAGGCAGGGTTCTGGCAAATAAAATGGAAAGGAATTTTTATGCTGTTCTGAGGGGCGTTTTCCCTAGTTATCGCTCGTTCCGTGAGCGGCGCCAAAGTGTGAATGTTTCCTATTCACGATGGCCTTTATCGGCTTGTGTTTTTGTTTGCCAGACACAGTACATGTCTGAAGGACTTTAGTGAGCGTTAAAAAGCCATAACTACAGACCTGGACCAAGTGATCTATATATAGCCAAAATACTTTAAAATAAATTCGAAATTCCTGCCATTCTCCAATCTTTAACAACGGCCATAGATATGTCCTGCAAAGCGTAACAGCCATGTCAGCTCCGTTGAGGTGAAAACTACCGGATTCTCTTCTCTAAACAAGCTGCGCACTTTTCCTTGCCATACAGAACACTGGGAGGTATGTACTATTCGCTGGTTCCCACCTGCAGCGCTGGAAGCGCCTGGCGGACAGCAGAGGGCGCCATAGAGCAAGACTCACAATCAGAACTCTCACCCATGTCACATGTGACAGACAAGGCCTCAGCACTGACGCAGGTATCGACCCTCACCACACGGCACAGAGATACCCCAGACACCAACTTTCAGCATTATCTTTACACTTTTTTCCCCCAAATCGCATTAAACAAACAAACAAAACAAACGAAATCAAACAAAACTCAATGCTCAAAAACTTTACACAATAATAAATCAATTTGAAGATTTCTGAATTCATATTTTTAATGGTTGAGACAAGTAATTGGTGTTTTTTGTTTCTGGACTGAAACGCCTTGTTACGAAGGATGTGAAATTAGACACTGGGGTGAGTCTTCCAAGGGAGCCCCCCACCCCTCCAGTCCGCACAAACAGACACAGACACACACACAGGTTTGTAATTATATCTTTGTGGAGACTCTCACATTTTTAAACACTGAGCTGCGAACATCTGTTACCTGCTGCTCCCCGCAAACCATCTGCAGGTGTGAAATTACGCGGAAAAACCATAACAGAAAAAAAATAATAACATGCCCAGAATGAAGCGGGTCATATTCCTGTCATATCACACATTCGGGGGAGGGGGGGGGCATGCAGCAGAGGTTATGCAGAAGAATGTTGTTCACCTGCTCAGCGGCACCTGTCAATGAGCAGATTAGATTTATATAAATTTCAGTTATTTATCAGACAGCTTTAGTCAAAGCGATGTATGACTGAGATAGCGGGCGGGGTCAGACAGTCCCCTCACTCAATGGCGACATCACTCTGCCAACCCTGGAATTTGAACCAGCAGCCTTCTGATCACAGGGACAGCAGCCTAAAACCACCAAGCCACACTCACTGTGTGTGTGTGTGTGTGTGTGTGTGTGTGTGTGTGTATATACATATATACACACACACACATACACACACACACACACATACACATACACATACATACACACACACACATACATACATACACACACACACATTTGCTGTTTGCTGTTAGAGGACGTTACTTGGATGAAAAATTACATTTAAGGTACTTAAATGATGAACAGACTGTATTTGTTAGCAAACAATAAATTATTAATAATAAGAAGAAGAAGAATGCCTGCTGACCTCCCCATGCTCTCCCATGCGCCCTTTTGGTGTGTCTTCAGGTAGAAAGTAGAGCCTTGAACTGGCCAGCTGGTGGCGCTGCTCCCGGTCCTCCCAAAGCAAAGTGAGCTCAGCAATGCACGCGGGTTCATGGGGCGCACAGCGTACGAAGTACAACTCCCCGAGCCTCCACACCGCCGCTCGGCGGCCATCCTGGGCACTGCAGGTGAAGGACTTGTAGAAAGCGAAGGAGCCGCGCAGGCAGCAGGGGGCGCCCAACCACTGGGCGGCGAGGAACATAGTGATAAGTTAGGGGCGATTCAAATGCCAAAATACCCCGTATCACAGGATATGACACTAAACTGTAATTATGACGATAATGCATGGTTATTACTATTAATAAAAATGTATAACATTCCTAAAAGAATGGCCTGAAAATCCCATTAAAGTAAATATTAAAGTATAATTAAACGCCGATGGGGTATCATTTTACGCAACTTTTTAAAGAAGCGTTCCATACGTTTCATTTTAACCACTGTTGCATACCTAAACGCAACTTAAGTTGCTAAACAGTCATTTGTTCTGTCGCCATCTTTCCATTTATTACGGATTTATACGGAGCACACTGTTCACAAGCTTTTTCAAACTAAATAAAGAACGAGGGGAAACTAGGTGAAAATAATCGGGACATTTCTTTTTAATTTAATCATCGGTCGAGCCCTGCCTATCTAAACAAAACACGTTTTTGTTCCGGGAATATAATATGCTGAACAAAGTATAAATTGTCAAAAGCAGAATTTGATTGAGCCAGCAGGGAGACAACTTTCAGGTCGCACATTCACAGATCTCTCCACACACTTCCCATGACGCAAGTTAACATTTAAATCATTAATACTCACAAACGGCGATTTAAACCATACGTTTCTGAAATATCCCGTATTCGTCACAGTTTGTCAACAATGACAGGAACATGCGGCCATCTTTAGATCGCTCCACACTATGCAAATACCTCCCGTCCCTGCCATCCATGCATTTTCCCCAATTCAGCCATTGCATGCATTTCATCTGCATTGAAACGGCAGAAAATGGACAGAAAAGAAATGTCGCGCCCTTGCAGAATTTCCACATTACAGAAACCCATTCCAATGTATTAAACTGCTTAAGACAGCGACAATCTATTTTTTTGCCACATAAGACTAACAGTGAGATGAGTAATAATATTTTAAAAATAGTTTTTAAAAGTATATTTCTAAAAGTAAATATGTATTCATAGTTTCAATATTAATATATAATTTACGCATAGCCCTAGTTTTATTAAAGCTGCTTGCCAATCCGCGATGTGTTCACATATAAGCGAGCTTCACTTTTTCTTTTTCATTTATAAAATCTTCCACAAAATATGGCAGAGAAACCTTCACATCCATGTAGAAGAGTAGGGCCCACTAGCGGCGAGGCGAGGCAACGCCAGTGTTTAATAAAACTACTAAATATTCGTTTTGTAATATTCGTAAACATGGGCGTTTTTAAGAACTTAAGTTGCCTTCACTGTGCTGTGGTGGTCGTGGCATACATTAAATACAAATAAACTAATGTAGTCATAAATTAATGTTTAACATTTACATTTGATATTGTATTTCATTCTAAATATCGTTATATAATATCAAAAATGCACAAACAAAGAATTTTTGAAATCGTAATCTACTATTCAGAAGATATTTGGCTTAAAAAACAATACGATACAATTTAATAATCAAATATCACTTTTAAAATTGTTCTTTATCACTAATCAATTATCTTTAACAAATTATCAGAAAAAGGAAACCTAAATGTGAAACTGAAAACAGTGTTTAAAGGAATCTGTCAGTCCTGTAATCGTAAATGCAAGTGCAAAGTACAGTGTTTCCCTCCTCAGCATTCCTTTTGACTTCAAATATACAAAGGACAGAGATTTTTTTTTTTTACAAAACCTCAGGGGAAAAAACGACCATTGGTAGTATACTTAGTCAATTACTCCACCTACCAACCGTATTTCATTTTTTTAAATATGGAATTATAAATTGCATCGCCATGTAGCAACGTTTATCACAATATCAAATCATCTAAAAGGGCACGTCTAGTTGGAAAAATAGCAATAGGAATATGTAAAAGTTCAAGCCGCACTAAAAATGTATTTAGTATTATGTGATATGTGGGGGTGGGGGTAGAATGAGGACCTAAGTTGTCGACACGACACACAAAGAAATTAATCATTAACAGAAATATATGTATTGATATATCGGTATCAGATTAAAAAGTACCGGGTACTTCGTTATTTTTATTAGTGTCACTACGTATAAGCCGGTTCAGAGAAAAAATGATATTACGTTTTTTTTCCCCCCCAAAATTCAACTCAGCGTGTACAATTTACAGTTTCACCAAGTAGTCGGCTTATAGATTGAATTACAAATTCGACATATGTTACTTAAATAACTTTTCTCCATTATTGGGTAAATAATTATTGAAGAAGTTACCGAACATTAAAAATAATAATAATAATGACGGCGACGTAAAGTTTCTGGTAAACCTTTGACAGCGGGTCAAAGCGAGCGCGGCCGTGTTAAACCCGAAAAGAGGCATAAAGTCAGCTTTTGCTTTACCTGGATTGCATTCTGCTCCATTGCAGTCCGACATTCCCTTACCCCAATCCAGGGGCTCCTATCAAGTTACACAGCCGGGTACTCACCGGCACGCAAACAAATGCAGCAGAAGAAAAGCCTTCTCTTTCTCCCCCACTGTCTCTCTCTCTCTCTCTCTTTTTGGAAAAAAAAATAGGACAGGATCTAGGTGTGGCCAAATTCAGTTTGCAAAAGTACAGCTTATTGATAACGAGAAGGCTGCTATTATTTTATTTATGTATATAAAAAAACACGTTTCCCCCGCAGCACCCTTAAATCGCCAGTGACATTTTAAGGACGGTTTGCACCCGTTTAATAAACTGCTATGCGATGCGGGCAAGTTGCGCGTCTTAATTTCTGAAAAGGCTCGTATTAAAGCGCTGTGCCGAATATTGCGGCTGTAAGCGCACTGAGCATGCGCGAGACGGCTGCATGGCGACTCTCACAAGTTTTTATTCCGCAGATCGGCCGCGACTCCCCCCCTCTGCCGCTCATCACAAAAGAAGCGAGCTTCCTTGTGAGTACGTACTGCGTGGTGACGGTGCTCCATTAAGACTTTATCCTCTAATTCTCCATTAACTCAGCAGTAGAATGTGCCGTGTGAAAAAAACAAAACAAAAGTATAATCGTCCGTACCAGCCTTTTGTGCGTTTGCATTATTAATATTGTAAAGCTTACTGTTACATGCAGGGTGTATTTGATGTATCTGCAATGCTTGGACGTTTTGATCGTTCCCTGCCCCCCCCTTCCCCCTCAAGGACTACATGCAAAGATACTGATCCGTCGCCGGTGCGGGCTTATGGTGAAAGTATGGACTGACAGACATTTTCCGAACTATTCCTGTACATATAGGATGGCAATTTGTCCATTTTTGTTTCAGTGTATGTTTCACGTCTAAGCCTCTGGTTTAGTTCTGTTTTAGTAATGCCGCATGATATTTTTTTGTATTGAGTAATTAAGTTATGGAAATGATTCCAAACGGAGTGGATGTTTTTAATGCATCATGGGCGAAATCCCGTGCAGCTAAGAGTACCGGTGCGGTCCAGACGGCGAAGCAACGGTGAAACGGTAGCAGGAAATCAGCCCTCCGGTCAGAGTGACTAATGTTGTCAACAGGTGGCTGCAAGGATCACACGGGCCGGGCTGCTGTCTCCGCGGCCTCCAGCTCTTTGCATTAAGTAATCTTCTCTCGTTTTTTGTTTCCGTAAAAAAAAAGACTCAGGCACATTTTTTTATGAGCTATACGGTATGGACTGATTAGATTTTATAATTCTTTAAAACTTTGCTGATGCCATAAAATTTTAATACTGGATTCTCATAAATATCCTAAAAAAAAGCCTGATATGGTTTATTTGAATGAATGCTTACAAACTAGATGCAAGCTATACTACAGGAGATTGAATTTCTAAGTGAGATTTGTACAGAAATCGTGTCAGTGGTCAAGTAAAAGCAAGGATTGTGAAACCGATATTCAGAGCTTAAGCTGTTGGATTGTGACAGTAATTTTTTTTTGGAAAAGAGAAATGACCAAAATATCACTCAGTGACACAGAATGTCTTGTAGCATGTGTGTCTTAAGGTCCTTTTTTATACCTTAATCCAGTTTATATATATATATATATATATATATATATATATATATATATATATATATATATATATATATATATATATATATATATATAAGCTAAAATATTGGGTACAAGTGCTGTCATTCAGCCTGGACGGGATTCAAGCCTCACGCCTTGTCAGATAGCATTAGCCGTTAGCCATGGTGGCAGTGATGAAGCGCCATGCGAGGGGTCCCCTGTGCTTGATGGTGACACTGGCATTAAGTGACAAACAGCTCAGTGAGGTTGGATGCGATGCCATGAAAACTGCGAGCGCTGATGCCAGGCGATGAGACATGGATGTATAAATGGCTAATCTTCAGTGCAAACCGTAATGAAACACTTGTTGCCGTGCTTGGCTGGTTGTCACTGAGTCTGTCTGTTTATCGCACAAATATTTGTTGTGCCAGTGACAACTCAGAGGCAGAAAAATCCCATAAATAACATCTCGACTATATACCAGCCAGCACACCTTCCTGATGATCTCTCACTGACTTGTCTAATACTAAAAAAAAATACTCCTTTGCTTGTCAATATGGTGAGACTTTCAGCTACTTCACAGTGCTGCTACTGAACTCAAATATATCTTTTGAGATCTGACAGTACTGGAGATTCGATCCAGCTTAACCAGAATGAGCCTGCGCAGTCCGGATTTAAATGCAGGTTAAGAGTTAATCAGTTAACCAAAAACTTATAGTTGGAGCCAAATTAACATGATCAGAGGCCAAGAGAATTTGATAAGGAGGGACCTTATGAGCAGAGGCCCCTGGGCTTTAGCCCGGGTGAGCCCGTGCATCAAAGCACATCTGGTGTAGAAGAAAACAACGTATTAACATTAAAAAGCTAAACTCGTAGCGTCACACATGTCCTGCTACAGATGGCCTTGGCGATCTCGCGGCGTAGGCAGCCCGCAAAGGTTGCCACAGCACTCTTCCTCGCTACTCTCCCACCCACCAAAACGGGCCTTAAGACAGGAGGAGGGGGTGGGCCCCTCCTGAGGAATCTGGCAGATAGGTCCTACTTGGGTCCTGAGTCCCTAAGCTTATAGCGAGTCACTCCTTAAATCAAAAGGTCGTTTCTTATATTACAGAAAAGTACATTACAGGTCAAAAGTTTTTGCACACGCATTAACATTTACTGAAGCATACTCAATATGCATTGCTAACAAATACATTTACAGTATGTCCTCCATTTGAGCACCTTTATTAGCAAGAAATGTCGGATCTTCGTTTAATCAAGGTAACAGGTATAACAGCACAAAAAATTCAAAGCATTCTTTCTACAAGGGGCATTAAACACTGTTCTGTGTTATGGGATGAAATGTTTAACTAGTGCATTTAAAGTTAAAGGACAGCCTAGAGTTTGACTACGCCATCGACACAGAACCAGTTAACAGGATGTCTGACATGCACTGTTACATACTCTTTCCATGTTATAAAGGAAACTGGTTTTATTTGTTGATATTTTCATTTATAGCTGTTCACTGAACTTTCCAGTGCTTAACAAGAATAAAAAATCTGCAGTTTATGAAATAAATGGAAAAGTGGTAAATTGCTGTGGTGTGAAAAAGCTTTTGACTGCTAGTGTGTATATGTACTAAACATCGACGGGAATAGAGGAGGCCTTACATCTGTTTTGCTATTGTGCTGATTGTGTGACCTCGAATGAAAATGAACTGGTGACCAATTGAGTTCACAGGAATAGTTTCCCTGTTGTAAAGGATGGTGCTTTTCAATTAGCATAGTTGAGGTAATAGACTTTGGGTTTATTCCGGATATTTGATAATGCTTGGAGTACTTTTTAAAATCCAAATAACCAAACAGGTGGGATTTCGGCCTAATATTGAAGCATTTATTTCTGCTGTTGTTTTGCAGTGATAACACGATGCTGAATCAAGAGCATTACACCGTCAGTCAATCATAAATGATCTTGTCCTCTGTAGCACAGTAGTGTGATTAACATGGGGCTCTGTGATGCCTTATCTGTATGGAGACAACTGTAAGCCCAAAGCCATAAGATGGAATTCCTGGCTAACACTAAATTAGCGTTTAGTGCTAATCGCTCTTCAGCATTTCATTACTCTAATAGCTTTTGGGAACATTACATTATATTTATCATGCTGTTTTATCCAAAGCAATGTACAGTTGAGAAAACAAGGTCAGCCAGTCCCTGGGGATACGGGCCGCACTCAGGGGTCCAAGGACAAAATTGCCGTGTTGATTATGGGATATGAACTGGTGACCTACTGATCACAGGCATAATCTAGTTCCCTGACCAGGAATTGAACCCTGAGCTGTGGCGTTAAGAGTGCCAAATTCTAGCTGCTAGACCATCAGGGACGCTATGGTGGTGAGTGACTCAGCAGGCTCGGCCCCTGTGCCTCACATCGGAAGGTTACTGGTTCAAGCCCCAACCTCACACATCTGTGGGCCCTCGAGTAAGTCCCTTAACCCCCAGCTCCAGGGGCACTGTGAGCTGACTGAGCATGTGCTGTGATTGCCCAAACTTGCTCTCTCACCTGTCTTGCTTGAGGAGAGCATTATGGGATGTGGGGGGATTTCCCCATGGGGATTAATAAAGTATCACTACTACAGTATTGCTGCGCCATTTTTCTGAAGTTCTCCAGTCAGATCCAATCTAAGCTGTCCTCAGGCGTGCAGAATACAGACAGTTATCTGGAACAAAAAGCCCTGTTAACCGCTCATCCAGACTCCGTTTCTTGTGAAGGGAAGTGTATCCTCCTTCCTCTGGTTGTGATTCATGTGACTATGAATGGTTATGCCTAGGTTCTCCAAAAAGACATCTGTGTTGCAGCTCAGTGATTAATAATAATAATAATAATAATAACAATGATGATGATGATGATGAAGAGCGACTAAAGCTACATCAGACAATTAAGCTCAAAGAGCATTTCTGACTGCCCTGCTCTATTGACGACATAAATATATTTTAAGGTATTTATATATATACACGCACACAACATATAATTGGGCGAATGTATTTCTACTGTTAAAATATAGTCTGTGACTACTCCGTTATTCCTGAAAAAAACTTATAGAAGTTTCTATTCATGAAAGGGGCATGCAATTGATTGCGCAGCAGTAGTAGTAGTAATAATAATGTCAGCGAACAAATATGAAGTCAATTTAAACTAGGGGTACTTGGACAAGTTACCTGGCTAACTAAGAAGCCCTGCTTTCTGAAAAGGGCCTCGGTGAAACTGCACCAGACACAAGCTGAAAATGTTTTCTCTGGCTGCTCTGTTCTCTTATTGACGTCAGCGTAACTTAATGTGTTTACAGGTTTACACTTGGCATATCAATATAAGTTGACAAATGTCTATTCATATAATGTAAACGGTGTCTACTCCTACATTACTCTGGTACAAACTTCCAGAAATTTCCATTTAGGAGGAGAACTGAGAAATTATTACGGAATGACTAGCACAGTTGCCGAATGTCTGTGTTCACAGCAGAATCATGACCGGGAACCTGGTATAAGGCTGCTTTCCCCGACTAAGATACGTGGAAAAACTAAGGAAAAAAAAACTACACACACAATTAAAGACAGACTGGTCAGAGTTACAGTTAGATGAGGAAGCTGTGCTTTTGGGAGGAACCCGGAAAATATGATTGCTTAAAATACAAACCATCTCAAGAATCTGGTTTCGCGAGGTATCCTGTTGTCTGATTTTAGATGGAATTGTGTTGTAATTTCAATTTATTGCTCGTCCAGCAGTGACGGTTCACAGCTCAGTGCCAATGCGTGTAAAATAAGCTTTTTACTGTTTAGTCTTTGTACAAAAGAGAAAAAAAACGACACTACAGAAAGAATTAAGAAATCACCGTGCAGTATTTGGGAGCTAGACTCTAGCATAGATACAGCTCCGTAAACGGGAAGTCTGAAAGCCATGCAAGTAATTTTGGGCAAAAATATTTGCTTAGAAGATAAGCCACAGCTAATAAAGCAGGAATTGCTGCTTCTGCATGTGAAGACTAGTTTCAAGTTTTGGGCACAGCGAGGTTTGCAGTTAATTTGTGGCATTAAATCTTAGTCGAAGTTAACTGATTCCATTTTTCATTTCAACTCATAATTAAGCATAATCTTGCTCTCCGTTTGGTAAGACAGTCAGTCGCCGAACAAATACCGCTGACGTTGGATATTAGTTATAATAATAATGCACGTTTTACGCCACACAGTGGCGCTGTTTCTCAATCCTTTTAATTTAAAACGAGTCGTTCGTAAACAGTATTTAGCAGTAAAGCGTCGTTTTTTCTGAATACGTAGTGTTTCATCCTGCTGTGCTGGCGAAAAACCGTCATAAATTATAATGGGTTTACTTCGACGTGGCATTACGGTCTGCTTGATAATTTGTTCCTAAAACATTTCTACGCCAGGTTGTAAATGGAAAATATTGATGTGGGTATTGCTGACTACGATGTTGTGCGGGCTGTCAGGCACTGCTGTTGTATTTCTGTCATCTATCCTTAATAGTTATAGAATAAAAGATGTGCTGAAGATTATTAATACCCTGCCCTAGCGCCATCTCCTGGGACCAGCCCAGTGTCCTCCCTGTCAGCAATGTGACACATTGGTGACAATTTAATCCCCGTGGTGCTCATACGTAGCAACACAAAGAGCTGATTATACAAGGTTATGAACCGAAGGCCGCCAGTGGTCGCAGGAGAGTCAGGTGACCTGGATTATCAGCCTCGTTTCCCCCCCCACCCCTGTGCCCTTTAATACTACATCAAGTTGGAAGTTTGCTGGAAAATGTATGAAATGAAAAACGCATGATTATAACCATAAAGTGAATTAGAAAATTCTGTCTAAACGCATGCATGCATCTAGATTTAACTTTTGGTGAGCACGAACGAATCGATTCTACAAATATACAGCACACTCTCAGGTCTTATTGTTGTGTAGTGTTTATTTAATGTTAGGTTGATTGTTGTGCAGCTACTACATTTCACTGTACTAGTGTCAGTCACTAGCACAATGACAAAAAAATATTTGATCAAGTCTTTTTTTAAGGAATGCCTGCGGCCAGTGTGGTCCTTGCAATATTACCACTAGATGGGAGTGTTGTGTTTCAATGTAAATTTCTTTTACGTGAAAAGGAAAGAAAATTTCAAACGCACTCTTTGATATTATCGTGCTGCCAATGACTGCCTAGGTTAACTCACTTCCCACTGGGTATTTTATAACTTCATAGCCTGCTTTTGTTACTCAATGGATTATACCAAGCGATGATCAACAGCAAACAATATTATAGCGATTAGTGGCTCATTATCAATGAGGTGTGTATGTGGGGAACATGCTTTTGCTGAACAGGTTTGAGACCTGTTAGGACAGGTAGGGTTTTAGTCTGATGCCTTAACACCATGTCTTCGTAAAATAACAACAGCAGACAAGGCCAATGCTTCAACAGAATTTATAAACACTTCAACAAACATGGTGATATATAAAAATTAGTATATTTTTGGGGAACAAGTGACATTTTGAGAAAGGCTGTTACTTAAACGTCTTCCTCCGTCCTCTTTGGCCCGAACCGCGTGAGTACTGGCGCTTGAAGTCGACAAGGCAGTCTGTGGCTTCTGAAATGGGGGTGAACGATCGGATAGGGGAGGCGCTGACCGGGAATCCGGGGTCTGACGGATACCCCAGCTCGTCGTCATCCCGTGGTCTGGCGGAGCTGCAGGATAAGACAGCAACAAGCACCTGTTAAATCGGCCCTCTCCACGAAGACCGACCCACTAGTGAGACCAACAGCCACTGCATTAAGGATTATGGATTGGGTTCAGATTCTGGAAATACAACTAAAAGTCATCAACATCACACAAGCCAACAGACTAGCAAGTAAAATCGAATGCCAGAAGAAAAACCTACTCATCAATTTTAGATAAGTCTCTTTGGACTTCAACAATGTTCTGTGAAAGCATTAAGCCAGTTTACCTGTAACTTTTTTTTCTTGAATCCGATGATCCAGCTTCTGCCAATTCAAGACCAATATATATATTCTTGATTAAGCACTGTGTACACCTTGGATCATATACAGATAACTAAAAAGCAGAAATATTACTAAACAGAGGACTATTTAGCAAATTACTAAACGTCTCCTATGTCACTGATGACATGACATGAGAAATGGGTGTTTAGAATCATGAAGAAGTTCAACATTTCAAACGATTCTATAATCGGCTTGACTAGTCTTGGCCTGTAACTTTATGAACAGGTAAAAAGCAGCCCAATTTGAGAACTGATTTATCCAAAGTGACTTATAGTAGAAGCAGAAGTTGCTATTTATGTGTGTTCCTTGGGATTTGAACCCACAACCTTTTGGGTTGTTAGCACAATGCCCTACTTCTTCAGGTACAGGAGCAAAGCTACTCTACCGCAGTTCAAGTAACAAACACGGAAGGGTGTGGAACTGTGCACTTTCGTAGGTGGGGAAATCGGTGCAGACACGCTTCATCTAGAACCCGTCCGTACCGCAGTCCATGTTCTGCTCTGTCTGGTCCAAGGCCACCAGCAGGTTTTTGGAGCCCTGTGAAATGAGCAGAATCCCACAAGAGACATCACGCTTTGGAAGGACACATGTATGTCCAGAAGAAACTGGACACTGGGATACCGTGTCGGGCTGCGGTACCTCGTGTTTGGACCTCTGCTGGATGCAATTCTCCACGTGCTTGTGGTAATCCTTCATCCGGATCATTCCATGACACAAGTAGCATTTCTCCCTCAGCTGGGATCTACGGGGGTGGGGTGGGGGGGGGTGTTGTTACACAACTGGTGTTTGATGCATGACAGCACATGTGACATCACAGGCCTGGGCAGCTGAGACACCCCCCCCCCCACCACCACTAGCATAATCCACCACACTAACTGACCTGCCATTGAATGAGGAGCTCGGCTGGTCCTCCCCAGCGACGTCGTTCCTGTTGCGTCTCTTTCGACCTGCCACTGAAAACAGGAGAGGGGACTCTGATTTCCCGCGATTTAACTAGATCCTGTTATGGTGATGTGGGTGACTTTCTGGGAGTAATTAGCTGGAAATAATTCCTGCTGATTTTAGCGCCAAACCAACAAATTCACCCCCCCCCCCCATTAAATACCAGCTACGGTAAACGCTCAGCTATATGACTGGCCTAGATTCAAAACTGAAAGTGACAGATCTGGTTCCAGTACAGTGAACGCTGATGTCCCACTCAGGCGGAAAGGCTGACCTTGGGACAGGGGCTCCTCTGGGGGCTGGTCCTGGTCCTCTGCTGTGCCGTCGCAATACGCCGCGTGCATCTCGATCCGCGCCGGTGGGAAGCAATGCATGCAGATAGGGCACTGTACCCCCTCGCCGCGGGCCTGCGAATCCGACCCCCCCTCTGTTTCCATGTCCTCCACCTCAGCTATAGCGCTCCCCTCCTGGTCCAGCACCATCACCTCACACTCCGAGTCCCTGGAGTGAACCTTTTTGGATGGGGGGGGGGGGGGGGGAGCACAACAGAAAAAGGTGAAACTGCATGTTAACTGGACAGCAGGTGGCGCAGTGGTTAAGGGCCTTGATGGGAACTTGCTGCTGTGGTCAAGGTAAAAAAATATATCATCCATCCATCTGTCAATCCATCCTTTGACCACTTATCCAGTACAGGGTCCCCCTAGAGGATGTGGGGGGGGACTACAGCCTAACACAGACAACATTAGGCACAAGCATTTATTATTATTATTTATTATTATTATTATTATTATTGTACTAGTAGTAGCAGTAGTATTAATATTGTCTCTTATGATTAATGCTAGAAGATGAATAGAATTGCTCTGGTCTGCCATGCTGTTGACCCTTCACCCCTGTTTACCTCTGTATCTGCTGAGCTCTCCCGCTTCAGCTCTGCCAGCGGTTCCTCACTCAGCTGGCTCTCTGTTGTCAAAAAAAAAGGGTCATATCAGCAATGAGCCTCCCAGGCAGCAGGTGACGCTGTGGTTAATTCAGCACCACAATTCACAGCGACGATACCTGGACACAGCTGGGTCTCCTCGTCTTCCTGGCTCTGGGAATGTGGCACCCCCCCTTTGGCCGACCTGCTCTCTCCATGTCCGCGTCTCCTGTGCATCACAGTGCCCCATAAATCTCTCAAGGATCACCAGTCAATTAATGAAGCAACAAATATCGACTCAAACAGGAACATCTGTTCTTTACCTTTAATCAAATGGGTAAATTACCCCAAATAAAGCCTATCAAACCACAGAAGTTGGAAGACGGATAAACAGATGGATATTGTGTTTCTATACCTCAGAGATTTCTGTCTCTCTGGGATTTCTTCTGGAGCACAGAGTACAGGGGTCTTCTGAATGGGGGGGGGGGAGAGAATGTTTCAACCAACACCGAGCACATTTCTGATACATACTGTATATGGAAATAGACACATCTGAAAATTTGATGCGGAAATGGTATTACACAAGATTACTGCAATAGCAGACTTTGGTGGAAACAACTTCAGTTACGGACAGGGATCAGTTTATGTAGGATATATTGCTAGTGTCGCACAACAGTGCCCCCTAGTGTGGAGACAGGCCTCTCGCACCTGCTGCTGGGCAGCCAGCCGCTCCTTGTTCTGTTCCTGTCTCTCCTCACGTGCCTTTGACCCCTTTGGAGAACCAGCGCTTCCGTTCTCCTCACCCTCCTCGACGAGTGTCGCCTCTGTGTCGTCCTCCTCTTCCTGCTCCGCCACCACCACCTCCTCCTCTTGTTCCTCCTCGTCATCGAGCAGCCGCAGGGCCCTGGAGCGTTTGGGTCGACACCTCCTGCGGAGGCGCCTCTCGGGCGAGGCGGGGAGCAAGGGGTCGCCCCACTCGGCTTTGCGGAGCAGGGTCCTCCTCGCCTGCTTCAGACTCTTCTCATACACCTCCAGCTGAGAGAGGATGACCTGAGTGTAATCGTCGGGATTCTGCCCCCGGGGGCAGAAAGGAACTCCCCAGTAGTAATGCACAGCCCTAACCACCGGGGGCTCCTTGGGAGCACCTTGCTCCTCTATGGGGATGTGAACGACAGAGTCCTCTGTCCGGCTCGGGGATTTAGTGACATTCCTATTCCCAAAGGTGAACCTCCGTCGGATTTTGCTTCCTTCCTGAGTCTCCTTACGCCAAGGGCTCCCCATGAGGCACCGAGGCGTGCCCAGAGAAGAGGTGGGACCCAAGGTACACATCTTGTGATGTGAGCCCTCTCTGGGGAAGACGGGGCTGGCCGCTTGGTCTGCATCCCCAGCCCTCCCAAGGCCGAGGATATCAGCATCACCTGGCATGTGGTTTTTCTGCGGTGCAAACAGGAAATAAAAACAAACAAACAAAAAAAATCTATGTCTTGGAATGAAGGGAGTGAGTAAATGCAGAAAGCAATCTGGTCCTCAGGGACTCAGACAGTCCACGTTTTTGCTCCCTCCCAGCTCCTTACTGGGAGCAAAAATGTGGACTGTCTGGCAGGAATTTTAGAGGGAGCAAAAACATGGGCTGGCTGTGGGTCCCCAAGGACCACAACCACTGCTGTAAAGTGACTTATACTGCATGTACTCCTACATGCTTAACAATAAATCCCGGTGACTCAGAACTTTAGCCGCAAAAGACAGAAGAGACGGCGCAGTGGATTCGGGGCAGGCGTTAAAGGGACGAGGAACAGAGTGGGCTGAGGCTGACGCAGCCACACTTTAAAGGGGAGTAATTTCACACGCTTTGGGTGATATGCGGAGAGCTTGTATTACAACAGACTGACCATGCTGAGAAACAAGCAGATGTGTGACAGTTTAGGTCAATGGGAATCATTCTGATGCACCCGACAAGCCTGAGGACTTCCTGTGACCTTTGACCAGGTCACCCGTTAAGAATAATGGAGATTCCGGAATCATACGCATGCCTTGGTATAGCTGCTTTTCCTCAGCACACTGGTAACGACCCTCATACCTTCCTGGGATCTTCGTCCTCCTCTTCCTCAGACCAGGCCCGTCCCGTCTGGTTGGTGGGGTCATCTGTTCCACTTGATGTTGTGAGAAAAAACCCCCCTGCAGAACAGATAGCGCTACCCTCTGTGTGGGTGAGGTTGGGGGTAGGGGGTAAAAGTCAGACGTACCGACTAGAGCTGGGCACACATTTGTTTTTGTATCCTAATTAATTTTATTTCTATAATACCGCAGTTTTCCGTTTTCAGGATATTCCGTTTCTGTGCTGTGTACTCACACCCTGCCCTTAGCAAGCCAGCCCACTCTTTTATTGTTCCTATAATGTTATCATGCCCGGGGGGCTGCCTGTCGATCTTGGACCCCCAGACTTTTTTTTCTCTCCCTACTTGGGAGTTTTTGGATCCTCTCCTTCATTGACATCTGTCTTTCTTTCTTTTCATTCCTTTGTCCTCCCTATTCCCCTGTTTCTGTAGAAACTAAACGACCCCATGTAAAGCGACTGTTGTGAAAGGCGATATATAAAAATGAATTGAACTGAACTGAGATCATCCTATATTACAAACTGCAGTTATGCTTCGGTCTGCTGGAAGCTGTCCACTCTCTGATTGGTTCCATACCTTTCTTGCAGGGCTCCTCTTCACTCTGCGATTGACTCACATTGCCCTGTTGAAGAAAGACAAATTTAAAAAAAAATGTCCTGCTCTACAATCTACTCCCATTAATCCCCTCCAGGGGGCGCTCTTCTAGAGCACATTTAGCCAATGGCTCTTTTCCACCACGATGTGCTGAAAAACGCTACTGGGGATCATTCCTAGATGATGTTATTAGCCCCTCCTTCCGACGCACCACCCTCCGCATGGGTATTTCTTTGTAATAATACAAATTCAGAGCTATCTGTATTACTGTCACTAATTTATTACTATTATTACACTAATTACTAATATTACTACTGGGACCTGGGTTCGAGTCTCGGCCTGGGTCACGTGTGTGGAGTTTGCATGTTCTCCCCATGTTGTCGTGGGGTTTCCTCTGGGTATTCCAGTTTCCTCCCACAGTCCAAAGACATGCTAATCTCTAATTAGAGTTACTAAATTGCCCTTAGGTGTGCATGTGAATGGTGTGAAATAAATTAAAAATACTTGCATGACACATTTTGCCTCTGGTCTACCTTTTCTTTCTGAGCTATCTGATCTGTGTACTGTTACCTTCTGCATTCTTATACATAATAAATAACACAAATATGTAATGTGCAATATGTAAGCAAGACAGCTAGGCTATTGAACGTGAAGTGCACACACAAACATTGAAATGTTAATTTGCCTGTAAGGAAGTCTGGAAAACCAAGGGGCGTTGCCTGCTTTTGTCGAATGATATTACCGCTGGAAAACTGGATATACAGCTAACTTTACCTCGGTGTAATAGTTAGGGTTTAAACCCGAAACCACTTCCGGGTATACCTCCCTGGTATTCTGGTATGTGAAGATATGCGGATCTATACTGAAATATTCCAGAAAGCGGGTTAAACTCCAACACCGTGGTAAAGTTAGCTTTATATGCAGTTTTCCAGTCCAGCTGTCTTGCTTAAAGTCACTGGCAGTGAATGGACACAGTGGAATTGTTGATAAATATGTATAAAACACATAATATGCAAGTTAAATGGTGTGAATCGTCCCCCACAGTTTAATGCTTAAAGCTCACTTTACAGGATGTGTTTGTATCGTTTACGTTTATACTTATTAGTCTATAAATAAATTCTATGTTTTGTACTTTAAATTGACACAGTGCAGTTATTAATGTAAAGGAAAAGTATTGGGGCATCTCGCCAAAAGACCATCCCACCTTTGTGAGAGTCCATTTCTTTTCCAACCATCAGTTTTTTTCCCCTCCATGCCCTTTCCAGAGCTCCACACTCTCCGCGACAGGTTGCCAAATAACGTGAAGAGTTTCAAATGCAACGGTTTGACAAAACTCGCCCACTAATGAATTTTTTTTTACATGCAATTCAAATGCAACCAAAAATAGCCCAATCGGTCAACACTGCTCTGGATCGATCCACACTTTTAATCACGTGATGGTGTAGCGGGAATGGCAAACACGGGTTAAGGCTGCACATAATTAAAAGCCTATTTTTTCTTGGATTTTGAGAGGCAGTTGCCATTGGCGATCGGAATGAAAAAATTAGTCGCAAGATTAAAAATCGAGTCACATTGGCGACCGTTTTAGTCGCCATTTGGAGCCCCGTTAGGCTGTTAAACGGGACCAGCGTCATCATACCTGTGACGCCTGACCGCGGAAACTCCTTCCTCTGGTGGCACGTTTTTTGGGGACATGCTTCCGACTTTTTGCCAACGTCCTCCTGGGGGACAGGAGGGACTGGGAGGAGTCACTGCTGTCCAGATCCAGGCCTTGACTCTCAGGAAAGTCTTGGGGATTTCCCCGATCCCCAGACTGCGTCGCATCTGCGGCGGTGGCTTGTTTTGTGGCGCTCCAGGTGCCTCTCCCAGGAACAGCCTTCTCCATGCCTCCCAAGTCCACCCTGGCAAACACGGGACTTTCAGGGAGTGTGGGACTCACCGGCAGCGAGGACTCCGACCTCCCCGATGGTGTCAGGTGGACAGGAAGTTCCTGGGAACACAACACGAACCCTGAGGCCTGGCAGTCATCCACCAGCTCCTGACTCAACCTTTCGATACAAAGGACAGGGCCGTGACAGGGACTTCCCTTCCCTATGTCACCAGAACTTTTTCCCCTCTGCCACTGACATCTGGAAGGGCCCTGAAATTCTTGGCTATTGGACTCTGCCTCACTGTATTTGCCCTAGAAAAAAAAAAACAGTTTGCAGCTTCATTTATTTAGCAAAGCCTGGGATTTGAACCAGCAACCTTCTGATGACAGGCACAGCCGCCTAACCTGCTGAGCCACACGCCGCAAATCTCCATCACAGATGGAGGCTTAACCTGGATGCTTTAAATTTAAGATGTCAAAGTATGTGAAAATGAATGCTGTTATCAAAATTAATACTGTTAGCAGGCATGAATTTTTTTTTTTTTTTATAACAGGATATATGTTGTCAAATCAAGTAGATATATAGGGATTTAAAGGTCCCACAAAGCGATATCACAGTACCAACATTAGCACTTACCTTCTCCAAGGCTGGTAAATACTTTGAGGAACCATCTGATTTAGACTGACACACATCCAGTGTCTGGGGCTGGGGACACTGCTTTTCTTCATCCATATCAATAACAGCATCATTACAGTCAGAATCATCCGGGCCAATCTTGCTGCTCTGAAGCGAGGGTTTATCTCTAGCAGGGAAGACGGGACTCGCAGGTACTGGGGGGGAATCCTGACTCATCAGGAATAGCGATTCAGAATTATTACTGATGATCTGAGTCTCATTTGCCTGCAAAATAAAAATAAAAAAATAGGGAATCTCTAGGTCCATGATTTGGAAGAGAGGGAAAAAGACTGAAAAATAAAAAAGTCCCAATCTGAACATAATCTTGATAAGGCAAGAGAACAGCGTAGGTCTAGCATGCCACCAGAAGAATGGGCCAGGCTTACGTGGAGACTCTTTTCAATGGCTCTCTTTATGGCTTTCTCTTCCTTTTCCTCTTCCCGTTTCTGCCTCAGCTCAGCTGTAGTAGCCTCCTCCGCACTGAGTTTCAACGCCAAGTTAAGCATCTCATCCTCCGTCAATCCTGCATAAGTAGACTTTTCAGTTGGGCCATAACATATCGCGGTTTTTTTTTTTTTTTTTTTTAAGAAAGAACACGGTAGAACAGAAACGCCCTCAGATTCCCCTTGGGCTACACTGGGTACATTGTGCTCACAAGCCTCTTTTGTCACTCCGCCCCAACAGTGTACTTGAGGTTTACTGATAAGGTGTAAAACCTTGCCGGATCTTGTGCACCTTTTGTCTGGGATTTGCATTCTCTCCCCCGTAAGCGGGTTTCCCTCGCCGATGGCTTGAACACTTCTTCCTGTGACAAAGCAAGTAAAAGTACACCGATGTCAATGCGGTAACTCGGTGTGGGCGACACCAGACACTGAGCTAAATGCATTCTCCTCGAATCAGAGACAGAAAAAAGGGCCCCAGCCGTTAGAAGCCCTACCTCATGCTCGCTGTCAGGAACTGACACAATTTCTCCTTGACTTTCCGTGTGTCTCCGCTTGCGGGACACTGAACCAGCATCATCCCCGCTGTCCCTCGGACGACATCGCTTCTTCCGCGGCATGTTACTTATCCTGTCTAGCTACATGAAGTCGCTGCACTACTAAACTGTCATTTAACTCGTCACTAAATACAAAAACAAACAACAAAAACTTTTCGCATATACTGGCCACAGTGCACCCAACGCCCGAGAGGGAAAAGATCGAACTACATTTATTGCGTTACGTGTCTGAGGCAATTTTGATTAAAACCGTCAACGACTCAAAGATAACCCCCAGTTTACCTGACAGTTACCGGGCTGTCGCCGCGCTACGCCCATCCAGGCTGCGCTTAGGAGCTCGGAAGCCAGTCGCGTTTCCGGGGGACCGGAAGCGGCCATGTTTGCCCTGGTCACGTGATGCGCAAAGGCCGCCGGGAAAACACCATATCGATTCTTCTGTACATCAGCGTAATACTGATGAAGCTGTCACATGCATCCTACGTTTCCTTTGCACAACCGCCCCCCCCAATTTAACATCGAGCAAATAAGAGTGATTTCGTTGCAAGACAAAGTTTTTCTTTCAGTAGAAAAGGGAATCACATGCAACATTTTCCCTACCGCCTACAGACTAAAACCGTGCCGACTCCAGTAACACTGCTGCGCTGTCATTTTATGCTAGTCGTACAGTGCCCACTGGTGCGTGCATCGCCAGCTCACGAACCGATCGCACCGCATCTGAAATTAAATCTGGCCAGACGCGGCGCTGGTGAGGCGAGCCTTTTTCCTACCTCTCTCAGCCTACGTAAGTCTCGCGTCTGCGCCTGGCTGCTGCCCATTTTGTCCTGCTTGGAAGTATGGCGGACGGAGGCCTGAATGGAGAGTGTCTGTATTTACCGTCGGGGGCGGCGGAGGGTAAGCCCGGTCGGGCGTCGATGTGCGGGGGGAAGCGGAGAGCCGAACACGCTGCGCTCCGATGCCGGTACATTTTGCAGCCGCGTGCCGGTGCGCATCGGCACGGGGATTTTTCGTTTTGGGTTTTTTTTTTTTGGTTTGTTTTTAAACCCCGGTGTCGGGGACGCTCGGTGGTCAGACAGGTAGCCTGCTTAAGTCGGACCAACAGCTGGACGCTGCAGCACGCCGCTTAGACCATCCAAGGTCGAAGACGCTGGGCGCCACCGGCTGCATTGACAAAGTTGCAGAAGTGTCTGTCGCTGGCAAATGGGTGCGATCGCGGATGGGATGCACTGTCCCTATTCTCTGCTGTCCATTTATTAATTTATGTATTTGGCAGAGGAAAGTTAAGGCAACCTGATCCCCCTTAAGTTATGCGAAGTAGTATAGCCTCTTGCGATAAACCAGGACGTTCCTGTTGCATCGTCCCGAAATTGAAGTTAGACTTAACGTGTCCGTAGTCGTTACGACCAGCAGAATTTGTTCAGATAGATATGAATTAAACGTGTTTTAAGCGCTGATGTCCACATAGCGTTCGTGACACAGGACTGATGGATACGCACGTTATATAATTGTGCATGATAATTGCGCATGAAATTTAAATTAAGATGATAAACATTGTGTTAACATTTACTCGTCCATGTCACTCATTTGTCATCATTGAGGGTTAACGGTGTCTCTTTTCCAGTGAACAAGATGATTAAGGAAAACGGCCACCTGTTCTCTGACTCTCAGTGCAAAGTGTGTAATGCTGTCCTAATTTCGGAGTCGCAAAAACTGGCCCATTATCAGGTCAGTCGTTGCTGTTAATTATAGTGTAATTCTCCTTCAGGCAATAACAATGTCTACCACATTCATCAAGGGGCGCTAAGTGGGATCTATTTTTATATTAAAAGGGGAAATAAGTTAGTTCTTGTAGCATATCGGCTGTATACTGCGATTTTAAGTGTTTGACCAGTATGAATGTATTGCTTGATAATTTGAATCATTAGCGAACAGAAATACTTGAAATGTTCATGTGGATGGCTATTAACCGTTTCAGAGCAAGAAACACGCGAATAAAGTACGGAGATATATGAGCATTCACAAGAACGAAGAGCCTTCAGTGAAGAGATTCAAGTCTTCCTCAGATGACAATGTCAGTGTAAATCATTCGCAACGTGTCTGAAGCTAAAATCGTGACTTTAAATCGACAGGATCGAATACAAAAGACACACGATTCTTTGACTTTTTCAATATATTAATTTTTTAAATTACGAATTGATTGTGATTATTTACTTTTAACGAAATACATGTGCGTGTACCGATTAAACACGATTGCATATTTACTTTTATGTGTATTCCCCTCCATTTTCATAGGCCAGTAACAACGGTGAGGTAGATCGTAACAAAGCTTGTTCTGTCTGCAACATGACGTTCCCGGCTCCAGTCGTGGCCGAGTCGCATTACCAAGGCAAGGTGCACGCCAAGAATCTGAAGCTGAAGATGCATGGATTCCAGTCTCCAGGTAAGGTGTGTGTTTTTGTGAGGAGGGGTGGTTACTGATTTAAAAAAAAAAACAGCAGAGTGATTCTTGCACCATGAATTTGTACTGTAACAGCTGGATTACAACTGCCCTGCATTAAAGCAGCGTGAAGTATAGGTGAAGCCGTTATTAACATAAAAAGCCATGAAATCCAGAACTTCCCCGACAGCTTTCATTCTCCCTGACCTCACCCTCTCCGCTTCAGCCTTGCCCCCTGGGAAAACCCAGGCTAAGAGGAAGGCGGAGGGGCAGGGCGTAGCGCCCCTGAGTCCGGCCGAGGGAGACCCCGACCGATTCTGCGCCATTTGCCACGCCTCCTTCAACAACCCCCTGATGGCCAAGCAGCACTACGTGGGGAAGAAACACAAGAAGCAGCTGACAAAGATAAAGCTTCTGGAGGCTTACGGGCCTAGCGCAGCCCCCGGTGAGGGGCCGGGGTCGTGCTGAAAGTTGGTGTCTTCAGTAATAGTTTAACAAGGTGGGGGTGATGTGTGGCTCTGGTTTGGGACACTGCCTGGTAGGTAGTTGGTTCGAATCCCAGGGTCAGCAGAGTTCGGCCCTTAACCTCCAATTACTCCAGGGATGGTCTAACCCTGCTTTCTGAAAAATGTCTCACTTTGGATAAAATCCATCATAGGCAGTTGTTCTGTTCAGGGTCACAAGGATCAGGAGTCTGCCACGGAACCTACAGGTACAAGGCACGGAATAACCCAGGCTGAACATCGCTAACCGCCAACTTTGGATAAAAGCGAGTGCTAATTTAAAAACGTGCAAATGTATGTATACAGATTGTGCGGTTTCTGTAATGTTTGTCCAGTCGTTATTTTTTGCGCAGTGACTGAAAGGTAGAAGAGTGCCGGGTCGGTTTTTGCTGGTCAGAGGCTATTGCGCTGCGTGTTCTAGCGTGACAGTGATATTTATGTTCCGTGGTCTTGCATAAGCAGCTTTCCCGTTATGTTGCTGGCACGCTAATGATGTTTTTGCCCCTTGCCTATAGCGTCGACGGTGAAAGGTTACCCCTGTACAGTGTGCAACATAGAACTGAACTCCGTGGAGCAATATCAAGCTCACATCAGCGGGTCTAAACACAAAAATCAGTAAGTACCTGCGCACAGGCCCTGGGCCTCGAGGCACTAACGATCTGGTTTAGGGTTGGGCCTAACAGATTGGGGGGGAAATGGGGTAAGTAGACTGACATGGACCGCAGGTTGTAACAGCTGTGACTGTGTTTGCTGCCATTTTTAATAACAGGTACTTTATTGATCCCTGTGGGGAAATTCTCTTTACACCTCCCCCCCCCCAACTTGCTCTCTGTAGGTGAGAACAAGCTGATCACGAAGGGCAGCCACCCATAGCGGCACCCAGGGAGTTGCGGGTTAAGGGCCTTGCTCAAGGACCCCGCAGATGTGCCGAGGCCGGGCTCGAACCGGCCACCGTCCACTGAGCCAAACGCTGCCCCCTAGCGTCTTTTGGCGTATAAACGTGCTTGAATTTTCCTGCCGAGTGGTTGATAAACATTTTGCACCTGTCACTCAGACTAATGTCAGCAGTTTATGATGTTCTCCAGTACAATAGGGGGTGGAATAAACTGGGATTCTTACCAGTTTACTGCACGCAGAAAATTCACACTTTGGCTCTTGTCAAGCTCAGTGTGTGGTTATTATTATTATTATTATTATTATTATTATTTAATTGTATTTTTTTTACTCATTACCTCTCACCAAACAGAAATGTACCCAGTGTTACGTAAATTACCGAATCGCCTCATTCATAATCATGTCAGTAACCATCTTGTGGGGACAAAAGGGCGGCATATAGACAAGGTGACTTACTGACTGCCGTCACCTTGGTTTTAGCAAGCAAGCCCACTCTATAATGTTATCATGCCCAGGGGGGGGGGGGGTTGAGCAGCCAGTTGCCCTCGGACCCCCAGAGTTTTTGGTTCCTCTACTCCATTGTCTTCTGACTTTCTTTTCTTTATCTTTCTTTCTCTCTCTCCTTCTTTATTTCTTTCCTTTCCCCTGTTTTGCGTTATTCTGTATAACTGGTGTTTACCTCCGCACCCAGGTACAGTGCCTTGGGGTGACTGCGTTGTATAAAAAAAAATATATAAATTGAAAATAGAAAATTTCCAGAATTTCCCCTGGGATCAATAACGTGCCTCTTAAAACTCTGACGGGTGTGTCAGCATAGGTTTGTAACTTAAAGGGTGATGATGTCACTCACAGAAAAGGTCCTTAAACGGCTTGTTCCAGTAAAGATATCCAGCTAGATGAATTAGCAAGCGGAAAAATTAATTCATTAAACGGAATTGTGACGATGGGAAAAAAAGTGCCTTTTTTCTATGGGGAAAAATAGCATTTTTCTGAAATTACGTTAGATAAAATTGTACAGTGACTGTCTACTGAATTTATGGTCATAGGTCATGGGACGATAAATATGAAAATTTACAAAATAAACGAATTCTTATGTTTAATTGATTGGACATGATTAATTGACAGACTGTCCTAAATAACGCTTGCGGACGTGGTGGTGATTTGCCGGGTGTTTTCTCGTGAGGCCGATGCTGCAATTCCATAAATTGTCTAAATTTAAATTTGACAGTATGAAGGCGAAGAATGGAAACGGAGCCGGGGCGGCCCTGAAAGCGACTGAGCCCTACCCGGCGGACCAGGACCCTGCTCCGGAGGACTGGAAGACCTTCACCCCCGTATACCAGTGAAGAGCGTCAGTCTTGGTCAGCCTGAGGTCCCGCTCTGTTAAACCCTGACATACCCAGTAGCACGTCCCCTATGGTTGATGGTGTGCACCCCCCCCCCCCACGCCACACACACACAACCACATATGCATCAATCCATACTGCACACCAGAGATCTGAATCATGGTGGAGACCCATAGTAAAGTGTAAAGTAGTGGGTGCAATAAAGCTAATCGGTGAATCCTCACATGAGGTGCTGTGCAAGATATCATCCCAATTACAGATTTATTTCCGGGGCGTGTTTAGGATGACTGTGCTCCTCCCTCACATTGTTGGGGGCATAGTGTTATTTTATTGTTATTTTTTAGTTTGTTTTTTTTTTTTTTAACCTGTGTTAGCGTTTGGTTCAAATTCTGCCTGCTTGTTTGTGGTAATATTTTTGCAAAACCATTGCAGTCTCCCTGCATTTTAATTTTTCCCTATTTATAAAGTCGCTGCGTGATTATTATTTTATTTTTTTTGCTGATCTCTCCGAAGGTGAGCTTTTCTGCGTTTCTCAGCTGCTATAACCCAGTGGTTCTCAGTCCTGTTCCTGGCCGCACTCCCTGCCAGAATGTTTTCATTCCAACCCACACTGCTTTCAACCTGCCACATTCATTGTTATCCTATTAAGGACCATATAAGGCAGACTAAGGTAGGCTTGGAATGAAAACGGGAACAGGATTGAGAACCACTGCTAAAATCTAACCACGAGAAGCGTCTTTCAAACAGAATTGGATTCACTTAACTCTCTCCTGTTACATTGTCACCATGTGTCACGTGGTGTTGTGGCCCTTTTTTGTTGATGCAGATGTCTATCTAGCCCTGAGTTATCATCATTATTTAATTATGATTTTAACTTCATTAAAAATAACTATTTTAACTTGCCATTTACAGGTTGGGGGCAGGATGCTGTCTCAGTTTATAGTATTATACGATAGCCCTCAGTAGGTGTTTTAACCTGAAGATAAGCACTAACTTAGACGATCGTAGGGCAGAATCAGGTGTAATGCTTGTGTTTGTTTAGTTAGAAAAGGACTGGTCTACTTTGGTCTAAAGTGAGGGGGGAAAGTCTCATATTTGTTAAGGGGCCATCTTCTTTCAGCCGTTTATGTACCCCTAAATTGATGGTTTTGGGTTGTCCTGGGAGATGTCTGTCATACTGTAAATCCCAGGTGTTGTTTTTGTAAAAGTGCTTGATGAAACTTAGCTCCTGCACTGTCAGAAAAAGAGAGCACCACTTTGTACCCTTGCTAGTCACTGGGGCTGTACCCTCAAAGGTCTGTACCCGATAGCAGTAGGTAATTGTTCCATTGGGGTACATTAATGGTGTTTGTACCTTAGGGATCTTCCTCAGAGTCCGTTTCTGTACCTTAAGATACAGTTACCTACAGCTATAGGGTACAGTTGGTCTTGTGGGAGTTTTACTTACACAAAAATGTTCTTAGGGTAGGACAAAAAATGATTGGTTCAGAGAGGTAACCCATCAGACTGTATAGCATGCAGGACCAACCAATCAGATGTCTTGGTCCCACCTCTTGTTGATTAGACCCACCTCCTGTACAATCTGATTGGTTCAGCGAGATAACCAATCATTTTTTTGTGTGTAACATTTTTGTGTAAGCAAAACTCCCATGAACTGCAATTACCAGACCCTTGAGGGTACATCCCCAGCAAAGGTACAAGTTGGTACCCTTTCCTGACAGTGTGCCACGGTACTGTATGTGCTTCGGCTGCCGGTTTGCATCGCATTCGTGCAGTACTTTGGCGCAGATGTTAAGGCTAGGAGGATTCCCCGTAATGTAATCATAAATGTTTTTTTTTTTTTTTGGTTACAGTAGCTTTCCATCTGTTGAGTGACATATTTAGACAATTAATGCAACTGAGCTTCTGGTAGAGCGATATTAATGTCACCTGTCATTTTTCAGAACAGGCTTAATGCATCTATGTAAATAAGAAGCTGAACACCGGAAAAAGGCGTTCAGTTTTCAAGCCTCCGACCTAATGTTCACGCTGTTGTGTTGTTCCTGACCCGATTTATTTGAAATATGGAAAATATCCGGCTAGACGAATATTATAGCAAATGTAAATTGAATAAACCAAAAGTTTTACGAAGGCTTTGCTTGTTTTTCTCCACACACACATTCTCACTCTACGTACCTTTTTTTATAAAAAGGCAGCTTAATGGTTTAGTCGTTACATTCAACGTGTAATGCTGCTGTTCTCCCAGTAGATGGTAGACTTGATCTTCAGCCAAGTTGTACGTCGTTTAACGAGATATTAGTTTAGTTTTGTGATTTTTCCACGGATAATATATATACAATATGAACATTTAAATGCACGCATTTAAAAGTAGCAAATTATTGATTCTCATGTTTTTTTTTTTTTTGAACAAACACTAAACTTGCATATGGTATATGTTTTATCTACAAGATTACATTAAATTTAGAATTAAAATGGCTTAATTTGTGGCTTAGAACCAATCTCTTACTAATGCGGGTGGATAAAATGGTTTAGGATCTTAATTATCTAAATAAGCATAATGGAGATAAAAGAGGGAGGAAAAAAAACATGTATTTTATGGTTTGTCCTTGTTTAACTGCCTCACGTGAACTTTGATGTCCACAAATCCTTCCAAATTTGGCAGCATGGCCAGGGGACGTAAGGTGAAGGCTGCTATACAACAGGAAGGTACAAGTTCCATTCATAAAATGCTCTGATTGCTACTGGCATCTGTTTACTCGGAAGGAGGCAGAGCCTTATTCCTTTTTTGGACATTGCAATGCCAGAAGGATCCTCTAGAGGCGTCAACTAGCACAATCTCGCCCGCACTGTGCGTCTTTGAATAGGTAAGTGCGTGCACAAGGGTGAAGCGCTGTTTCTCCTGGGGCACAGTTTGCATTGTGCTTATCTGAGTTATGTCATAACTTTATTACATGATGTTCTTTCCCAGAATACACACCCCTGTATATGTGACGTCCCCGATTCTTTTTTTTTATGCTTTAATCGGTCTCCTTACTTCAACTTGGTCGCTGTTTGCTACTTTAGCTCAACAAGTAGAACATCACGCTAATAGCCCAGAGGTCATCGGCTCAAATCCGCGGGAGCACATGCAAATCGTACTTATTCTCGCTACTGTAAGTCCCTTTGGATCGAAGCGTCACGTACATGAGTTAATAATGAGTGCATGTTTTCCGCAAAATGGCAAAACGCTGCCATCTTCAGGTTATGACGTGATACTGCAGATATGTGTGTTATGCATTTTCTATGGAGTTATCATCCCTGGTTACTTCTCCTAATGAACAGTATGTTTAAAAAAAAAAAAAAAAAGGTGTCACACAACCCAAAACTAATGCAGGTTGTGTCCCTCTATTTTGCCATAGGGCCTGATTGATTGTTTGTTTTACCCCCCCCCCCCCCATGTTATTTTCTCTGAAAACAGTTGCATCTGAACACCTGTTGCTTGTTACTTATGAGTAAATGGAAAGTATACAAACCAAAAGGTCATTGATTCCTGGGTGCATCCCCCTACATGCACTGAAATGCTTCAGTTTTTTCGTTTCTATTATTGGAACTTTCTTTGTTTCTGTTTTCCTATTGAGTGCGTGCCGATTTTTTCACATTTAGTTATACAACAGGTCTTTAATTTGTTTTATCGTTATTACTCTCAGCAGAGGATGAAAATTAAGGTGCCTGTAGCCAAACTGCTCCATGTTAGAAAATGGGAGGCGATGGGGGGGGTTGGTGGCATTGTTCTGGAAGCCCTGGTTCCACAAGATTCATATTCCGTCACCCGTTACAGTCAGGATTCTCTGGCATCCCACAATGCAGTCTAGGTCTCTCTGTCTTCCAAACGGAGGATGTAGAGAGGAACGGCGCATCACCCTGGTGTGCAGTCAAACGCAGTCAGGTTTGCATTGCAATCCGGGGATGCAAACTTCAACTAGAGTTAAAGCACATTGTTTTTTAAAAAAAAAAATTTTAAAAATTGCTTCCGCAACATTTTTCTGTGAATGGGGCAGCTGTTTGCTTTGAAGAAGAGTTGCGGAGTTTCTGTTTGGTTTGTTTCTGTAAATAGACGTCTGGTTCCAGTAAAACTCCAAGGTCTAATGCGCGTTTATAGCGTACAGTATCAGTGCAGGATAATTGCATGTCTTCCTTCGGGTTTCATGTAGAACTAAAATTAATGCACGTAAACATATATTTTGCCCCTGAAAATCCAGTCCTTTGGTTTTGTGGATTTATTTTTAGTGGCAGGCCGCCACCGTAGTGATTTCCCCATTGCTTGCCCACTCACTTTGATTAGTAATTATAAATAGAAATGTTGAAAGGAAATTTATTTGTTCAGGCCTTTTTTTTTTTCCAGAGAGTGATGCATACGTTTTGGAGCGCGCTCTCTGTTGTGTTTGACTTGGCAGGGGCTTCACGTAATGTCTCTCCCCACATTCCCCTTTCAATCTAGATAGATAGGGCACCAAATGTTCTACTTTTCATGTCGCCGTTAGCACATTTATTCGTTAAGTGTCAGCTTTAGATGTATATAATAAAGCCCTTGGACTTCCTGAGTCATTTTCTAATAGAAGGTAGTGTCTTGGGGGGGGGGGGGGGTGTTCCACGAAACAGGATTTCTTGCTTAGCCGGATAGCTTGTCGGATTTAAGGTAGTCTGAGCTACATGTATGTGGATGAAGATAAAGTCAGTTTAGCCCAGTCTACTTTAAATCCATCAAGTTATCCGGCTAAGCAAGAAATCCTGCTTTGTGGAGCACCTCCCTGGTAATTAATGCTGTTTATAATGTTTATTATTGACTGTTACGCCCAAATTGATATGAATACTTAAAAAAATTTATACTCTAATATTTCTAAATGAGGCTATAGCAGACTTCTCCTTGCACAATCCAGCTCTCTTACTGCCAATGTCCAGCTTCTCATTGGTCAGTTCTCCAAGGTTCCATTTTTTTTGATGCCATGGTCCTGTCACATGAAAAAACAATGTGGCCAGCAGGGGGTGAAGTGTTTTGGGAACTGAACTCGTAAAAAAAACAAAGTTTGCAAGTTCATTTCCGATGTCTGGCTTATCTAATTAATAAGATACTTTATTGTGACAGTTGTGCTTCTTTGTGACAGGTGTAAACTCTATATCAAAATAAGAGAGTATTTTGTATAAAAGTGGAATCGACTCGTTTGACCTTGCAGGCAAAGATGTAATTTAGCCAGCATGTTTGAGCTTTCACAGTGGGTGTTTTTTGTTTATTTTTACAGATGCTTTTAAGCTGAAATGTTCATTTTCTCACTTTCCACATTTATAGATCTATACAGACATGATAGTTTACTCAAATGCAACTGCAAAGCTGACTGGTACACGGTCAGTTCATTAACCAATATGTCACTGGCTTGCCGGAGCTCTGCTCCACTTTCATCAGCTTCTTCAGCTCTCAACCATCAAACTAGTTTAAGAAGGTGAGTGACAGGTGTGGGGGGGGGTGACGGGCGGCCGATGCCATCTCTACACAGAATCTTCCAGGGCAGACTCCCCTAGAAGTTCCCGCACAGCTAGGAGCACCTGGACTTGTAGTTTCAGTCGGGGGTGGGTTAGGCACTGGGGGGGGTGTGGGGGGTGTGGTGTTAATCAAAAAATAATATCATGGAAAACAAGGAAGGAAGATGACTTTCAAACTGAGCTCTCTCTCACCTCATCAGTCAACCATGGACAGGTCTGCAAAAGTCAGGCAAGAGGCCCCCTATGTTTACTCTGTGTGTTTATACAGGCAGGATGTGGGGGGAGGTGTGGGAGGTTTGGGTGGGAGGGGCTGAGCAGACCTATGTCGCTCTTGAAATGTGCATGACTGGAGAAAAGGAGAGAGAGAGAGCGCATATGAGTGGGGTGAGGAAAAGAGGGTGCAGGGTTGGGTAGTGGAATAGGGGCGGCTGTGTGTAGCTTTCCATTCACATTTCTGTCTGGGGGGGGTTCATTGTGTGGGATGCAGGCATCTGGAGGTCAATGCCTTGTCTTTGAGCGTGAAACAAACTACCCCCCCCCCCCCCCCCCCGAGCACTGTGTGCCAAATGGGAAAGACAGGTGACAAGAGTGGGGAAGCAACAGGACTGACCCCCTCCCCCTACACCAGGGTTATTCAACTCACGGTCCTCGAGGTCCGAGCACTGCTGGTTTTCCAGCCTTCCTTTACCTGTCAGTCAGGGGTGAAGCCTCTGACCAATCAGAATCAGTAATTATTAAACAACTGCCTGGGAGAACTGAAAACATTTTTTGGATTTGGAATCGAGGTCCAGAGTTGAAGAACCCTGCCCTACACGCTACCCCAAATCTCAGTACCAATGCACCGTGGTGAGTCAGCCCAAGTTGGACTGGATGGGGTATCAAGCATAGTGTGCAGTGGAAAGATCAATGGATAAAATCCAGTGAAAATGGAGATTCCGGCAAATGACAGCACTGTAAACTGTGTAATAACAGCTTTATGAAATTCATGCACTCAGTGGTGGCTACAGTGTGAAGATGATCCAGCATTGGTAGGTAGTCAGTGACTCGGGGCTTTCATGACACAATGGTACATCTTCAGCTCGGCTTTGGAGCTCGTCATAGACCGGGCCACACGTTGCAGCTGTGGCTGTACTCATGAGAAGCGAAGGAGAAAGCTGGTGAGGAAAGGAGCTCATGGGCTTGGGGGTGGGGGGCACTGCAGTTTGCCACATGTGCTTCCTTCTCCTGCTGATTTTTTTCCAACCAGAATTTGGGAGGGATACATCTCGGGAACATCTGTAGGGTCCTGGTTGTATGTGTCCTAAAGCCAGCAGAAGAGTGAGCGACGTGGTGTGGTCCACAGGCTTCTTCCTCTCTGTAGTTTCAGCAACTTGAGGTTGTTCTGCAATGACACGGTCTCTTACTCCTTAGTGTCCTTCTCTTACAGAGTTGTGTTGGTTTTGCATTAATTATTAGCTTTGCAAACATGAATTCTGACGTGTATAACTTGCGGATTTTCCACCTGGATATTTACTGAATCGATCACTGTTCACATGTAGCTCAAAAGTACAACATCCAATCACCTCCCAGCCACCTCCAGGCAGTCAATCACCTCCGCCCTGCTTCTCCACTCCTTCCACAAGTTCCAGAATGCATCTGTCTATTTTTGAGCTCTAAGTAAATAAGTCAGGCTTGTTTGCTGGCTGGCTGGGGCACACTGCACTGTGAATGAACACTGTGTTTTTTCAGGGGGGGGGGGGGGTATGTACTTGTGAATGATTTTCAACACTGCTGTTGTTTGGGTGGGGGTGTTTGAGGGATGGGGGATAGTTGGGGTACAGCGAGGAGTGAGCAGAGGGCTTGTTTTACCCAGGCCTAATGCTGGCACATGTACCACGCTATGCCGGTTCAGCTTGCACTCTCCGACTCTGGCACGCTGCCACTGGGAGGAGGGCACGGTAATGGGCACGGTCATGGGCACGTCATCACTCCCACTTTCGCTCTCGAACCACTCGCGTTGTGTCGTCTCTCACGTGGCACATGAATCTCCCAGCCTGCCGACTTCTCAGATCTGCAGAGGGGTATTGGTCAGGGCGTGAGAAATGATACACACTTGCTTTCCAGTGTCGTACTTGATGGTCGATGAAAACCTTTGGTTGCAAAGCACTGTGGGCCTTTTAAGGAGACCACACCTCAGGTCTTGTAGGAATTAGGCAGTGGTGGCTTAATGGTTAGGGAAGCGCACTTGGAATTGAAAAATTGCAGGTTCAAATCCCCAACGAGCAAGGTACCACTGAGGTACCCTGAGCAAGGTACCGCCCCCAAGCGCTGCATTGTCACTGCTATGTCACGACGTCACATATGGGTTAAATGCAGAGGACACATTTCGTTGTTGTGCACTGTGTGCTGTGGTGTGTCAACAATGATCACTGATCTCTAAATTATAAAATTAAATTATATGAAATGCCTGACCAATTCCCCACTTCTTCGACTGATAATGACATCTTCGGGTGTTTTGAATGTGGACACTGAAATGGAGATTAGTTTATTGTTGTGAGCTTGAGAGAAAGGGCAGTAGATTTAGTTTCCTGCATTGCGGGACCAGTGCAGGTGGCTTTGGGGTTCAAGTTACAAGTGAAAGTCCCCCCACACTAACCCCCATTACCCCTTCCCCCTCGACCTCCTTCCCCCCAACCCGATGTGATTTGCAAATTCCTCTGGATAACTCCTAATTCTTTTGACAGATGGACACACTTTATCTGGCTCGGCCTGGCCAGGAATAAGCATTACAACCTCTGCTAAGGCAATTTAAGGAGCACCTGTTCGGGCCTCTGTCACATGATAGGAATGGTGTGTCCATGCTGGCACATTCAGACGATTCCCTGGTTCCCATGCTATAGTCTGAGCCTGCCAAATGCCAGGTTGACAATTACTGTGACTACCCTTCAGAAATGTGGTCCACAGCTAGATGTATTCCTGCAGAGATACTTAAGACAGTTTGTGTCTAAAGTGGCTTGTGTGTCCATATATCTGAGCTTGGCTTGGGTGGGTGACTATGCCATTTTTCAGCATTCGCTTGCAGTCTGTGACAGGACTGGTCCCAATAACTCCCATTGGGAACTGCCTTTTTAGTTTGTTTTGGTTCCTTTTTAACCCAGAGCCCAGCTTTGATCCTACTCACACAGTGTAGGTCGTTGTTGCGACAGGTTAAACTGGACCAATCATGGATGCATTTGGCTCTAGGGGTTAGCCTGCAGAGGCCACAAACAGTGCACTCTTTTAGATCAGAGTGGACACAGCCTGCTGAACACCTGCAGCTTTCACTGAAGTTGTGTTTTTTAACCATGTTATATAATTAGAATGTGGTGTGCCTCAGCGCTCAGTACTCTGTCCAATATTTTTCCATCTCTGCTCATCATTTAAGTCTCGATTTCAGTTCTGCAACCATGAAAGCTCCCGTCTTGTGTGATTCAGGGTTTGCAGAGCCTATTTTAAATTAGGGATTGAAAGTCTTTGCCGTGCATTTTCTTTCTGCCTTGCTGTGCTTAAGTGGACCCTTTATGTTTTAAATGAGGTGACATGACAGCCCCCGCTTAGGTTTCTTAGTTGTCCCTGGAGGAAGGAAGAGCTTTTTCCTGTTGGGGCTGTAATCAGCAGCCTCTCCTCTTACCCCCACACAATGGTAGCTCTGTTAGCCCTTTGAAAAAGGAGCCTAGTGTGAGGACCTTTTCCTGGATTTTCCGCAACTGCCCGGCAGTTAAGGGCCGCACACACGCACAGTTACCCTCGGATGCCACCTCGCAGGCCGTCGCAGTGACTAAGAGGCTTACGTCCTATATGTGGTGGGGGCCTAGGAAGCCCAATGTGAATAGATGAAAGAGGGAAGGAAGAAGGATAAGGCCCTGCTCAATAGACTGTTTTCCTGCAGATCACAAGGGCCCGGAGAACAAAAAAAAAAAAAAAAAAACAATTAGCAAAATGCTATATTCATTTAAGTCTCTCCTCACGGCATTCAGTTAACCAGCCAGGATGGAAGGTTGTGGTAAATGTCATTATTCAACAACTACTAGTCACATCAAGTTGGTGAGAGACCCAGACCAGAACTGCATTCTGCTTTCAAGCCCATGATTTGCAAAGCTACGACTTTGTGGGGAAATGGCAATACCTGATATAATTTGCATCTGCCTCGATTGGCGTAATTTACTGCTTCGTCCATGACTGTTTCCTCAGTTTGTACAGCTGGATGTCTACTTAGACGATCCCTGCTTAAAGACATTATGGTTTTCCGGCATCGATTTTAAAACTCTGGTCATAGATGCAGGTTTTTGAGGGGGAAAAACAAGGATGAGAGGCCAGCTTTCATCAGTACAGATGCAGATCCTCGCTGAGAGATCCCGCTGTCCTTGGTGTTAGATCTCACTGCATTTCACAGGGCAGGTCAGTTAGAAAAGGCTTTGGACAGCAGACTATAGGACCAACGTGGGCATGCACATGCAGAGAAACTAACATTAGGGCATTCTTTCTAGAAGGAAGCCCCTTTAAAGTGGGTGATTAATCTGTGCAACGCTTGGCATTATTCTCAGAGTCATCTCGAACAATTCCCTTACCCCTACGATGGATGGACAAGAGCCTTCTGACTGGCACAAAGTCAACTTGTCTCTTAACAAGCCCTCAACGGCTTTCTTTCAGGCACCAGCAAGAGAGATGCCCGTGGGCAACATTTTCGGGCATTGTTGGGCTATGTTTGATCTCTGGCTGCCCCCTCCCAATCCTGTCCATCCCCTGGGGTTTTCTTTGTTTTATTTCAATGAGCACCGGTCCACAGCCTATATGTCCTTATCAGATCTTCATCAAGATCAGCCCTCATCTAGATTTTAACATTGGGGGACACTCGCGACTGCATCCATACCCGTTTTTTGAAAAGTTTGCATTTCATTGTTTGCTGTGTGGCTTGGTGTAACTTTTTTTTTTTCTTTTTTGTGCCATAAGCCAGAAAATCCTGGTTGGCGTGCTGGCTTGGTCCCCGGGCCTTTGTCCTTCTCCTGGCTCCAGTGGATCCATTGATGTTCTCCATCCAGCTGTAAAATTGAGTAGAGAGGAGACCCCCATGTAAAGGGTGTAAAAAAAAAAAAAAAAGTTACCCCTCCGTTTGGCCAGCGCTGGATGAACCCTGAGGCTACATGAGAGAGTTTAGGGGGTGGACATTGTCATGTGATGTTTGTTTCCTGTGACTTCCTGTCTGGGGCTATTCTGTTTCATGGTGCATTTCCCTGTTCACCGCAGATGCTCTACAGCGTTAAACAAACCCGGATTAGCATGCCAAGCTCTTTCCACAAACCATCGCGTTGTTTGCATTTCCTGAGGAAGCTGGAGTTTCTTTTACCAAAAAAAATAAAATAAAATCTGTCTCACCCACTACTGGAGAGGGGCGGTAAACAAAGAAAAGTGAAAAAATGTTTTCAGACACTCGTGTTTGAAACAGAGACACCCACCGGGCATCACGCAGTGACTGATCTTGAAGCAGAATGTACCCAAATACGAGATCTTATTTCTCTGCCAGTTGTACAAGTTAGGGTTAGGGTTAGGGTTAGGGTTAGGGTCTGAGCTGTTCAGATGGCTGCAGCTGTCCTGTTCCCTGGCTGGGCCTCCGTTACTGGCTGGTAGTGACTTGTTAAACTGCAGTCATTCCGGAATGTTCCAGTCCGGGTTTTTTATCAGATATGTTGAGCAGGTGTAGCCGATGGCGAATGTCAGTCGTGGGGGAAATCGCTGGGATGGAAAAGCCTAAACACACCAAGCACACTTTAGTTTAAAAGCTAAAGCATTTAAGGGAATTAATGGTGGAACGCCCCGGATTGTTGCCGAAACACAGGTGCTGGTATGACGTTGTTTTGATAAGGAAAAGATGTTGCGTGATTCTGGGTGTTTCAGACCGTCAGGGATTATGGGATTTTTATGTAAAATCCAAAGTCGAGAGTAACTTGCATCATCAAAGTGATACTTAGCTGAGCTTAGGCCCCTATTTCTTGGTGCCTTTGAAGTTACACAGCCAGAGGAGAACATTTCAGGGTTTTTTTTTTTTTTGAGGTAAGCCTGCTTAATGTAGTGCACCGCGAGAGAAACTGACAACTGCTCCGGCGGAGAGATTGATGTCCTGCTGCCCTTCTGGATGCTGCTCCTTCCGGGGAAAAGGCTCCCGCCTGAGGCTCCTGCTGGGAAAGATCCTCTGCCTGCTCCAAGGCTCTGTACAGGACCTCCAGGGTGGGGCTGCGTCGCTCACTGTCACCGGTTCTGGGCTCTGCAGGTGGCATGGCGGCCAAGGAGCCCGATTAGCCGGACCGGAGCTTCCCGTGACCAAAAGGAAACTGCTGCCTTGATTAACTCGACCCGAATTGCTTCGGCAGAGGCACCCAGCTGTACGGAGGAGTCAGATGTTCAGCTGCGTAAATCAGCCTGGATGAAAGGACCTTGTCGACATGCACACATTAGCCTGCGTGTGCGTTTCTCTTGTGGTAAAAGTAGGTACCATTCATTCACCACATTAATTTAGGAGTCATCCCAATCCCAACCCACTCCCAGGGCAAGCGTTGGGTCGCCGCATCAATCCTTTGTCATTGAATTGGGTTTTAAGCTGGTGACGCAGCGTGATACATCCTGCTCTTGTTGGGGTGGGGGCATTCTTATTCTCGTGTGTCATGGTGGACCGGGGGCCATGTGTGCATCATTCGGAAGTTTCCGGCTTCCTGAATGGGATGCTGATGGAGGTGGGGGGGGGGGGGGGGGTAGGTGAGTGCCTCAGTGATCAGTGCACCCTATTGCAAAGAGTTGGGGTCAGGGGTCGAGCTGGGGCACAGAGCTCACAGGGTCCACTGAAGGGTCATGGGGGCCGACCGGAAGAGCATCTCTCCCGTGGAAATGCGTTACTGATTCACGTGTGGCGTGACCTAGGATGAGGGGGGGGGCCGGAATTACCCAGCCCTAAATTGTGAAAAGGGGGGAGAGGGTTTTGTGCGGGGGGGGGGGAAGCGGTAGTCATTTTCCCAGGGTGAATCTTCCGTGCTCCAGCTGCAGACTAGCCAACACAAAAAGAGTTCTGAGGACGAGTCACAGTATGAATATGTGCTTTGGGTGACCTGGCAGAACTGCGGGGAGGGGGGGCAGGGGTGAACTGCCTGGCCTTAATTGTAAAAACAAGACGTGGCTGTCTATGAAATTAAACCTTTTCATAGGCACTAACGCGTACAGGCAGATATTGTGCGGCGCAGAATCCAGCTGGTCCCAGTGGAGTTGCGTTTTTCCCAGCAGCTAATTCCACAGCGGGTCCTTCCCATTATGGGGGGGGGGGCACTTTACCCCCCCCCCCCACACACACACACACACTAACACACACACGCACTTAAACCTCATTTAAAGATGTCTTCAGCTGTCACCACAAGCAGCATAAGTGACTCTTTGTTCCATAATTTCTCCACCCTACCCATCCCGCCATAACCCCACTGCTCCTGGATGCCCCCCTCCCTTCTCGCGAACTGCAGCCCATTTGGCGAACAGTCACTACTGGACTTACCTGGGCGGGGGCCATTATTGGTCCCCCTGCCCAGATTTTTACCCAGAATCCCCGAAAGGCAATTATGTGATTTCCCCGGGGCGATGAATCCGTCAGGCTGTTGGGTCCGAACCCAGATTTCCCAGAATACCATTCCGCTTGTCATCCCGTATGGTCTCAGCGCTGTGTGCGGAAGCCAGCCCCTTCGCTCCGGACCTCAAGCCGTCATCTTAATACCACACTAATGACAACCCATTGGAGGACCCGTGCAGTACCTTGGTCAGTCAAGGTGGGGCGCTGTGATGGCATGAGATATGAAAAATAATTCCAGCGTGTAACCAATTGGCGACACTCTCAATAGCATGTTTTATGATGTTAAATGATTCCCTTTGTGTGTCTGAGAAGCAGAGTGAGTTTGGCCCCAGACCAATTCTGCGTTAAAATGAAACGGGGGGGCAAGATATTGTGTAAATTTTTATTTAATGATGAAGTAAATTTAGTATGAGTGGTTGTGTGGGGTGTGTGTTTTTTTTCTAGAATGTAACAGGGAGCTGTCATGTCATGCGCACCGTAGAAGGGAAACCGAATAAGAGCCCCTGTGCTGGCTGGGACGACGACAACGGTGCATTCATGACAGAAATACCTCCGTCTGGCGCCGAGAAGGTCCTGTGGTCGGGGGGACAGTGCCTACCTGTCCTTGTGGGTACCCTGATGCCGCCGGACCTCACAGGCCGTCAGGGAGTGGTCCACAAACACGGAGCTGTTAAAACTAATGGTTGTGTCGGGGGGGGAGGGGGCAGGGGACAGGAGGGGGGCACCAGCTCTGGTAACAGCTGGAAGTTCGGTCCGACGGTCGCTAATGTGAGACAGATGCGTGTAATACCCCTACGCTGCCTGAGGGGCGGCGAGGCGGAGCGAGGGTGCTCCGGGGGTGAGAGAATGCGGGCGGTGCGCCCCCCTGGGCCGGCCGCTCTTCCATTAAAGGGGAAGCTCGTACCCGAGCAACCTCCTGCTAAGGTGGGGGAAATGGCAGGACGTCTTCTCGAACTGAGTCCCGCAACCCTACCCCCCCTCGTTCCACCACAGCCCCCACTGCCTGTCCCATTAAATAAATGGTGGCGTGATCAGAAGGTCACTGGTTCAAATCCCAGAGTTGCAGAGTGACGTCGTCATTGGGCCCCTGATCAAGGCCCTTAACCCGCAGTTTCTCCAGGGACTGTCTGTCCCCGCTTTCTCGGTTTTATGCCGATTTTATATCTGATAAATAAATTAAATGTAAGTAGGTGTTCGACATTACCAAACCCTTCCTGACGTAAATGTCTGTTGGAGCAATCCTCTGAAGAGCTGTATTTCAAAGGGGGGGGGCTCTTGGATGTGCTTTCGGGGAGGGCCGTGGCAATTCCTTCACTCGTTATTCGGGGCTGGTTCGTCAATCTGAGTATAATTACTGGCCTGCACTGCAAACTGACGCTGTAACGGAAGTGCTCGGCCGATTGGCTCAGGGATGGGACCCGCTCCCGGTCCGTCCGTCCTTCCCAATCCCCCCAGTCCCGGGCCTGTGGGACGTCTGTGGCACCGTCTGGAGGCGCACAGGAACCTGCGGCTTTGCTTCCACCAGCCTTGGCAGGAACCAGAGGGACTCTGCGCGGATAATCCATGCGGATTCCGCCGGCTCCGGGCCCCCGTCGCATTCTCTGCGGCTTTGCAGCCCCTGCATGGGCGCTCGGGCAACCCCGAGAGTTGGGTGGCATTTTGCCTGCGTTGCGTTCTTTGATTTCTGACCTGAGGAGAGAGCAGAGTCTCTGTGCTGCTTACTGGCATTTTATCCTCTATGTAGGAGAGCATAACAGCTCACACTGTGTGTGTGTGTGTGTGTGTGTGTGTGTGTGTTTTTATTTTAATTTCTCACAGTCTCTCCAGTTCCTCCCGGAAAAATGCCAATCTTCTGGAGTTGTGCGAAGCTGCCATTATTCTCATCTTGGGTAATAAATCTGCGAGCAGCTGCTGAGTGAATGTTTGGTGGTCTCTGTCCTCCGCCGTGCCATAAACCCAGAGAATGAAGGAGCTCTGCGAGATGGCAGAGCATGTGGTGGGTGAACTGGGATGTCCGGGGTGGGGGGGGGGCGGATAGTGAGCCCCCGGATCTGAGTACTGAGCTCCCATCTAATCCCTGCTTCCTGGACTGTGTCAACCAGAGAGGAAGCGGCAGATTTGTGTGATAATTGGATGGCGATGCCTTCCTGCCTGTTACCTGGCAGGGCAGCGGGGAGCCGGTAGATGCTGTCGGATGGGGGGGGGGGAGTCTTTCAGGGTTCAGGCTTACCCAATTTGGGATGACGATTCCCACTGGTTTAATGTCCCCAGAGCAGCATCTGGGTGGGTGGGTGGGGGGGCAGTGCCCCTGGGCCTTTGCACAGTCACACTAATTAGGTGTCTAATGGCCCGCTGTCAACAGACAGAAGCCTTGAGAGGTCTGGTAGGACTCAGCCCCCACCGCAGCACCTCTGCACGGACGCAGGCCGTCCACAAGGCCGGGGCTGGTGGCGCACAAACACTCGCCCCAACCCCCCTCCCCTCCCCACCCCACCCCACGAACAACAACAACAACACAAAATCCATGCGGATACTTTCACCATGAGCTCACCATCCTAGGCCAAAAAGCCGCTAAACGGCACTTAAGCCGCGGTTGGACCTGAGATCCACGGCTGCCCGTGGCGTGCGGCGTCTGCAGGTGCTCGACGGACAGCGTACTGCCCCGCATAGGCTGCAGCAAGCGCGCTCACAGCTGCCCCCTGCAGGTCTCCTGCGGTAGGTAACGTGAGCCATCTGTGTATCGCCATACATGCATCCTTCACTGGGGAAAAGTTCACTTTCTTTTTTGACAATTTTTAAAAAGAAAATATAAAATGTTATATTTAATATATCATATGTTTCATATGTTATATATATCTTTCTCTCCTCCTCCCCCCATAGCCCCCCCCCCTTAAAAACATACCATTCTCCTGTATGCCTTCTCCTTTCCTAAAAACTCATCCACATCTCCTCTAAAAACACCCCCCTTCCCCTAAAAGCACCCTTCCCCCCCTTATGCCCCCCCCCCCCAAAAGTATACCACCTCCTGTCCTTTTCCCCCCCCCCCACCTCTCCAATGCAGCAGATCGCGCGGGACTAACATGGCTGCTGTCTGAGGCTGCGACACCCCAGTCAGACCCACAGTTCTCCAAATGCACTCCCCCCACCCCACCCTTCCTCAAACTTGTAATCTGAACCAAATCAATTGCCCCCCCCCCCCCCCCCATTTCCGCCGGCACCACTGCAAATTACAGAGCAATAAATAATTCTGAAAACTGCACTGGAGTCCTGGGGCCTCATGCTTGCAGCAGAGACGATGGCAAACTGCCCCCCCACCCCCCACCCCCCGTCCCCCGTCCCCTTAACTGTAGGTGCACATGGCATCTCCAGTTTCGGCAAGCCCTATTGTATGTTACCCCATGCGCCCCCCCCCAATCCCTCCAGCTCTGCCTGGGGACATGCGATCCGTAGTGAGTTCCCTGTCCCTGCTGGGAAGCTTTGGGTTGATGCCTCCCCCCCCCCCAGGCCAGCTTGCCGAATTAGCACATTACTGCAGTTCGCATTTCCCTGTTTGCTGGCATTTTCCAGGCGGAGGGGGGCACAGCCATAGACGCAAAGGCTTCGCTCACATTGTCCCAGATTGTTTTTCCGCCGCTTTAATTATAATTGGCCGGGTTTTCTCTTTTGCTCTTAGTGACACGCTGGAATCCCTCCCAACCTCAGCCACGTTCCTCTGGAATTTGTGCTCCTTCATTTCTCGTCTTTCTGCGGATTCGATCCTGCTGATGCTCTCTGTCGCGCACACACACACACACACACACACGCAGAGACGCAGTTCGGATCTTTTCTCATTACTCCCAGACCACATCCTGGACCCTGTCAGTCACGGGCTACTGGAGACCAAGCTGAGTTTCAACTTTTTCTTTTTTTTTTTTTTTTTTTTTAACTTAAACAACATGTTTCCCTGTATGTGACAGGGGTAATGACAGAGTAGGTGAGGGAAATACGGTCCGGTTAAACCGGCACGGAAGTGCCCACTCTCTCAGCGGCTCGGGCCTAATTTTGCGTTCCTGGGCTGTAATCACACTCGCCTGGCATCTCCAGATCCTCGGCGGCGGAATCCGGGGGGCTTTGCGTACGGTCGACAGTCTAAATGTCTCGGAGGCTTGAAAAAGTGAGCCAGGAAGAGTGCAGGAGAGAGTGCAGAGATAAGCCTTGGGGTCAGAGGTCAAAGGTCGCGTGGTGACACCATTAGGCCGAAGTGAGGCGTGACATGGCTCGCGGGGCATCACGCAGAACGCCTCTTCCGCAAAGAGTGTTTTTTTGGCGCGAAACGTGCTGTTTCCGTGTTTCTCATGCGACTGCTTGACGCTGAGGATGGCAGCCATATGTGTGAGACTTCAGACCTCGACGGGAGGAGCCACGTGGCTGAAATTACGGCCCTCGTATCTCATCTCCGCTCCAGAGATCGGCGGGATCCTTTTTTATATCAACGAGGGAAGATTCGCCATCCCACCGGTCTCCGAATTCCGTGGCGCTTATCTTTTCCATGGAAACAGACCCCCCCCCCCCAAATGCAACAGAATTCCAGGCAGGATTTATTGGCAGGGGTAAGGTGATATAACGCACTGTTGACACTGTGGGGGGGGGGTGGCTATGAAGGCACTCTGCCCCCCCCCAAGTGATTGACAGTCCTCATTAACAGCGGGGTTATCTGACACAAAAATAGCGAGGGCGCCGGACACGCGATATCCGACCCCCCGGATTCCTTGCTGCGAGGCTTGTCTGCTTTCACTGCTCGTCTGCAATGCCCCCCCGTCCCCCCCAAAAAAAAGTTTTCTCTGCTACAGGCCGTTGCCGTAATCTTCGGTGCCTGAGGTCCAACTGCAGGCCGGTTCTGAGCGTTATGGGAAAATGTAAACTCTACAAGACAGCTGGTGTCTCATGTAGTCATTGATTCTAACCTCCCCCCCCATATGGTACGTGTGTCTGTAGCTGTTGGGGGAGCTTTAAAAATGAGCTGAGGCAGTTTTCATCGAAATGCCTTGCATAGCTGGCATGACCCTACCATACCACATGTTTTCCTCTGAAGTGCAACGTCCCATAACTTAGCGACTGCGCAGGGGGTCACATGACTCAAATTATATGAATTATCCTTCATTTGGGTCCAACACGAACCCACTATAAAGATCAGTGGGTCTTTTTCAAGTGTTTTTGGGGCTGGCAAGCAAAAAAAGAGAGATGGATCTTGTCGCCTGAGTAAGGATGACTTCAGCCGGGAACCAAGTCAGCACATGGACGGCGTTAAGTCAACAGGCCAGTTTCCAGCTCACTGGCCCGGCGGATTGGGCTCCACCAGTCAGGCCCTGAAACGCCTGAATGTTTTCAAGCCACCCTGTGGTAAACCCCCCCCCCACCGCCTTCCTGTCTACTGTTCCAGTCTGACCCTGGGAAAGGTCCCTCGGAGATGGTCTCCTTGGGCCAAGCAGTGAAAGGTGACTCCACTTTGGTAGCTCATACCAAAAATGCGGGTAGAACTTCCTAAATAATGGCTTCATGAATCTGCCATATGAGTCAAAGCACCTTTTTCTTCAACGTCATGGCTGGGTCATATATCATCCTTGTAGGTCAGCATAAATGAAAAGAAAGAAGTAGAATATAAATTGTGAGACATCCATCCATTTTCTGAAACCGGTTATCTTCTTCAGGGACACGGGGGGGGGGGGTCCAGAGCCAATCCCAGAGGCTCTGGGCGCAAGGTAGGGAACAACCAAGGATGGGGCTCCAATCAGAGGTGGAAAGTTCAGGTTTTATTTTAACCAATCAACTGAGTATAAAGAGTACTTAACTGGTTGGTCGAAACAAAATTTTGGTCTGGATTTGTACTTTCTGGACCTGAACTTTTCACCTCTGGCTCCAGCCCATCACACACACACACACACACACAAATTAGCCTCAATGTGTTTTTGCACTGTGGGGGGGACCCGGAGTACCCAGAGGAAACCCCATGATGACATGGGGAGAACATGCAAACTCCACACATATGGAGCCATGGTGGAGACTCGAACCCAGGTCCCAGAGGTATGAGGCGACAGTGCTAACCACTGTCCCCCCCCACCTACATGACATATTTAGACTTGGACATTAAGACAGACAAAAGAAATTTGGATGAATACCTGATTAGTGGGGAAAGATTGTGCAAATTCAGCATCTCATTAACCATTCACTGTTTGAATCTTCTCCTCCTCCCCCGGGCTGATGCCTCAGTCGCTATGGAAGTGTCCGGCTGCCTCACATGCAGTGTTGGACATTTCAGGTCCAGAAGCTACAAATCCAGACCAAGATTTTGTTTCTACCAACTATCTGAATACTCTGTGACTGTGACTCTTTATGCTCAACTGGTTGGTAGAAACAAAACCTCGGTCTGGATTTGTAGCTTCTGGACCCGAAATGCCCAACACTGCTCGCATGCCCGCGAGCAAGGATATAAACAGCAGCGTCTGCCAGCCGGCTAGCTACCCTCCACGGTCGCCGACGTCCAGAGTACGCCAACGGCGGCCATTACCAGCACAGTGGGGATGGATAACAGAGGCCTTTATTGAGGTTGCTCTTGGCTATCTCAGGGCTTGTTTGAAAGGTCTCCGTGTTATTGGTGTAGGAGATAAAAAGAACAGGTTTACTAGCTTTAACTAAACAGCATGTCGATAGTGTTTGGAGATCCAAGAGGTAGAGATTAAGCTTGCCTACTCTTATCTATAGTGCCCCCCTTCCCCCCGTCTGCCTCAAAGCCCCCCAGACCTCCTTATTCCAGTCCGGGGCGACTGCCAGGCCGCGACACCCCTGCTTATCAGCCGCCCTTCGTGCCCCCGCGCTGGCAGCAGCTGGGAACGTGTGTTAGATAAGCGGCGGACGCGAGCACACCATGTCCGAAGGGGTCACCCTCTTGCCCCTGGGGGAACTGGCGACCCCGCCCACCTTCCAGCTGTTTCCAGTCACACAGGAGATTAAACCTGATAGGCCAGCCCACAAACGAATCCTGAGGCTTTATCTCCCAGGGCTGCGTGTGCACCTGAAATGCAGCAGACACTAGCCAGGTGGGACTTGGCTATATCTTTAACTTTATCGTTTGGCCAGGGCTCAGCACCAAACATCTGTTTGAATAGCTTACATCACAATGGTGGGTGGGTGAGGGAGGGGTCGGGACAAGGAGTATTTAAATTATACTTTTATTTCATACAAAACAAAAACAATAAACAAATAAATTAAATATTTCTAGAATAATTCTCTTTAAGGCTCTGAATAAAAGGACATTGGGATTGTTGCAATGGCACAAGGGAAATGGAATGTAATATAAACATTTTGTTAAGAAAACATGACGGTAGATCATCTAAAACCTTTAGCTGTTGTTTTGCAGGCTACAGCAGGCCTTTCCAAGATAAAAACGTAACTGCGACAGACATAGAATGAAAGAAATACGCTTACTGTATGTCATGTATAATACGCTCATTAGAAATTGCCACTTTAAAGTGATATGAATTATTTGGTACGTATAGTTTCACTTCATATATATGCTTGAAACTACATAATTTAAAGTGGCAATAACTATATATATATATAGTTATTTCCTTGCATTTTGTACGCTACTCTTAGATATTTGAAGCGGTTTGTCGAACAACGTCCGTCTCCGAAACGGCATTTAAGCCCAATTTGCCTCTGACGATGTACAACACTGATATCACAGTTCACAAAGAGGACCCCCCCCCCCCATCCTAAAACTAAGTCATTTCACTTTTAGCTTCTTTGATTAAGATCAACCCCCCCCCCCCCCCACACTGAATACACCCTATAGATATAAATTGACACAGCTTATAGGGATGTGAAGCAGTTCTAAATTCACTTTGGGGTGGGGGAGGCGGATCAGACCGTTATCTTCGCTGGGGGGGGGGGGGGGGGGTTGAACTCCAGCGTCCCCTGAAGATAACGACCGGAGCTTGTCCCCGGAGGGACAAGATTAGCATTTGTATATTAAAAGACACCGGGATAATGGCAAAGCCCTGGGGCCGATTTGCATTAGAAGGCCTCCTCATTTGCACACAGGCCCAGGAGGTCGCCTGGCCTCGCAGTCACACCCATGGCAGCCCATTGTCGGTTCCCCAGCTTCCGTTCCAGTCCCCCCGCATGCGGGGGACCCGCGCTGGGTTAAAGATTTATAGGAGACAAAAAGCGATTCTCCCTCTAAATCAATCAGGCCGAGGCCCCCGCGCATTCACACCAGCTCCTCGGATTTCACGCTGCTCTCGACCATCGGGGACGACACTTTCCACTGGGCCTCTACGCCGGTGATGAAATTTTTTCTCTTCCAGGTACAGATTTCAGAGTCCAGAGTCTTCGTGAGTCACAGCTAGTCCCACGAGCCCTTTAATTGTGAAATCCACGGAATATCACCCACAGACCATGGAAGATTTCAATGAATGGCACTCCTTTGCTCAAATGCATAGACAGCTACATCGTCTCCAGTAAAAAATAATATACGGCCAAAGTTATTTACTTTAACCTCCAACACCTTCATCTCATATCATTTTAAAATAACTTATAAAACGTAACTGTCTTTTCTCCCCCCTCTTCGTGATATATACATAAAATATTTTAATATTTAATATATTCATAGGAGATCAGAAATTCAGGCACTTTACTGTATGCACAGCAACTTTACACAAGATATCCTGAGATTTAAGACAATTTTTAAATACCAGGTTGTAAAATAATATTTTATATATATATATATTTATATTGTACAATGCAATCGCCTTCTGTTTTATATGAAAATATATTTCTCTTTTTTTTTTTTTACGTTCCATACTGGTTCTAAATGGGATTAGTTCTAGAACTGCCCTGGTTATTCAGTGTGTATATTAGCTTCTGTTATTCTGTTATTGTGTCTGTAATTTCTCCCACAGCAACTGTTATTAAAGAGCCTAATTTAAAATGTCCTGCTTCATGAAGGAGAACCTGAAAATGCAAACCAGACTTTCTCACAGTGCTAATGAGATAATGTTCCACGGCACAGCGCCAAAAACCCGCTGCCGTTCTGCCACTTTTCGCATTTTTGTTTTTAAAGCAAACATCTCGAAGGTAACTTCCACGAGCCGAACCACCCCCCGCCCCCCCACCCACGCCGGCCGCCTGCTGACAGGGGTGACCCTTTTCAGGTCTTTATCCTGGAGTGCACGTCGTGGTAGCCGAGGAGGCAGGGGTCTGTGGACAGAGCGTCGTGGGTAAAGACTGAGTCATTGTCCGAGGAACAGGAGCTGGAGGTGTCCTCACAAGATGGGGAGTACTGCTCGAACGGCGTCGAGAGGTCCAGGTACTACAAAGGAAGCAGATACAATAATTTGTTGAAATTTCAAATCAGAGGATTCTGGGCCCATGCGACTGTGTACATTGGTTGTGCAGTGCTACCATTAGCGGTTAGCTTACCTCATCTGAGACAGACAAGAGCACTCGGTCCAGCTCCTCCACCAGCTGTTTGAAGGTGGGCCTCTGGGAGGGAACCGCGTGCCAGCATTCCCTCATCATCATGTAGCTGTAAACAGGAGAAATGGACCGCCATCAGTACTGTAGCTTATGGTTATTGCTAGTGCTACTGTATCCAGCTATGTGCAAAAGCTTATCCTAGTTTTTAAATTTGTTTGCTAGCTTACATACCATGGTCTGCCAGTGTTCTTAGGTATAGCATGTTTACCGAAGGCAATATTATGTCCCAAAAAAGTCTGATGAAGCACTCATGCAATAATAGCTTAGTCTGATATTGTTCTCGTGATTAGCGCTACAGCGTTAAACCATGCTAAATGCCAGAATTTTGGCATATAGACATGCTGGAGATTCATGTTGCTTATGTACTTACAGATCATGCGTGCAGTTGGAGGGCTTGTCCATCCGATGGCCCTCCTTCAGCAGCTTGAAGAGCTCTTCCACGGGAATGCCGGGGTAAGGCGATCCCCCCAGGGTGAAGATCTCCCACATCAAGACGCCAAAGGACCACCTGAAAGAAAAAACGGGAACCGAAATATATGATCGGTGCATTTTTCAAGCTGGTAAAAAGCCACCAAAGTGCAAAGGGGGAGGGTGTGACCTGAAGCTACTGGTTAACAAGACAAGCTCTGCTAGCCTTCGCAGCCTGAGGCCTTTCACATGAAGGGGGAAACGATACTGCAGCAGTGGTTGGCCCAAGGCTGGCAGGAATAGGCCTAATTTGTTGGACAAAGGCACACATTCCAGTGCCTCGGGGGTCAGATGACCGACTGCTTGGCAGGGACGGGCCGATTAGCTGGACTTACACGTCGCTCTGGTGTGTGTAGACTCTGTCAAACAAGGCCTCTGGTGCCATCCATTTCACTGGCAGGCGGCCCTGAAATCAGAACAGCACAGCACTACGTCAACGGTTGCCCGGCCCGACGGGCGCCTCCCTTTGATCCGCTGACCCACCCTCCCAGCTGACCCTCTCCCAACCCCGGCTGTCTCAATTATCTCCCATTAGGCCACCTGTCAGTCAGAGTGGGAACGTCACACATCTGTCCCTGAGCACATCGACGATCACAATGTACAAGGGAGTTGTATGGAAAAAGAGGGGGGGTGATTCCCGGGACACCTGACTCACGTTGGTGGTTTTCTTATAGTAATCGATTTGGTGCACGCCTCTCGCCAGGCCGAAATCCGCGATCTTCATGACGTTGTCGTCGGTAACCAGAACGTTCCTCGCCGCCAAGTCTCTGTGGATGCACTGGGCAGAGAAAAAAAACCCAGTCCATAATATGCCCACTGGTTTCCTTCAATTCCATTGCATTTAATACAGGAGGGTCACAAGCATTTGCAGCACGCTCCATCATTCACGTTCAGTGCACTGTTTATGGATGCGCAGCATCGGATATCTGCGTTACAGCCTGCTGCTCTACGCCAGATCCATGGCAGACAGAGGACAGTGGGAGGCCAGATGACCAGATAAAATGACATTGCTTAGATTTTCTAAACAGAGGAGGTTGCCTGAGTCAACACAAAGTCCATCCATTTTTCAAGTTCTGAAATTAAATACGCTTTATATAGGTTTTTGGGGGTTTGAAGAAAAACAACAGAATCTGTTTGCCAGATCGGGATGGATGTCATTAAGTTCATTTTGGTTTCCATCTTAAATAGAAGTGGTATTTGGAGGTATAGAAATCAAACCCCTCAGCCTGCGGTGCGTAATGGAGGGGTTTCTGCCCGTTCGCATTCTTAGCGGGCCACAGAGAGCCCAATAATAAGGGCTGTCTGTAGTTCGGGCCTCTGAGGCTGTTTGCTGATGGATTTATGGTGGGGCTTAGAGGGACAAAGCACCGAGGCCAAGTGGAGGCAGTGGTAAAGGGCACAAAGCCCCATGCGTAGGTGGAATTCCTGGCGCAGGCACTCGTGAAAAGAATGAGTCGACAAGGGAGATTATGTGGGTAAGACTTAACTAAGTTAAAACGAGTCCTGCTCAGTTAAAGACACAACGGCTGAGTTTAAGGGACACCAGCCAAGCCACCGACCCGGACGTACCCTCTTGGAGGCTAGGTACTCCATGCCTCGTGCCACTTGGTAGGCACAAGAGATCAGGTCCTTGAAGGTGAGCTGTTCCTCGGGAACTTTAGTGACGTCAAAGGTGTAGTCCATGCCGGGGGGGCGGCGCGCCCGCAGGTACTCGCGCAAGCTGCCCTTGGAGGCGTACTCAACCAGGACATAAAGTGGGCCTGGGGGGACAGTGTCACGCGAGTGAGTGTCACATGACAGAGATTCATTCTGAGAACAAACACAGAGACCCAGGTTGGTGAGTCGCAGCTGACAAGCTCTTTGGAGAGTAGGGTGGGGGGGTCGTACCATCCTGCGTGCACACGCCCAGGAGGTTGATGATGTTCTTGTGCTTGTCCATGATTTTCATCAGCTCCATCTCTGAGATCAAATCCGCCAGGTCTTTGTCTGTGGCGTCATCTAAGGAAGGAGGACAGAAGCAATGGGCAACGTTCAATCAGACAGCTCCTTTGCAGAATTTGGAGATCCCAAGCTACCAGTTATTCCCAGTGCCCAACAACCTTTCAACATCTTGACCGCCACAGTAGATGTCTGATCCGGATTCTCCTTGTTGATTCCGTAGGCCTCCGCCCTCACCACCTGGCCAAAGCAACCCTCTCCAAGGGGCTTTCCCAAAGTCAGGCTAGAACGGGAGACAGGAAGAGCGAGGGGGTTAGAGATAGGGGCCTGGTATTGCCAATCTGCGCAACGGATACCTCAAAGTGCACTTACTTCTCCCTGGGGAACTCCCAGTCGGGGTCAAAGGGCAGCTCAAACTCCATGACCCCAGCCAGCATGGGGGAACAGCTTGAGGACAGGCGTGCTACCCGCATCAAAGAAGCACTGGACTTTCCAGACGAGTTGGACTCCACAGAGTACTAAAGCAATAACATCACATGGTCAAGGATTTGGGTTCAGCATCGCCCACATCTGTTACTGCTAAAATTTTTCCCAGCATGCAACTTGAATTTCTAGGACTTCAGTTACAAATATCCATCAAATGGCCATTACCTGTCTGCGTAGGGGGAACTTAGAGAGCTTCTGGACGGGAAGGACATCGAACGGTTCTCTGCTGGCAGTGGCCTGCATCCGGCACAGCACCACAATGACGATAGCCATGAGCAGGGCCAGGAAGCCGGAGGCATAGATGATGATGTCCGTGTACTTAGTCTCCATTGTGTCCACCTCCTCAGCTGCTTCCTCCTCTACAAAATGACAGGAGATCGTTAAAATGAAAGGCAGACTGCAACTTTCTTGACCACCAATGTGGGCTGACTAAACGTACCTGAGAGGACAGTGAGCCAAGCCGACTGGTAAGAGTAGCCAATGGAATTCCCGGCCAGGCAGGTGTACTCTCCTGCATCTTCCATGGTGACGTTGGTCAGGTAGAGAGCCTCCACCTCTGATGTATTCAGACTGCCCGTCTGCCACAAGAACGTGCCAGGTCAACAATTAGCACTACAGAGACCTCGAATTGACGGGTGGACAATGATAAGAACATGCTGTGTTGAGTAGGCTTGGTGGAATGGGAAGATGAACCTCCTCACCTTCAAGATCTGCACGTAAGGGAAACCATCAGGACCATAGCGGCTGCCGTTCTTCTCAATATGCTTCAGCCACTGGATGTGTGGCTGGGCATCACTGTAGACCTTGCAGAGGAACTGCACGTCACTGCCCACCACCACAGTGGTGTTGGCTGGCAGTCCTGCCTGAAGGATGGGCCGGTGGGGGGAGCGCTCTGCAAAAAGGGGGGTAGGATCTATGAGATACCAGTGCTAGGTGGAGCTCCTAGTCCTGAAAAACCATCCACAGACTGGGCAGAGCGCCTATGGGCAAAAGGGATCACTAAAAGTGAACCGCAAGGAATTTTCACTGCGTTCATAGAAACAAACAAATGTAAATTCCTCCAGAAATGAGAAAAGCTGTCACTACTTATTCCCCCATAACAAGCTGGCAAAGCTCCTGGCCGCACAGTTTCATTCTTTAAAACAATCTCTACAAAAAGTATAAAAAGAAACGTTAATTACGGGCACTAATCTGATGAGATAGCTGAAGGAAGGAGAGATAAGCAGCACTGGCAGAGCCAGCCAGACGGCCGTTAATTAGTTCCATTAGGGGAGTTTGTAGCCCAGGCCGTGCAGTGGATGCTTTGAAGTCACTGGGCCTTTTCTTTGGCCGCTCTATTTCCCCTCTCACGCTCAGAGATGGCAGTCAAGCCCAAGTCGGACTCTTAACAAACACGTCTGCCTTAGCTCAAGGACAGAGTGGGCCCGCGTCACCCAGACTGGCTCCGACGCCAGCTCCATCTCGTCATCTGGTCACAGGCGGCCTCTGAGGCTTGTGCTACTTTCCGCTGCCATTTGCAGGCCCTCGGACCTTTCTGTGATATCCATTTTCTTTCTCTTTTGAAACAGTGAAGGACCCACTTGTGTGTATTGATAGAGTATGGCTGGACGTTAATTTTTGTTGACATCCACTGTGTAGCCTGCAGAGGGTATTCATGGATGGGCCCTATGGCACTAGCACCAGCTGAAAGCTGATTGGCCCCTGGGGTGCCCCTCCCTTGTCACTCACAGATTCAAAACATACAATTGGATAATAATAAGATTAGCCCATCTGTATGAATTATGGCCCCGTTTATGCCTCTACACCTTGAAACACCCATAGTATTCTGCACTGACCAGGAACTGACCAGGTTGTGGAAAGGTTTAGTTGAGGCCCTTACCCAGAACATCCAGGAGGTAGCTGTGGGAGATGGAACCGTACTTGTTTTCTACCACACACGTGTAGTTGCCCCGGTCCGACGGAACCACGCTCTCCATCACCAGGCTCCAGTGCTGGTGTCGCAGCTGAGCATATGATGTGAAAAGAGGAAAGACAGCTTCAGCTAAGAAGGGGATCCTAGGAATGTCGAGGTGATGATGTCAACCTGAAGCTGGGATCTTCACCTTGATGCCCCCAATGCGATGCTCCCCCCTGAACTCCCTCCCGTTCTTCAGCCACCGGATCGTGGGTACAGGGCTCCCTGCAGCTGGGCAGCGGAACTTGACCGTGTTGCCGGCAGGGACAGCATGCAGTTTCTTCTCCATACGCTGTGTGTGGATCCAATGTGGGCCTGAGAAAGCAGAGATGGGGCCTTGATGTCATCATACTGGTATAGGAACTGAGCTCTAAAGTCATGCTCATTTGATGCAGATCTTATCATCATTTGTCGTGGAATTTGATTACCTCTCGTGAAGAAGACTTGCTCGTTCTCAGTCTCAGTCGACGCGTCTTCAAAACCGTTGTCTTCATCATCGTCACCGGATCCTATAGAGTCTGGGGAGGACCATCAAAAGCATTTATATCCACATACATCCATGGTCACATGTGGACAGAAGTCTGTCTATCGCATACTGCCACATCTCTATAGGAATGGCCTGTGTTTGCCTTACCGGTGACGGTAATGGTGAAGTTGCGTAGGGTCTCGCCACTGCCCCTCAGCACACAAACATATAGGCCCGAGTCCTCATAGGTGACGTCGGTGACCTCCATGATGCCGGGGCGGATGTGGATGCGGGCATTGTTCAGGACCCGGTCATTGCCCTTGTACCAGTGGACTCCGCCAGGCCGGTTGGTGTCACAGCGCAGCTTTAGCACGTCCCCTGGCTCCAGGAGGAGGTGCTCTGTCATCTCTTCAGCATCATCTTCTGTGTTGACTGATGGGGGGGGGGGGCAGACCAAGATGTCACATGAGGATTCTATAAATTCATCAACTTGCTGTGCAACTGGGGAAAGGGGGTCCTGACCTCTCAACTTTTGCCCCCATTCTTTTTCTATGGAAATGGGAGCGGTGCCTCCCCCGCCCCATCTGTGGGGAGCACACAGGGACCCAGGAAGGGGGGGGGGGAGGCTACAGACCAAGCCTGACAAGCTGACAAAAGGCCCAGATAAACATATCACAGGGCAACAGGAGACACAAGACCACAACAAATTCGAGGGATTGCCATTCCTAAGAAGCCTTCACTGCACCAAGGGCTGACCTTCCTGGAGATACCGGCTACAAAAACCCTCCATCCCTGCCCACCCCCTCCCCAGAAGCAGATAGACTGTCCTGGCCCACCTGCTGCAGTTTTACTTTCCGGTGTCGGCTCACACAGAGGTTCTGGTTCTGCAAAAGACAAGGACCACACAGAATCAGACGCCTAAACTTGCACTGGATCCTCTTGAAGCAAGCAAATTTCATCAGAGGAGGTGTGAAGCACCGCATAAGGGAGTGGTATGCGTACCAGATAAGACTTCCACCCAGGCCGACTGGGAGAGCTGTCCTACAGAGTTCGTTGCCTGGCAGATGTACTCGCCCGCATCCTCTGCGGTGACGTTATCCAGTGTCAGAACACTGACCCTGGAGCGGTTGCTCTGCAGAGGCTGTTTGAGGCAAACCGAAAACGGGCACCATTAACAACCTCAATCCTCGTTAAGTGGCAGGTACCCAATCTTGCGCTTTCATTGATTACAACAACAAAGAAAAATTCACCCACAGTGCTGGAATTCTGCTCTATTCTATCCATAAATTAATGCAGTTTTGCCTCTACGTTCACGGAAAAGGGGAATGTCGAGTCATGGCTGGGGATGACTTTGCAGTTGTAACCGCGAGACGAGGAGTGACCCGCATGGCTCACCGTCAGAGCCTTGAGGTGCGGCAGGCCGCTGGGGTCCGGCACCCTCCGGAGCCACTGGACGCGCGTGGCTGCTGACCTGTACACTTTACACTCCAGTTTCACCTGCCCACCCCTGGTGACCGTAGCATTTTCTGGGTATCCTGGCTGGAGCAGCGGACGCAGGAACCTGGGCCCTGGAGGGATAGGAGACAATGGGGGGGGGGCTCAGCTGCAGCAACAGTCTGCATTCCGGCTAGCTTTCATTTTTGCGTAAGTTGCCGATCGACCGTCACGATAAAGAAGGGTCAGTGCAGGTCCAGTCTCAGCAGCGTGGCCGAGGCGTGTGCGTGGAAAAAAAAAACACATCATTCCAGGCTAATCTCCTTCCTAATTGCTTCCTGGTAAGTCTTCCACCGATCTTCTCCCTTAGTGGAAAAAAAGAACGCTGACTCTATAACTGGCTTGTATCTGATCTACAGAGTTTATTTTAAGGTAGGATAATGAACAGGACAGACATGCGCACAGCATGTTTAGCCAAAGAAGAACCACAAGCCTGCTGTATGGTGTGCAGCTGTAAGGAGTGCAGCGGATCTTACGCTGGGATCTACTGGAAAAGGAGTCTTTTTGTTTCCAGGGGACAGGGAATTCTGTCTTCCCTGTCCCCAGCAGCCCACTACCCCTCCCCCAAGTCTCACAACCTGCACCACAGGTCAGGCTGCCCAAATTGTCCCCCACCCCACTAACAAACATGTCACCCATCCAACCAGGGCATGGTGTGAATCCTCGGTGTTAATCCTCGGTGTTAATGCTTGGTGTTAATGCTAATGAACAAAAAACAAAACCAGAACAGGATATAAATGTGACAGATTCTCTCTGTCACTCTTATGGAAAGCATGCTTTTTTTCTAGTTTCTCACAAGACAATAATGGATGGGAAGAATAAATTATTTAAATAATAATATCAGTGAGTAAATCTCAGTAGGGCTATTATGACAACCTTTATGCTTGTTTCCACGTCATTTATCTGTGGAAAAACAGCAGCGACTACCGGTGCTGTACTAATCACAGCGATTAAAGCTCATAGGGACCGGATGTCTCCGTGACAACAATTGTGACATAAATCAATAATTAACTGATTAAACCTTCAGTAAATAATCCCTCCATCCAATAACTATGTGGGTTTCTGAGGAAGGCGCAGTTGTGAGAGTGTGTGTGTTTGGGGGTGGGGGGCTGTTTACATACCCCTGAGGGCCAAGGCTACTCTAAAGCCTTGGGAGCAGACCACCATGTGTCCTGTGTGCGTCGTTAGCTTTACTCCACACTAACATCTCCACATCTCCCAAACTCCATTCCAGAATTCCGGGAGTCCTCATAGGTTACGGGGGAGCTGTAATTTGTCCTGGGGGGGGGGGGGGGGGGCTATTCCTGAACCTCTCCCTCAAGCCTCATCCGTCAGCATCCAGAGTGTCCCCGCTACTGAAGAGCTGCCAACAGGAGAGTACGAGGTAGGAGTTCTAATGGCCTATTGGTGGCCTCCAGCCCCCGCCAAAAAATGAAGTTACGGGATCGTCACTCATGCATAAAAGCAGTCCCAATAAATCGAACCGTCGTTCGATTCCATCGTAATCGAACGGCGGCGCTCAGACCTACGCGTAAGAACATCTAAATCCCAGGCTTGGCAGGTGTCATGGACCGTGGCTGCCAATCCGCTGCTGTTTCCCAGTTTCTCCCGAGCCAAAGGAAAAGCGCAATAGTCCCTCTCCGAGGGTGCAAAGAATGCACTTGGAATGTACGCTTGGAGCGGCGGCCAGGCCGGGAGAGGGCCGGTGATCCGACACGACCAACGGCGGTGAGCGGGAGCCAGACGGTCGAGTGGCGCTCTGGCATGCCGTGACAGGGGCCGGGCTAGCGCCGGCGAGGGCTCGCCTGGAAACGCGCTGCGATTTTGGCAAACGGCCACATTAACACATCCATGCCGGAGGGATCTTGGCAGCCTTCAGTCAGGCCGTTTAGAGAGCTAACCGCGGCACCGGCTCTCTCCAGCAAAATAGAAAAAACCCATTCCAGCTCCAGTTCCTGCCGCGACCCGTCCAGCGTCTTACGTCATACTGAGCCCAGAGGTCTCAAAACAAATGCTATTTATTCCCACACTCCAAGCAATCAGCTTCAATAATAAATACTACCTGTGAGTAAAATTCTATAGAAAAGAAATAAATGTAATAAATATTAAAGGCCTTTATGTTTATTTTCTTTCACGGACCTCCTTCATATCCATTAATTGATGGTGCATGTGAATTGTCTTTTTTCCAAGAATGTGTTTTGGTGCACAACTCATCTCCACTTCTTTTTCACAAGAGAAATTCAGAGCCTTCTAGCTTTTGCAAAAAATCAGGGGTTAAATCAAGTTCACCCGGGGCTTGACTTTTTTGTTTTTTGAACGAAGACGGTAAAATACTCTGAATTATAGTCCCGACGGTTTCAACCTCTGCTGAAGACACTTTTGTTGGTGGCACACAAAAAAACTGGACGAGTGACGTTTCATTAGACATCTTACCTTTTGCCCTGGGCTCCTCTGAATCGACGGATTTGCCCAACAGTCCGTCAGCAAGACAGAGGATTAAAACACACAGGCTGCAGGGGACGCCGATGCCGTGAAGCGTTTGCATCTCTGTTTCGTAGCCAAGGGACGTGGGGATGGGTGGAGTGCGTTAGCCTTCAGCTGGCCTCGGGGACCTCCGTCGTCATTGGCAGACTCACGTTACCCTCTCAGTAATTCGTCACCTACAGAGGATCGAAAATAAAGTTACCCAACTCTGTGAGCATGTCGTCCTAAGGACAACGATTCTGGCACGCCTGCGACATAGTTTTGACGTCAGATCTTTAAATGCAGCGAAAAGTGAAGTTCACCAATAATTTTAAATGACCCTGTGATGGTTTGCTAGTTGTCCTGAATGAAAGGCGCATCTAAACGATGGGTCCGTAACAAATGAAAGAATTTTAAGTTGCCGAGTGACTGATTAGTATGGTAATAGTTTAGCCGGGACCGGTGTACGTGACCAATGAGTATACAAAAGTGCGTGAGAAACCCATTCTTTCCCATTCATTCTTTGCATGCCGCAATACTTTTAACTAAAGTATTTCCAATTAGCTGCACTGATCTCTTCAGAGCTCCCCAGTTCTCCGTTATTTAAACTTTGTCCAGTCGACGCGGGATTGAAAGAATTACAGACGAACAACGTAATTCAACTAGGTGCGTCAAGAAGACAAGATAGAGGTTATTATTGCTGGTGACTATAACCGTACGGGCAACACTACACCAGCACAGGGGGCAGGGTTCTCTCAGGATGGAAAACCATGTGCCGGCCATCCCCCGCGCACAGCTTGAAATCACTCCGTCCTGTGTGCGTAAAAATATCTCAATTTCAGTTCCTGTCGTCTTCAAGCCTGAAGAACCACATAACGCCAAGTACTTCAGACGATGTGCCTCAGCTTGAGAGAACCCTGACATCTCTAACGCCTTAACAATTATCGGGATGCACCTCTCAGATCAAATTAAGACTATAAAACATCATTCATTAGTATATCCTACGTCATGTATGGCCGCAGATATGTCAGTCAGCGAATGAGGTCATTCTATTCACTAGCTATAGGGTTTAATATAAGAAGTAGTGGTCCGTTATAATGCCCACGTCATAAATCAGGCCATTCTTCTGCTCTGTTACATTCCAACAAATATTTTAGTTAAACTTTAACAAGAGTGTAAACACCACAAAGGGGCTGTCGCTTCAACAATCCAACCAGGGCGCAGTAAAAATCAATGTGCGAGAACAAATAATTAGTCTTATCTTGTGTCTTGTTGGCAGTAAACGAAAGCTACTAACCCTTAGAAATAAACGTGAGCATGTGCCTTTGAACTTTAAATATGTGGGCAAATGTGAGAAAACAAATTATGTTTAAAACAAAATATTTTTTGGAATAAAATATAAAACTAAGACCCGAGGGAGGAACGTTGTCATCGCCACTGAACGGCATTTCACCGAAATTGAAGAGGACAAACTACTTAGCCTACATACACATTCAACAAACCATCTAAAGATCTCGAGTATGAGAAAATCGCTGATACATTTTAAAAAGTATCTCTGGTAATTCAAGATTAGCCGTGATTATAGGTTTGCAGTGGCAAAGTCATTCAAACAAGTCTTAAATTGCCGTTAGGGTGATGAGGATGTAGCAAGAGTTTGTAATTTATGATCATCCAGTATTGCATCTGCATTGATGTACTGTACCAACTTAATAACTGAGAGCGTAAGTCAGGCTATTTAAAATCCAAACTGTAGCAATCGATTACCTGTTTCGATCTTTAAATGCTCAATCCGTTCTTCAGTTTGATTAGGTAAGAGACGATCTATTTCTCTTCCAAAAGAATTAGGAGCCCCATTAAGGTCTATCCTTCACGATGCTCTGTGATAGTTTGGCGATATGTTTTGTTTGCCAGGATGCAGACGGTGGCTGAACTATGAATACATCCAGATCAATAGAGCAGCACCTCGCTGATCCTCGGAGCTCTGCGCAAAGTCCGCTTCACCCTGCTTCTGCTTCGGCTCTGAAACGGAGCGAAAGGCGAGTCCTCCAGCAAGAGCCGCTAATCCAAAGAACTGAGGGATATCCAGGAGATACCCGGTGACTCCTACTAGTCTAGGAATGCAAATATGGGAATTATGAATGAAAATATGATTAATGTCCCTTATAACGCGATGAGTCCGTAGGTCGTCCCGGGCTGTAAAATGTAAAAATGATTGAGCCGCAGGGCAATAACAATGGAGCATATGCCGGCTGTTTGTGCGGGCTATGTGGCTCTCCGTCGTCTCTAGCTGTCCAATCCCTTCTTAAATGTTGCGTCCTATGGAAATAGGAGTTTTTGTAAGCAGCCAGTCCAGCTCTGAATTGGCGGCTCTCCGGTTACTCTGCTGCGCTGCCCGGAGCGTTTCACTGCGAGTGCAGCTCTGGGCTGTGTGAGCCGCAAGGTCACAACAATAGACTAAAACATGAGAGAGAGAAAGGAAGAAGGAGGGGGCATGATTCAGTAACCCCCACCCCTCCCCAAATAAATCCCTCACGACCAGTTGCAAGCGACACAAATGCACAGCGCGATCTACCCCAACAAGACAGGCACTGCCATACTGCAGCCCTAAACACCTAAGAATTTAGAAAGGTTTACTTGCGATTATTCGTAAGATGTATTGGTAAGACAAGAATTTTAAAAGCGTGTTAATGTACCTGAGGTAAATATACACAATAACAAACATTAACACTTATAGATAAGATTATAATGATATCGACTTCGTGTATGAAAATACAATTATGTATAAAATGCTTCAAATATGTTAACTGTGAAAATAAAAGATATATGGAAGATGAATGCACGAATCGATGAAGAAACTTTAGTTTCAGTTTTACGGTTTACCTAAGCATATATTCTCCTCCAAAATTTTACTTCTTGTTTTTTTGTTTCATTCATAATAATTAATCACCACACATTATCAATTGGCAATAAAATAGTTCATTCTGTAGGCTTTCTTAAATAAACAAACTGTTCTCTCCTCGCCATTATTTAGGTCCAGTTTATTAGGGTCCATGATGAAATGATGGCAAAACAAATAAGGCGTATCCTTTGAAAACAAGCGCAATTACAAGGTCCTCGGCGATTGCGCTGATTAGCTGCGAATTGCTCCTAATGACATCACAGTAATAGAGCTGGTACTTAAGTAATCCTTTTAGCTGCTGCCATACAGCTCAAAACAAAACGGCGCGTAATTAATTTATTAAGCAGTTGTTGCTCCCAAAGTTAAAGTCTGTATTGAGGAAATTAATTAGGACCGTAAATAAACTCCGAAGAAAGGCACTATACATACAAGAGCATGGTAACGCGCACAGTATCATGTGATGTCAAATGCAAATGCAAAAAATGAAAAATAAAACATTATACAAGGAGAGATTTATATTATATCAATATTAAATCCTAGGCTGTCAAATTAAGTTTTGTATATGAGGTCTAGAAAATGCGATTAGGCTTCCAATGACTGGTTCACTCCGCAGCAACAATGACCCACTTCATTGACATTGAAGCGACTAAGACCGCGCTGAGCCGCGACCTGCGCCGCACTTCAGCCTGAAAAGCACAGGAGCGGGATCACGCAGGTGCCGTGATAGATTGAGCTCGGGTGAAGAGGTGACGGTAAAGCCCTAATGGCGAAGAGACGGATCTGAGAGGGGGATTGTGTTTGAAACGAACGCCGCCGCTTCCATTCATCACGCCTTTACAGTGCGGCTCCCCCTTCTCTCTCCCCCCTCTGCCTTCACACACAAGACCCCCCACCCTCCCCCCGGCCAACACTCTGCCAACAATTTTCTACTTGAGATGGGGGAATATCTTTCATGTTCTCATTAGACACAATGGTGTGAGAATATGGCCCTCGTCCAAAACACACACACACTCCGTCTCTCTAGCTTGCTGCGAAGCATCGCCGGGTTGCACAGGAAAAGAGGAAAAGTCCTCTTTTTTACCGCGTTAGATCAAAGACAGACGTGCACTCATTCATCCGTAGCCACATTTTATTATAGTGTCGCTTGGTTTTGTTAAGATGCTTCACAAAGAAAGATGGCAGGTTCTGAAAAATCCAGCTCTCTGTAAAAAGTATAAATCATTATGCATACTTTAATTACAGATGAGAGTAAAGACTGAGTAAAACAACAGAGACTCCTGTAATCGGTGCGGAGGGGCGTTTTTACAGGTCTGAGTGCGCTCAGTGCTTTTCGGAATAATTGCGCTTGCGTAGAGACATACGCACGCACGTTTGATTTTACGCTCTCAGTTATAATCGGTCTCTTTAGGACACCTACTGTTTAGTGCAGTTCGGAAACATTTAATGCGATGTTGGCGCGCTTTCATTTTTCCCTTTAATTTTTTTTTCAGAAGTTTACCCTGTCATAATCGTCCAGATTAATGAAACATCATATGGGTGCTGGCGTCCGTGGCGTTTCTCTCATTCTCTTTTAATGCATCCCTTTTGGGGTTCCCGTGATGTGAAAAGTGACACAGCGTCGGCAGGCAGTGGGGACGGCAGGCAGTGTCCCCACAGAGCCACTGTCTGGTCAGCTGACCTGGTTAAACTGCCCGGCCTCCCAGTGAAAGGTACCCGGGACCCCTGGATCTGTTTCTGAGGCTGGAAATCTCTCTGTCCCGACACCCTAGGAGAGCAAACGGCCTGGAAGCATCCATGGCATGAGGCCAAAAGAAAAAAAGAAAAAGCTCTCCAATAAAATCTATTCTTTCTGTTTTTCTCTCTCTCTCTCTCTCTCTCTCTCTCTCTCTCTCTCTCTACTCCAAAAAAACCTGGCATTCCACTTCACAATAAAAGACCTTCCCCACAACCACCCATGGCTTGCCTCGACCTGGCCAGAATTAAAGCCCACCGGACCCCTGCCACTTGCCTCCCCTGCCCAATCAGATTTGCCCCAAAATCCCAATGCCGCGCCTTTGTTGCAAACAGCTGAATCTGAATGCCCCATTAAAGCCTATTATCTGGAGCCGCTCTGTTTCCCCTCCGTGCCCCCCCTTCGGACCGGCCCCCTCAAAGCGCCCCCTCTCCCCTAAGCCCTGCCTCGCCAACTTAATCAGGTATATCTATTATTTTGGCATTCTATCACGTCTTTGAGCCGGAAAACTAACAGTATCAGCACAGAATGGAGCACTGGCCAAGGTAAGTGATGCTGACCACAATGTGCTCGGTGGCACCGCCTCCCCCCCCCCCCCCCCCACTCCCATTTGGCGCCTCCACGCTGGCCATACAAACCCAGCGAGTCCGGACTCTGTGGGTTCCTCTGGCGCCGGTTTGTGCAGCGGGTCAGATCCCACAGAAGCCGGGCCATTGGCGCCTGCAGAGAATTTTCATTGGGGTGGCCGGGAGGGGGGGGGGGGAGGGGGGCGGGGGTGCAGTTATATTTATGAGGGTGGCCAGGAGTAAAAAGCTTACCGGCTGGGGGGATCGGTACTGTCGGATCAATCGGCTACATTTATCGATGTGCGTTGGGAATAAGGGACGGGTTTTAGAGCAGCCCATGTCCATGTACGCCCCGTTTTCTCCTGCTCACAGGAAGAAGCCTCATCTCAGAGGTCCTCCAGACGGAACACAGGCCACAGCCATTACGATTCATAAATCGGACTCGCCACAGAATATGCCAGGAATCCTCGTCCGTAAACACCGAAGTCCACCGCTAGACAGATCTGGTTCCCACCCTTGGGGTGAGCCGGCGGTGCCGTGATGTCTTTTGGCGAGTCGCTTCGATGCCGATCCGACGCAGTACAGGGCTCTGTGGATTAGGACTCTGCGCCCGTGAGCAGAGGGTCGTGCTTCAAATCGCATGGTTGGCAGGGTGACGTCACCATCGGGCCCACCAGCAAGGACTTTAACTCCCAGTTGCGCCGGCGGCTGGCTGACCCCTCTTACTCGATTGCACGTTGCTTTGGATACAAGCTTCTGCTAAATAAATAATCGGTAGGGGACATACGTCAGCCGGGACCCCGGAGTATGTGCAGCGTGACAAGGGGGAAGGAAAAGCGTGTCAGTCACAAAACGACGGCACTTCATCTTAGTCATTCTCTTGGAGGGGAATTAACATTTTCCTGTGGATGGGAATATAGCTTTAGATTCTCCCCATCTCAGCTTGTATGTCCTTTTCTTTGATTCTGAACTGCAATTTGTGGGAGGATGACTTGGGCCATGACGACTGTTACTAGGGCAAGTCAATAAAGCTGGGGGGGGGGGCTCTATTAGAACATGGCAAGGAAGTGTGCGGTCTGCTTCCGCGATGCTGTTATTCTATTCAGGATGTCTCAGTTCCTCTCGCTGGTGATTATTAAAGCGCACAGTAATCCTCCAGGGATGTCGGTATGGAAGTCCGTGCCCCCTATTTCGTTACGAAATATTCTCGTTGGAACGATCTGACTTCCTTTGTGGTATCTGTGTCTGCTTCAAACAGAGAAAGTTCTAGCTATACAAGCAGACGGCTTGACGGGATGCCCAAACCAGACCAAGGAACCGTTTTTTTTTTTTAAACTGTGTCCTTTTCATAGGGCTTTGTTCTGGACTTACAGAGATAAAAAAAACAAATGCTGTTATAGATGAATAATATTGCGTTCTTTGTTGTGGTTCTTCTGAGCTAGTTTAGCTAAGTTAGTAGAGTTACCGTTTTCCTTATTGCTGCCAGAGATTTGCGATGCATTTTATTTGCACATGTAATGTGAGTTGTGTGGTGAAGCCTACCTTAACCACATTTGAAGAGCAAATTTCCCAAACTCACCGAGTCCATTTTTCGTTGTTTCCGAGATGAGGACCGAAAGTCAGGAACCCGCATGGTACGTTACAGTGTTGGGAACCAAAACCCACTCAGTCCTCATGTAATCCAATGAAGAACTTTCATTACATTTCCAAAACACACCAAATCCACAGAAACGTGAGTGAGTTTTGAAGGTCCATTCTTCATCTGAGCATTTAAGGTATTGAGTTCACTTTTGATCGTACAAAAAGCTACTTACGTTTAACAGTGAAGCGTAAGCTCCCACTAATGACACTTTAGTGAAACTCGTGAAAAATAAAACAGAATAATACTAAACAGTAGAGATTATACATATATGCAAACCGGAAAGGCAGAAACAGTTGTATTTTTTATTCATGATGGTGTTTTTGATAATCCTTGTAGCGTCCTTCAGCATCCTGCTAATCTCAGAAGTTTGTGTTATTCAACACCGCTGGCAAATGGTCAATGGTAACATTTAGTCTGTCGCCATGCCTTTTTTTATCAGATTGCATTTGTAACAGGGTGAAAGGCCCCCTTGGCCGAGGTCAGGGGTGGGGGGGGTGGGGGAGCTTTTATTTTTTTTTCCACATGTTTGATAACGGCGCTTCAATGCATGCTTATGCTAACAAGGTAGCCAGGAGATCAGGCTGATAAGGGGCTCGGTGGTGATGCGAATACCCAGCCCACGGGCCAGCCTAGTCGGCTGAGAGCAGCTCACCATGGGGGGGGGGGGGGGGGCTTTTCATGCAAGGTGGAGCTGCTCCCCCATGAACTGTGGGTCTCGCTTTTGTCTCCCAGCTTGGCTAATGATTACCCCCCCCCCCCAATGAGACGACAGAGAGGCCCTACTTTGTAATGCTGGGGGGGGGGGGGTCCAATGCATGGCCACAGCCAGACCCCCCCAACCGTCCGTGCCCCATCTTTTTTATACAGATGGATATTTCACCAGCCTCAGTTTTTATTCATTTTGGCTTCATTCTTTTTGATTTTGTTTTGGTTTCCTCCCCAATCCCCCCCCCAACCCCTTTGTACTCCCCAGGACTGACCTCTGCCTGAACTCCTTCGTTTTTCCTTAATTGAGCTATGCTGGCTTTCGTTAATTTATTTGCCATCAAATTGCGTGATGTTCGTGGATGTCAGTGTGGATGAAATTGCCGAATAACCAGGAGATTGTGGGGCAGGGTTAGGTGTGGGGGGGTGGGAGTATCTTAAAAAATTAGGCACTTATGGGTTTCCATGCGCACCTCTGTAGGAACATGCTGTGGAGAACGGCTTCTCTTGCTCCTTTTCCGATAGCGACATATCTGATCCTAGATCTGTGACATTATTGTTCTTCAGGTTCTCCGGTCTTCACGAAAGCTAGCCTCCACCGAACGAATCTCCCCCCAAGCTTCTTCACAGCCTCCCTCAAAGTGCTTTTAGGATGGCTCTCCACACCCCCCACAACATTAGCGCCTCCTCCGGCCGTCAAAGAGGCGAGGCTTGATGATCGAGTTAACCCTCACTCCTCTGCAAGACAATTAGATGAATGGGAGCCGCTCATTAAGACAGCGCCCCATTGTTCTGGGCTATTGTCCTCATTAGAAGCCATTTTTCACCCATATTAATAGCTCGCATGCAGCATTGTGTTCACATTAGAGCCGGGTAATGAATATTTCACACTGAGATACATGCGTGCGTGTATGTAAAGGCATTTATGACTGGCTGAAGAGGGACGATTATTTTTTTCAACAAATGTTTTATTTCTCTGGGTTCACTGGGCTGAATAATAATAATAATAATAATGATAAATACTTTATTGATCCCTGTGGGGAAATTCTCTTTATGCCTCCCCCCACCTTGCTCTCTGTAGAGTAGGCTGGGGATTAAGGGCCTTGCTCAAGGACCCGCAGACGTGCTGAGGCTGGGTTCAAACTGGCAACTTTCTGATTTCAGGCTTAGCGCACTGAGCCACATGCCGCCCCCCCAATAATTCCAGAGTCCCGGTGGAAATCAGGTACGTCTCTAGATTTTTCGACAGAACACAAAATTCTTCTGGTTTTCACTTTGCCCTGTTCTTCCTGTTTGGTTATTCCGCAAATCTGCTCCCTTCGTTTCTGAACAGTTCATATTCGAGCCATGTAAGGACTGGGAGACTGCCAGGCGTTAAGAAAGTGTTTTATGGCTGAAAAACAAGAGGCCATTATCTCTGTGGCCCCACTAAGGGGGGGGGGCTGCCTATTAAGGTGTCATGTTTTTAGGAGGGGAAAAGATGTTCAGATTTAAACTATCAAGTTTAAACCATAATATGTCGTCTTCGATCTCGTCGCCGAGCGGCCATAACGTCAAGCCCACGAGTCTGTTTCCTCGACGACAGGCCCAGGAAGTATCGTACTTTAGTTACATTGTGGCCGGCCTTTGAAGTTCTGATCGGAGGCAGCAGATGGTTTTCGGGGCTCTTAATTAACGATAACTCGGTGTAACGACAAGACGGTCTATCTTGGGTTCTAAGGAGAATCCCTTCCCTCCACTCCAGCATGGTTTGTATCCATCTGCCAAGATGTCCCCCCTGTTTTTAGGTGCTTCATTAAGACATTTATCCACTCACCCTCCCCCCATAAAATGCTCAGGGAAACACTCCACTATTTCTTGGGTTTGAGGTCCAAACCCTTAATCTTGCTTTCATTTAGACTGACCGATCCCCCTTCTTAATTGTGGACTCTGTTGACCTCTCTGTGTATCTCCTGCAGTAATCTGACAGATTTGGACAAATCCCCCTGCTTATCAGATCTATCCCCTTGAAAAAAGAACCCGAGGCCGCATTGTTTGGGCCGATTAAAAGGTTCTTAGGAGGACTTCAGGTTTAGTGGAAGAAGCTGGCCTCCTCCATTCCTCCCGTGTGGATGGTGTCACAACACAGGAGGATTCCTTTAAAGCGGTGTTCCCCAATCCGGTCCTCTGGGACCCACAGTCGGTCCATGTTTTTGCTCCCTCCAAGCTCCCTGCCAGACAGTGTACGTTTTTGCTCCCTGCCAGACAGTGCGTGTTTTTGCTCCCTGCCAGACAGTGCGTGTTTTTGCTCCCTGCCAGACAGTGCGTGTTTTTGCTCCCTGCCAGACAGTTCACATTGGACTGTCCCTGGTCCCCAAGGGCCAGATTAGGAAACACTGCTTTAAAGGATGAGAAGACTACAAACAATAGGATGAAATAGGATTTTTCTTCTTTAATCTCTCTTTTCTTTCTATAGTTGCCATCTCAGCAATTCCCTGTATGTATGAAACTGTTAAATCAGAGAACAGAAAGACATCTGACCACTGAAAGCTCAAAGAGAGCATTAGAGATTGTCAGTACGGGTAGGGCATTGTTGGTTTGTGGTACGAAAAAATGTCCCGGAGCTGTCGTTATGTCTAAATAGAGTCTGAATTTATGGCGGGAAACGCTAATTATCCTTTTATCCACCCAAGGTAATTGCATTGCCTATTTAGGAGGCAACCTAAGGCTGAGATGTTTTACTAGATCTTTCTAAAATCTACAGTTGAATCTATAGCTAACAAAAGTGCTTGGTTGTGATGTTAACCATCTAACTTGAACATAACAAAAGTGTATTAGAGCAACGTTTTCATATTAAGCGCTTAAAGTTCGGGATGAAGAATCCTTCAGCTGGGGAACACGGAGTCTCAGATTTGGCTTTATCAGTCATATTTGTTTGCGTTGTCCTTAAACTCTCGCAGGTGTTCCTGGTGGCATGTCGGATAAGGGTCACCCAATCGCAAATCTATGTCAACAACTCACCCCCTCCCCCACCAAACATCTGGGCCACACTGGGTGGACAAGAGAACTGGGAGTTCTTTGCGCCCAACTGTCACGGGACCCTGCATCTCTCGCTCCAGCAGATGCCAAACCTCCATTTCCCAAAACCGTATCATCCTGTGGTTTGTTTTTTTACCGGATCGAGGGGGGGGGGGGTTCCTCTGATGGGTGTGGCACATCCGGAAGACAGATGCCTTCCTCTCCCCCTACCCACCTGTGTGAGAAAACACACAAACATGCATGGAAACGGCGATAACACACAAGGTTGGTTTTCTTCCTGGTGTTTGGATTTCAGCTCTCAGTCATGGGTAAAAAAACAAAAGAACTTGAGCTTCCTACAGGAAGTCGGCCAGGGACCACCTGGGCACTGTTTGGGCTGGCTGGTGTATCTGAAACCTTCTGCTAGTAAAGAAATCATGGCAGTCGATCTGAAGTTAGATAGGCATCTACAGCTCTGGACAAAACTAAGAGACCACATTTTTTTTTAGGAATCTGCATTTTTCAATCCTGGTTTAATCCTGGTTCTGCTGACAGAAGCTACACTGAGCAGCAGGCTGCTTCCAGGCTCAAAATTTCTAAGACTGCAGCACAAAAGAATAAGGTGAAGCAGGAGACACTGGGAATGATCAAAAGCCAGCCAGGTAATTGGCGAAAACTACTTTCTAATGGCAGAGATGATCGTCAACTTATCCGACAGCTACTCATGAATCAGAGGATGACATCAAGTGACCTTCAAAAGGAATGGGAAATATTAAGTGCACTGCTAGGATAGTTCGAATCAGGCTCCTAGTAGCAGGACCCCACGAAGCAAGGAAGAAGCCCTTCATTAATGAGAAGCAGGGAAGAGCCAGGCTGGAGTTTGCAAGAAATGAATGAAACAAAAAACTGTGCTGTGATCTCTTAATTTTTTCCAGAGCTGCATGCTCCTTGGCAGTCAGTAACTTTCTGGGACAGGAACTAAGGATGAGTTACAACATTTGTGGCATTTATGAAGATCCAACAGCTTACATGCAACTACTAAGCCATGAAACACCTTCTGGGATGTGTCTGAGTTTACTGTCACATCCAGATTGCTGGTGTTTCCCTCTAACTGGATGTGGAATGGAAATGTAGGAGACTGCTTGTCCGTTTAAGGGCCACCCGAGACGATGTGGACCCAGCTGGCCGAGGCAGCACGAACAGGCGCGACATTTGGGCTGGTCTGGTAGGAGCAACAATGGCAGATAGAAGCAATGTCCACAAGCCGGGTGGATGGATGGCCTTCTTGTGCCTCCGAGGATCACAGATGGGCCATCGCTTAATTACATCGTGGAGGGAAAAAGATGAAAAACATTCGGCAACTTGAGAGAAAATGAAAAGGATCATATCGTCATTGTGTCATGTGCCAAACATTAATTCATTATTGATTGCATAAACTAACCACTGATTGAAGTGAGGTATTCAGGCAGGCAGATATGTTTTTGGGGAAGACTAAGTCAATTTCTTTCAAGATAATGCAAAATCTTCTCACGATCTGCTTCATCCTTAAAGCCTATGGATTGGATGAACGTCAGTAAACCCAGAGTTGTCTGGGACTGACGGAATATCCTACCGGATCAGAAGCCAGATGTTTGTATTGAAGTCCTGCGCTCAGGGAGCCCTCTCTGAGTCCTTGAGATCCCTGTTTTGATTGGAGGTCACTTCCGGTGTGGTCCTCGGGGCCAACGTTTGATTGGACGATGCCTCTCATGTGGTCCTCAGGGGGCACGTCGGATTGGACGATGCCTCCCATATGGTCCTCAGGGGGAGCAGTTGATTGGACAATGCCTCCTGTGTGGTCCCCAGGGGGAACGCTTGCTTTTACGAGCCCCTGTAATCGCCAGGCGTTAAACTGAGCAATTAGGCTGCTGCCGTCATGCTGGCGGTTTATGATGTCGCCATGCCTCTCGGACGCTCTACAACAATGTGGCATTCACCCCCCCTGCCCCCCTGTTCTGACCCCTTCTGCCCTTTCAGGACACGGGAGCTGCTGAGGAATTCCAGGTATACGTGTGACTCTACTTTGCCCCTCAGAGGAAGTGTAATTCCATCTAATTGGACGTATCGCTGTTCTGGGAGCAGCGGAAGGTAACCTGTCACCGGGGAATGACCGGGCGCTTTTTGGTACCCTGAAATGCTGAGACGGGGGGGGGGGGGGGGGTCAGCCTCGCCCCTGGGTGACAAGCCTCCCCCAACCTGAGCCAAGGCTGTCAGCAGGTGTGTGGCTGGGGGGGGAAGGTGAGCCCTTTCAGGAGACCCCAGTAATGGTCAGGGACGGGGGAGGGCTTCTTTAACTCGTTTAATAAGGGCCAGCTGGGCTGTAGAGGGGACTGAATAGAAGCCAATGAACTGACCAATAGCACGCGGCGGAAATTTCTGGTTAAAAAAAAGCAGGAAACAATTATGCACTTAAGCCTGCGATTCGTACGCAAAAATGACGGAAAGGTGTCAAAAAACTGCGCAAAGCAGCATACTTTTAAAACACAATACACAGGTAATATTGCATATTGCAAGTCATATGCATTATGAATATAATTAGCAATTTAAAAATATATAATACATGGTGTTTTTCAGACTTATCAGTATAAAAAAATAATTATTTCACCGTTGGGCCCCCGAACAAGGCCCCTAACCCCCAAATGTACAGTGAAAAAAGCTAACAAGTAGGATGTAGTGAAAAGCAGTGTGTTTGCGTGACGGCCTCGACGTTGAGGCCTTGGTTCTTCATGTGGACACCATGTCCTTCAGCTGAGCCCGTCGTTCTGTCCCATTAATGTTGACGTCCATGTAGCATGGAGACAGTTTATTTTTTGAGCGGCGGTTCGTCTGCCGAGAGCGCCGGTTGGCCAGTGAGGCTTTGGTGTCGGGGGTATCGCGTGTGTGCAGCCCCGCCAGGTCCCCCACCATGGAAACATGGGCTCAGCCCCCCAGCCCCCCCCCCCCCCCCCCCCAAATTATACATCGTTAAGTATATTAATCATCTGTGAAATAAAGCAGAGTGGTAACATCCGGAGGGCAGGGTGCCGGTGGTGTTTTGTTTTGCGGGATCCGATTTTGGGGGATGGCACGGATGGCTGGAGGCAGTGGGGGGGGGGGGGTTACAGCAGGCTTGTTCGGAAAGGCGCCGAGCAGCCGGGCCCGATTACAGGCGGACGAGGTGGCAGTCAGCTGTGGAGATGGGATCAGAGTTGCGGGGGTGAGCTAGGGGGCAGGGGAGGGCGCTAGGCGTGATTACAGTGTTTTTTAAGGTGGGGGGTATAAGAGAAGTCGTAATTCATATAGAGGGGCCGACTCTATCGTTGGCCAATGGGATGGCTTGATTCGGTGAGTGACAGGCTCCCCAGTGTGCATTCTGCCCGCCCCTCCATTGGGGCCCCGCCCCTCCATTGGGGCCCCGCCCCTCCATTGGGGCCACGCCCCTCCAGAGGTGGCGCCGCAAGCAGTGACTCCCAGCTCTCCGAAGCCGAAGAGGGTCTGCCGGGGTTTTTTTTTCTTCCTCGCGTTTGTTCATTCATAAAATTCATTCATGGAATTCATTCATAAAAAATAGAAAGCAGTGAAGGAAGCCCAAGCTGTCGCTCTGTCGAAAAGCGCCCGTCTCGTCGCCGGGTTCCAGCCCCCCCCCCCCCCCCCACGGTCCGCCGTTTCTATTTTGGGCCCCAGCTGGCTGAACGCAGGCCTTGTTCCGGGGCTGTTTTCCGTATCCGTCCAGCGGATTCCTTCGGCGGTCGCGAGCAGCAGACTAATAAAGTGTGTTGACGCGGCGCCATCGCTGCGTAATTGATAGCGGAGACTGAGCGGCACCGCGCCGCCCTGCCAGATTAATGGGACGTCCTGAGAGCCATAAACCCACAGAGCTGCGGGTGAATGCGAGGGGGGGAGACGGAGGGGGGGCGGGTGGGTGGGGCATCCAGTGGGCGCCCACTGGTGTCAAAATAGCCAGGCTCCACAAAGGTACCCCAAGTCTGCAAGAGTAGAAAAAGTCTTTTAAGCAGGCAAACGCTGAAGACGGCTAAAGTAGGGGCCTGGGGCCATGATGGACCCGGAGACAGCAGATTCAGTACAGGGCTGCCAGCTCTCACATGTCTGGCGAGACACTTACGCTTTCATATTCCCACGTGAATACAAGAAATAATAAGGCAAATCTATATTATTCCATTATAAATCCTAAAATTAGCTACATGAAAAGCGTCGGGGTAGTTTGCAAACCCTACGGACTATTTACAAGGTAATAAAACTGTTACATACATGTAAATACGTCTGAAGACTTGTCTCGAACTGAAAATCAGCTGACCAACATTGCCAACCCTGTGATGTATATATGTGATGTATACCGGCATAATTACGGCGCAGTGTTGACTTGTAATATTCCACAACACCCCTCTATGCGGGTTTTTGTTCATTTTCAACGACCTGAGCCGCTTCGTCAGACTGAGCTGATGTGAGGAACACCGATCGCCACGGAGACGGCACAGCACACGTGAAGACACGGCCCCCGCGTCCCAGTTGGCGAGGCAGTGCCCAGAGGCCTCTCGCGCTGGTACCACCCTCGTAAAGAATGACAGTAAAGCCCTGCCATTTACTCATACAATGTAATCAAGCCTCTGAAAGACTCCCTTTGAACAAAGCGTTGTAAAATGCTATTTATGGAACAGGGCCACAAAGATTCTAACGACCGCCCCAGGAAGCTACCACCACACAGCCTCCGTGTGCAAATTTACCGCCACGCGGCATTTTTATCTGCAATTTAATTTATATTTAATGAGACCGAGCACTGGTTTTATGGACTGCTCTAGCGCTATAACCGAAGAATATGTTGTGAGAAAGTCTGGAATAGTTTTAAGGAGGAAAAATCCAGGCCCAGTAGTACTGTCTGATCCGTCACTATCTTCACTACGTTAGTAGTAGTCTTTGTTCCGGAAGAATGTGAGTATTTATGTATATAGTATTTGTGTACAGCTACGTCAATTCATGTCTGCAAGATGGACTCCACCAGCACTCAAAACCCAAAGCCTGTTCCTATTCCCAGCTACACTGCTCTACCCCTACTGCTCCCATCCCTTAAAAGTGCAACGAGTGAGTTGGCCAGCAGAGGGCGCGACAGTTAAAGGTGTTTTGATGTTGACGTTCGATGTCTCAGTAGGGGCGCGTGTCGTCATACCCTTGAATGCGGTGCCTGAAAAAGAGATTGCAAACTGGGAGATATTTGAGGTCCGCCTTGGCCTTGGCTGTACGATCAGCGAGCAAGCTGTATGTTCAGAGTGATATGAGTCGTGTCCTGAGGTGAAACGTGGAACTTCCCAGAAAGCAGCCTCGGAGATTCCAGGTGTAAGGAACATTTCCAATGTGTGTCCCGGTGGGGGGGGGGGGGTCAATGGCCTCGTTGTAGGAAGTGGGGTCACGGCAGTTCAGGCCGGGGCGGTCAGGACCCGGAAAACGGGGATCTTTCCAAGCCACGACACAGAGCGTGCATCGGAAAGAGACCTTTCACTCATCCATCCATCCCTCCATCCATCAATCCATCCATCCATAAGCACATATCCAGTACAGGGTTTTCCCACTGGATCGTAAATTATTTTGATAGTCTCCATCAAAGCCATTATTTGAGTATTCTCATTCTATCTTTTGTTGTAAAACTAAAACAAACATGGCAATACTGAAGTCAGCTCTGGTTTATTTCCTTTTTAATTTCTTTTTAAAACAGCCACACGTGCCAATCCGCAGCTGAAATAGATGCAGCCTCTTATTCTGGCCCCACAGTCACAGGGTGACTCTGGCTTTCTGAGTAGCGTAACTGTAACTGCAAACTGAAGAGCAGTGCCTTGTTCCCCTAACCCCTCCCCACGAGGTTTCTGCCCGGAGATCACCCCCCCCCCAGCAGAATGAGAAGGGAAGGATATTTTTTTATGTGTTTTTAAATGTTTTAATGGGTGCAGTTTAATAAGTGTGTGGGGATCTGGAATCCCTCTCCGAGCACCACATGGTTATGGGGTCGCAGTCAGGCTGTCTCCCTCGCGGAGGTCTCATGATCGCAGGCCCCCGGGAGCGAGGACACCCTGAACAGGCGGCATGTCCAGACAGGCCTAAGGAGGTTGTTTCTTTGATGACCCCGACTGGCTCATGGAACCCCCGTTTGGATTCGGGTGTGGGGGTGAGTGGTATCTCCCAGTAAATGAACCTTATTGATATTTTAGTCAGACTTATTACACATATACTATATGGACAAAAGTACTGAGACACCTGGCCTTTACACCTACAGGAACTTTTATGGCATCCGATTCTAAATCTATAGGCATCAATATGGAGCTGGTCCCCCCTTTGCAGCTATAATAGCTGCCACTCTTCTGGGAAGGCTTTCCACAAGATTTTGGGGGGCAAATTTTTGCCAATTTATTCACAGCATCTGTGAGGTCAGGCACTGTTGTAGGAGGTAAAGATCTGGCTTGCAATCTCCAGTCTCGTGCATCCAAACGGTGTTTGAATGGGCTGAGGTTAGGGCTCTGTGAGGCCCAGTCAAGTTCTTCAACATCAAACTCACCCAACCGTGTCTTTATGGACCTTGCTTTTGTGCACTGGGGCACAGTCATGCTGGAACAGAAAGGGCCTCTTCCCCAAACTGTTCCCACAAAGTAAGCATAGAGTCTTGGTATGCTGAAGCATTAGGAGTTCCCCTCACTGACACTAAGGGGCCCAGCCCAGCCCCTGAAAAACACCCCCATACCATTATCTCTGCTCCGCCAAACTTTACACTTGGCACAATGCAGTCAGGCAGGTAACGTTCTCCTGGCATCTGCCAAACCCAGACTCATCCATCAGACTGCCAGACAGAGAAGCGTGATTCGTCACTCCACAGAACACGTTTCCACTGCTCCAGAGTCCAGTGGCACTGTGCTTTACACCACTGCATCTGACGCTTGGCATTGTACTTGGTGATGTGAGGCTTGCATGCAGCTGCTCGGCCATGGAAGCCCATTCCATGAAGCTCTTGGTGCACATTTATTGTGCTGGAGTTAATGCCAGAGGAAGTTTGGAAGTCTGGTCTCTCACTTCCGCTTTGCAATAATACCACTTGACCGTGGAATATCCAGCAGGAAAGGAATTTCACAGACTGACTAAATGCAAAGGTGGTATCCTATGACAGCACCATGCATTAATTCACTGAGCTGTTCAGAACAATCCATCCTTTCACAAATGTTTGTAAACCTGACTGCATGGATAGGTGTTTATACACCTGTGGAAATGTGTGTGAATGAAACACCTGAATTCAATGATTAAGAGGTGTGTGCCAATTCTTTTTCCCATATAGTGTATATCTTTTTGCCAAACTGCTCTATCAAGCTTCTCGGGCTGTGCTTATAATGGTATTACGGTAATTAAAGGGATGGCCTTTAGGGCGTGGCATAATAAATTTGTGCATAACTTGAAATCTGTAGTGTTTTCTTGTAGCAAATGCTAATGTTATTGTCTGAACATGAGACAAACCGCACATGAAACACACTTTAAAATCTATATAATGTGAAGTACTATAATATCAGAGTTACCAGCTTCGGTCAGCTGGCTGGCGTAATATTTTCAATCCAAGACAAGTCTGCACACGCATTTACATTTTATGTAAGAGTTTTATTACCTTGCAAATAGTCTGTAGGGTTTGCAAACTACCCCAATGCTTTTGATGTAGCTAATTTTAGGTTTATAATGGAATAATACAGATTTGCCAGAAGATTTCTTGTGTGAGCGTGAGAGTCAGGAAGCTCGAGTGGCACGCCACGTGCGTGAGAGTTGGCATCCCTGTAGTAAACCCTTGTAGCAGCCAGCCGAAAGTCATACGTGCTAGTGCTATTCCAGTTAGTTCTAATCAGCTCTGCTCTAATCAGCTCTATATAGCATATAGCATATGACCTAGCACCACTTATATCACCTATTTAATGTCTGCTAGCCCTACAGCATGTTATATAGGCCTAATTGTATCATAATGGCTAGCACCGCTTACATCATGTATGCTAGCCCTACATGGCATATTCGCTAGCATTACACTGTAATACAGTAGATAGCCCAAATGACATCATAGTAGCTAATGCTACTGACAACACATCGGCTAGGCTAACTTAAGTCTTATCGTCTAGCTCTACTTATGTCATGCTAGTTAGCATTAAGTCACATTAGCTACTCCTACTTGGGCTATGCATGATCAATCAAACTCATAAAGGGCATCAGCCAGTCCTACTTGTCTAGGTGTGGAGAAGCTAACCCAAAATGCCTGATCATATAGAAGAGCAAACAATGTGTTTAGAAAACGATGGGAACATCACCAAGGCATTCCGGACAGTTTCGGACAAACGGGCATTCCAGTGTAATTCCGAAAGGGAAGCCGGCGTTCCAGCCCTGCCGCAGCTCATTCAGCCACGCTTGCGTGTCTCCTGTGATTTACACATTTCTTGTTTTTCCGCAAAACTGGAGATGACACGTGGGTTTTAGAATGCACCCCGGCAGACGGGTGTCTCAGGCGAGCGGCCGCCACGGTTAGGCCAACCTCCGGGCGCCACGGCGAGACGAGGTGAGACATTCCGGTAAAAAGGCTGTTGTGGACCTTCAGCAGAGCTGTGGCCGGGGGGGGGGGGGGGGGCACGTAAAATGTGCACATTGTTTGGATCGATGGCGTCCGTTTTCACAAACAGAGGCCAAAGGCTTGCCTTTAAAAACCTCCGCAGAGCTTTACGAGAAGCCGGATTTTACTGGAGCCTTTTCCCAGCGTCCGCAGGAAGAGGAGGCTGGCCAGCACCCCTCCACCCTCGGCTGGGGGGACATGACTGTGGTCATGGGTAGTCCCTATTAGAGCTTAGGAGACACACAAAAACACTTTATTTCCTTACTGCCTCTGTGTAAACGAAGGAGACTGAGGGGGGGGGGGGTCTCTGTCTAGCAGGAGATGAGGTTGTGGTGGGGGTGGGCAGCTTATTGTGGGGGGGGGGGTCATTTTAATGATTGAACACAAAATTATCATGAGAAATGTTGTATTATATTGTCATGAGGGGAGAGGCAGTTTGTGATTGGGCAGTCTGCGATTGGGCAGTCTGCATTTCTGTTTCGTCTGCATAACCACTTGGTGTCTCAGTCCTTCCCTGGCAACAGAAGAAGCCGTCCAGTGTTTACTTCATCCCGCATCACTGAGGATTCTGGGACTTGCTCGACATGGTCTCCCTGACAAGGATTCCCAGGGATGTTTCTACGCGTGGGATGCTTGGATAAACCGGCTGCTAATTAAAGCAATACACCCCCCACTCCTCTCTAAACCCCCACCGGGCATGGGAGGGGGCGGCACCACTGCTCCTAGGAGCCACAGGCTCCGCAATCAAGTGATAACAAGGAGGCTGGATTTCACAGAGGCGGGGGCTGGAGACAGCGGTGACGAGGACAGCTAGGGAGTGATTAAGGTTTTAGGGAACCCCGCAATTGAGATACCGGGGTTGGGGGCTGAGGAGGGAGGATTTATTAGGGCTATAAATTAGGGACAGGCGTCTCGCTCCCCCCGACACCCTCCCCCCCCCACGAAATGCACCTCACCCCTTCCACATGTAGGGGGTCTCGGAGCTGTCTTCACCCCCCCCCACCCCCCCGTGCCAAACAAGGCTCCACATATCCAGCGAGGGAAAGCAGGTCAGTGGGTATCAGCTGCTCCAGATGGGTGTCTAAGGGACCTCCACGCTCGGCAGTTCTGAGAGGCGTGACGTGGCCCCGGGCTGATCCGCATTCCTCCCCCTGTGCCCACTTGATTTATGAATGAACACCTCCGCTGCCATATCCGGGTAGATGTCCAGGAAAAGCAAGACCCAACCCCTTAAGACTGTCACTGCGGCGAATGCCACCGGGTCCATGCGATGCCACCATTGCCCCAAATAACTCACAGTATTTCGTAACCGGTAGTTTACGGAGCGTTTATGGAGTTATGCTGTGAAATTTACTCAGCCGGGGGCCAGCGGTTTAAAAGCGTGCAAACTTCCCCGTCTGGCTTTTTATTTACGTTATTAAAAACAGGGCAGATTTCTGTGGCGGTACGACATTCTGCTAATTAAAGGGGCGTGACGTCGAGGACAGTCTGTTTATGGACTGCTCTCCGGTTGTGGAGGAATGTGACCGGCTGTCACGCAGAGATAAGGGTGTGTGGTTCAATCCCAGGCCAAAAACCTGTAAATAGCCTGACCCCGTACTCCAAACATGCTCCACAAGCGTCCCTTGAACGAGGACTGTCCCTGGCTCATAGTACGCCATTGATGCTTTACACTTTTACCCATAATCCCTTTTAAACTTCCATTCCCAGTTTCCTTCCTTAAATGTGCGTGAAATTGCTGCTAGATCCCTGATGTTGATAAAAAACGGTCAAGCGGCACCAGAAGATGTCGGCACTGTATACTTAAACGATCATGATATCACACCTCATTTACCATAGTTTTTTGCTTGTTTTTCCACGTCCTGTTATGTCCTTTGTTTCTGATGCATCTGTGCTCTTTCCTGGCTCTGAACAGGTCGCGTTTCCCAGGGTGCTGTGCCGGAGATCCGGGGGTGACGGTGCTGTCCGGGCATGAAGGTTTCATCTGACAGGCCGGGTGAGCATCACAGAGGCTTGTAGCTCAGAAGCTTCACCAATCATTGAAGTTTCGTCGCCGTAAATGTGGAGCATAAACATCAGAATACAGACGCTTCCCTGGGTTACGATGTGGTTACGTTCCGACAAACCTATCGCAAGATGAAAATATCATAAGACGAAAATGCATTTTAATACAGTACACCTAACCTAACAAACATCATAGCCTAGCCTACCTTAAACATGCTTAGAACACTTACATTAGCCTACAGTTGTGCAAAATCATTAACACAAAGCCTGTTTTATAATGAAGTGTTGCATGCCTCATTTGATTTATTGAATAATCATACCCAAAGTTGAAATATCATAACACGGACCGTAGTAACCCGGCAAACGGAGCGTCTGTATATCGCCATCTTGGCTCATCGTTGGAGGCCATTTTAAAAAGCAGAACCATGCTCAGTCTCAGACGCGTTGCATTTAGAGGGCTAATCTAAGTTGGATATTCCCCTAAGAGGGCAGTATACGGCTCAGAAGGTGAGGTAAGGTAAGGGCACCAGTTCAAATCCCAGGGTTGGTGGAGTGATTTCAGCATCAGGCCCCTGAGCGAGGCCCCTAACCCTCACCATCGGGCCCCTGGGCGAGGCCCCTAACCCTCACCATCGGGCCCCTGGGTGAGGCCCCTAACCCTCACCATCGGGCCCCTGAGCGAGGCCCCTAACCCTCACCAGCGGGCCCCTGGGCGAGGCCCCTAACCCTCACCATCGGGCCCCTGGGCGAGGCCCCTAACCCTCACCATCGGGCCCCTGAGCGAGGCCCCTAACCCTCACCATCGGGCCCCTGAGCGAGGCCCCTAACCCTCACCATCGGGCCCCTGGGCGAGGCCCTTATGCCCCAGTTGCTCCCGGGTCTGACCCTTCTTTCTCAAAAATGTGCGTTGCTTTGGATAAAAGCATATACAGACGCTCCTCTACTTACGAACTTTCAACTTACGAACTTTCAGACATACGAACGAAGAGGACTATAAGTCCACATTGTGTTCGTTGGGCTGTTTCTTGTCCGCAACATCAGTTTTTTTTTTTTCTGCGCACCAATTCCGCCTAGTACATCTTCTGGCCGCTACTCCCGCCGCGCAGCAGCGTAGCGTGCGTACTCCCAGCATCCCAGGTCTTTGTACTTACGTAAACCCTTAAAATGATGTTGAATAACGACATACAAACATTTCAAGCTGCGAACAGCCGTTCGGAACGTATCTCGTTCGTAAGCAGAGGAGCGTCTGTATAAAATTTTAAAAATCGAAATAAATATTTTTCATCAAAGGGGTTACTTGTTTGCTCTGATGCTCCTCCCTCCAGCTGTTGCCATGGTGACCCCTCCTCCTCCACGTCCTTCTGTAAAGGACGCTTATCAGGTCTTCAGGGCTGGGGGGGGGGGGGGGGGACGAGGGCAGGGAGTATCACGGCACGGGGCCTACGTCTGCTGGCAAACCCTTCCAAGGGGAGAAGTCGGGAGCGCTGCAGGAAGTAGCAATGGTGAGAGGGGCAGGGGGAGGGGGGGGGGGATTAGCCTTACTTAAGCCATTAGTCTCCGCTTACAGGACACCACATGGTTCACTGAGGCTCAGGAAGCTGAGAGCTGTCCACCATAACAGCTGATAAGTTTGGCTGGAAGTCAGGCTGCAAGTTAATATCCCAGCGGAATCGGGACGCGATCGACCCCCGGGGGGATCCACAGAGCCCAAGGAGACACCCTAGGGCACAGATAAGAGGGGCTTTGATGTAGAATGGGCGAAGGGGTGCAAAATACAGGCCGGGGGTTTGGGGGTGTGTATGTACGTGTGTAGTGTGGGGGTGAGTTACAGCAGGATGGGGGGGGCATCGCAGCGTCCTGGATGTATTTTAACACACTGCCAGCGGATGATAAGGGCCCCTCTTTTCCGATAAGGGCCCCTTGTTTCTGATAAGGGCCCCTCATTTCCGATAAGGGCCCCTCATTTCCGATAAGGGCCCCTTGTTTCCGATAAGGGCCCCTCATTTCCGATAAGGACCTGTCATTTTTGATAAGGGCCCTTGTCTTTCAATAAAGGCCCTTGGTGACCTAGTCCAAGGGGGGTGCTCTGCGACCCCCCCCACCCACCCCCCCTTTATAGTCTCCCCCAGACTAAGATCCCACACGGAGGATGAATGCCTAGTCTGTGCAGTGGCGTCGGTCTTGGAGGGGGGGTGGGGGTTGGGGTTGTTGCAAAGCACCATGATTATTATTTTTTTTTTTTATATGCTGCCGTTCCAGAACGTTCCAGTAACCCCAGCGGAAAGACAGGCAGCCTGTCTGTCTCCGTCTCGCTCCCCTAATTGAAAACATGGCCGGCGGATAAGGGCCCAGCTGGGGCGAGCTCTCAGCTGCAGCGGGGATGTAAATCACACCCTAATGCCCCCCCATCGCCGGCCGATGAGCGGGGGGCAGCCTTGGGGAGGTGGGGGCGCCCAGGGGGGGCTTGACGACCCTGCGACTTTATCTGCCAATGCCGTTTCCACGGCACCAAGGACTCGGAGACCTCGTCAGATAAACCGAGAGATCAGCAGCTGCAGAGACGCCGGGGCAAAATCGTTTTGATTAAAGATATGTCAGGTCAGATAGGAGGCACAGGAAACCGCGGCACAAATGCATTCCAGGTTCTTTTCATTGTTTTCGGCTACGTTTAATTTCTGGAAGAATTTTCATTTAGTTCCATTCTCAGCAATCACACCACCGGTCTGACTGTGCTCTTGAAGCCAAATGTGCAGATTTTATATTCGTGTTTGCTGCTTAAAGCAAATCACTGCTTGTCTGGGCTCACTGAAAATGCTGCGTATTTGACCACAATCCCATAATGCAAATCTTCTATGGAGTAACAGTTTTCCCTCTGCAAGCCCTTGTATGTGCGTGTATCTCAAGGGCATTCTTTGGCAAATAACTACCGCACCATAATACCCATTAATGCCCCTATAATGATCATGATGAAGGGCACCAGGTTATATACACTCTTCCTGAGGATTCCAGCTCAGAGTGTCTGCTCAGTACATCACCCACTCAAACGTGAACGCTGAAATAATGTTTTCGCTGCCTCCCGCTTCCTGTCCTTCCAGCTCCAGAGCTCCAGTCACGGCAAGACCAGGATAAACGGCTATAGAAAAGGGGTCGGAACGGAAATTATATGAAAAGGAATTTGCTATGTATATGATGTGCCGTAGTTATTCAGCTTCAGACAAACACATCCACATAACTTAAATATAATCAATTCCTAAAATCCGATAAGATCGGTCTTTACCATCCCCCCGGTGAATGAGTGATTCCAGATCGCCGGACACCTGCGTTCCCAGAGGTTGTGTGTGTTTCCTTAGGCGAATGGATGCCATTGACAAACCCTGCAGTTATATGTGCCCAGCAGAGGTGCAGAACACTTTACGAACCAGTCAAAAGTTTCTCACACCACAAGTTTTTACCACTTTTCCATTTATTTTATAAACTGCAGATTTTTTATTCTTGTTACTAGACTGGAAAATAGTCTCCTTTATAACATGGAAAGAGTATGTAACAGTGCATGTCTGTCATCCTGTTAACTGGTTGTGTGGTGATGGCGTAGTCAACTTCTAGGCTGTCTTTTTAGTGCACTAGTTAGCTGTTTCATCCCATGAATCAGTAGTATTTAATGTCCCTTGTAGAAAGAATGCTTTGAATTTTCTCTGCTGTTATAACTGCTAGAGGAGGTTACATTGATAAATGTAAAATACGACATTTTCGTGAGCACACTTTAAATTTATTTGTTACCCAATAATATTGAGTATATTTTTAGTAAATGTTAATTGAGCAACACGCAAATGTAGAATATCTCTGTGTGCAAAAACTTTTGACTGGTCCTTTATTTTTGCTGATAAGTGTCAGATTAGCACCTTGATGACCCTAAATATGACAGGCCACGGTGTAATGTACGTTCTAGATGGAGGTGGGCTTTGTTTGATGGTGGGTTGTGATTTATGAAATCACCGTGCATTTCTGTCAGATAGTCCCCCTTACGGGGTACTTGTGTTGGCTCTGGACCTTGGATTCCTCCTCTCTTAACCCCCCAACCCAGAAAAATAAACTTGACCCCCCCCCCGCCCCCATTCCTGCCACATTCCACAGGCCTTGGTCTATATGCCCTGTTTATCCAGGTGACACCACTTGGGGTTGGCGGGGGGTTCAGTATCCTCCATGACTTGGCTTCTAACGCGCTTGGCTCGGTCTGCCGGCGAGCACGCCGCGACGGCACTTAGCGGCAAATTGGCCTCACACGTTTGTTTGTTTGCGTGCCGACGGCAAAGGAGGCTTTTTTATCGTGAGTTCCATGGGAATTCTGGGAAACTGAGACTTCTTCCTCTATTGGGTGTCTGCATCCGTTTGTAGGTGCCAGAAGGTCAAAGCAGGTCTTTGGAGGGTTTAATCTGGGGCTTTACTGCCGTCTTCACACGCGAGGTCATTTTCAGGGGGGTTTCCTTTGAGTAATGTTAATTTAATAACAGTAGCTATCGTGAGTTTGGGCTCGGCACGGACATTTTAATAACTTCCTAGAACCTCAGCTTTGCTCTGAAACGGAACCGCATGCAGGAGCCAGATATTGAAGCTTGAAAGGCCTTAGAGGATGAAGGTAGTGTTCCTCTGCTGGAGAAGGTTAGCAGAAAGGAGTGAAGTTCATGGAGGGAGGAGGAACTGGGGGGGGGGGGCTGATGTGGCTTTAGTGGGGTCATTTTTTTGTGAGGGGGGGCGTTAGAGCGAGTGAGGATCTGAATAGCTGACCTTGTGAGGGGGGAGTCAGAGGTTGGGGGTGTCGGAGAGCTTGGTGGATTTCTCAGCATGGCCCGTGTGTGCGTCTTCCGGCCCCGTGATTGGGGGGGGGGGGTCTCTTCCCACACTTAACTGGGGTTCCCCCTAATCAGCTCGCCCCCTACTGTCACCCTCTGCATTGACTCCGGCGCACGTCGCTTTGCCCAATCAAGCTGCTTCGTTCAAGCTAATATTCGGGGTTTTCATTAGATTGTTTTGGCACACAGGATGACGGCTCCTTCTGTCCAAAGCCGTAATTATACTTATTTATAGTTTATATAATATAATTATATAAATTATAGTTTAGTGTAGGGTACTATATAAAGACCTGACGTGAAAATCCCAGTGGTTGTTTTTTGCAGATTTTGGGTATTTTGGAGGGCCGCGGGCCCCCAGGGAGCAGCATGGGGGGGCTGTAGGGGAAGGGGGGTAGCCCCAAGGCCCACCACGCACGTGCGACGGCTCGCCACGCGGACGGAAGTCATGGAATGGACCCCGGAGGAGAAAGACTTTTCCCCTACGGCCTGGATTTCTTGCCGGAATGAAAGGAAAACAGCCCCTTCCCTGGAGACAGGGGGGTGTTTGGGGGGTGGGGGGGTTTGTGCACAGGCCTGACACATGGTCCCAATTTCATGGCTGGGGAGGGAGGGCTGGGGGCGGATGCGGGAGCAGAAATGAGCGTGCGATCCGCAGGCATTAATACCTCCGTAATGGTCACATTCGCTTAGAACCAGGAAGTCCCCCCCCCCCCCCCCCCCGCTTTCTAGTAGCTATGGCCCACCAGGACTCAGCATATGGGAATAATGCAGCAAGCGGCGCATTCCCTGCATCACTCCGCTGCACCTGGCCACAGAACCTGGTTACGGTATCTCATCTGCACTGGTCCTGCGTATGCGTCTGCTGCATCTGCTTAAACGACGGCTGCCCTCATCTCCGAGCCGGGACCAGACTGCGGCGATCTGGCAGTGCCAGTCTACCTGCAGCACGCTCCCTAGCTGCACCGCGCACACGCGCATGAGTGCGTCTGGCACGGCAGGGAGCGTCTCCCACACGCAGGATGCCGACTGATTTCCCAGCGGGATGGTAATTAAAACTAACTGGCAGGGCTGCTAGATTCCAGGCAAACAAACAGGAACCACAGTCCCTGAATACCGCCCACCCCCCATCATGACCCCCACATCCCGCTTATGGAGTCAAGCGGCCGGCCCCATGCAGCCCACTACGGCCGCCGAGGTCAGTTGACGCGAGTCAGGCCCGACTCCAGGGGGCGCCGACTCCTCCCCCAGCAGAGGGTCGGTCCAGCACAGTGTTGTCAGCCCGACAGACTCCCAGCTGCTCTGGCTCTGTGACAGCAGCTCGGCCTGAACGCAGAGCTGCACGGGCACCAGTCTGTCCGACTGTGACACCGGCGTGACACCATCCATCAGGTCATGAAAAGGGAGGGATAGAAAGTCCCGGAACTGTCTGACACCGTCGATCTGAGCAATGGGGACGGTCCATGGCACTGCTGAAGCAACACTGCGCGTTTTTTGCATGGTTTTGCTTTTTTATCTCCTTGTCGAGCCTCAGCAACGTCTGAGCGGCCTGAGGCTGCAGGATGAGGTCAGATGGATGGGGCCGCTGCCTCAGGGGGGGGCGACTGGGAAATTTCTCTCCGGGTCTGAGCCCATAATGTGCATTATGGGGGTCCGACTGAAGTAATTTTGTCCTGGACCTGAAAACTATGGCCGGCGGGCTGCCCAATAGGGCCCCTGTCCCGTCTTCCAGAATTTTCCGTGTCAAACCGTGCAGCTAAGAAGGAGCCGATCTGGTGGGATAACGACACAGAGGATAGAGGCCCGAGGGAGGCTGCCAAGGGCCGAGTTTACAGCCCGCCGGCGCTCAGAGCGAGGTATTGTTAAATACTCTGCATACTTGCAGGACGAGTAACGTCTCTGAATTAGTCCAGAAATTAGAATTCATCCTCAGGAATGAGGCACGTGGAGGCGGCCGCGTCCCGCCGGCAGTGACATTCCTGCTTCCTGTCCGCGTGGTCCTTAATGGGGTTCCGCACGACTGCCATCAAGCCTGGCGGCCAACCAGAAGCGGTCTTGTCATTGGCGGAAGGAGCGATTGGCCATTTCTCCGCCTGTTTTGAGGCAAGAAGCCTCATCCGTGCTTGGATGGGATCGGACGCTTTATTTAAGGGGTGATAAATAACGCTCCTGATTCACCGGGGTCACTGTATTAGCTGCCGTCTTAGTTCGTTTTTACATTTAGCTTCATCCAAAGCATTATACATTTTTCAGAAAGCAGAGTCAGACGGTCTCTGGAGCATTTGGAGCTTAAGCGTCGGTCTTGCTCAGGGACTCGGTGACATCACTCTGCCGGACTGATATAGCCTTCCTGTCACAGACACAACCACCTAACCCACTGAACTACACACCTCTGCGGAAGGTATCAGTTGTGTTTTCAGCTGCGAAGCTGCTACTTTCTATGAAGCTGGACAGCTTTATGATTTTGAGAACTAAACTCCAGACTTAGAGCAAGGAAGCCAACAGCCGGCCGACATGAATCAGGGAAGTCGGGATAAGGGCAGACAAACGTTTAGCTCGTTGGGAATGTGAATTAAGGCAGGAAATAGGATTAGAATTTAGAATTTTCTTATGAAAACGTGTGTTGCAGATACATTACTGAAACGCTTAGGGCGGGAGAAAGGTAGCAAACTGTCTCAGAAGTAAATCCTTCTTGTCTCTTGGGTGTTCGGCTTCTAAACCAGAACTTCGTAGAGGGTGGACAGGGTCCTTCTGTTGGGGCTCCTGGGAGGGGTCACATGGGGGTGAATAGGCACCAATGTGAGGGGTGTGGGATGGGGGCCGTGAATTCACACTGTCCCCCTCTGTTCCCTGGGAGGAGGGCCCCCCAGAGACACGGGTCCTGAGGTAAAGGGGCCCTTTCTTTCATGCTGGGTGGGGCGGGGGGGGGCACACAGTGCCCCAGGCAATGGGACGAGGGTGCTGCATCCACGGAGGCCCAACTCATGGCTAGAGGGGCACAGTGACTCCTGCTGGCACAGGAAGAGGTCGACGCAGGGGCAGCCTAAAGCATTTCCTGTGTGCCACATCACTGTCTCCCGCCCAAACGAACAAACAACCCCCTTCACCATTCCCTGGGCCTAAAAACACAGACGCTCCATTTCAAGTGGCATCTGGGGGCCGTGGGGTTGGGATGGAGGCCTCAGTGATGCTTGTGCTGCTGCGTGTAAACATGTCACCATGACACTTTGTCACCCAGGGGGGTCCGTCCGCATTTCTGCTGGGGTGGGAGCACACCTCACACACAAATGGTCAACAAACACGCTTATAAACAACCAATCATCTGCCCAGTCACTCTCTTCAAAAATAAAACTCATCTTACAATCCCTGGAGGAATACAGATTTTGCTTTGACAATCAGATGTTCCATAAAACATGCTTTCATCTAAAGCTGACTTGGAGTTTACTGAGCTGGACGCTTCACTTGACTGATTCAGCTCGAGCGCCTTGGTCTGAGCAACTTACAGTAGGAAACTGATGGAATTCGACTCAAAACTCTCCAGGTAAAAGCCTGGGCCCTTAATGGGACACCTATGTCACCTACTGGGTTGACTGGCACTGCCCCCATATAGGAATTTGTGGCCTTAATGGCTATCGGACCTGTTTTCTTCTCACAGACACAGAAGGTCAAGCAAGATTTAGCTCGTTTGGGTCAGAAAGATCTCCAGGGGTAGAGCGATATGCCAGACCCTGCCAGGTGATCACAACCTGGGGAATCGAGGCAGATCAGCCACACAGACCGGGGGGGGGGGGGGGGAATCAGAACATCTGTGTGTCCGGAGGCCTGCCCTCAGGAACCCACAGAGGCCTGCCCTCAGGAACCCACGGAGCCTGGGCCAAACAATGGAAGAATTGGGCCCAGTCAGGCGTCCTCCCAGCTAATGGAGACGTCAACAACAGGGACAGAGCCCACTGCTGCCAGTTGAGACGGATAATGGTCCAGAAGGTCACTGGTTCAAGACCCAGGAGGTGCCCTGCTTGAGATATCTACTCTAAACTACACTCACTTAAAAACGCCTTAAAAATTAAGCTCCAAAGAATGCTTAGAATAAAAGTGTCTGCGAAGCAATTAAGTGAAAAGTGAGCCGTTTACAGCAAGCCGAGATCCACAGCGGGGAGGACAGGAAGTCAGAGGAGAGTCTTCCCACCGGCTGTGGCCAAGGTCAGGGGTCGGGGGTCAGCGGGGCCGATCCCAGGCCCCCAGGTGTCGCCCGCACAGTCTATCGGTCATGGGGGCCGCCAGCTGCCTCCCGCCAGCTCCCTTGCGGTTCAATTAAGTTCAGAGCACTTTTAATGGTGTAACCGCAAACAGCAGAGAGCAGCCAGAGTAACACTACCAATGTGAAGAATGGATTTGGCAATAAAAAACACCCCCTCATATTTCACTGCCCCCCTCCCCCACCCCATTCAGCAACTCCACCTCCTGAACTCAGTTCATTAGAACAATATCAGTGTCACACCGGATCTCTGTGAATTATTATACAAACGTACATTAGGCAGGCAATACACGCCATTAAGCAAGGGAGCCCGTTCATGCGTGAGGGGGCTTTTAATTTGAAATCATCCTCCAGAACGGACAGCCCTGTTCTGTTTAAACTGCCTATTCTGCTATCTGATTCCTGCTGACCTTGAAGTCTGACACTACCATACAGCAACCGAATTCATCAGAGGATCAGATCTGAAAAAAAACGATGCGATTGGAGGAACAAAAACTTCGTACTTAGAACATTGTCATCGCACACTTCTAGGGCTGGGGGCTTGAATTCCACTCTTTCTCTTGGCGCATGGAGTCTGCATGCTCTCCTAACAATCTGTGGGTTTCCTACTCCAGTAAATGAACTGGAGCCCCTAAATTGCCCCATTTTGTATGCGATCGACTGGCATCCCATCCTGGGTGTCCTCCTGCCCTGCGCTGCCTGGGATAGGCTCCAAACCATCACATGACCCTCCACTCGATAAGATGATTGGATGTCTCTGAACATCTCCGTTTCTCCTGCCGGCTCCGCCTTTTATCCTTTGTCCCCCCCCTGTCCGCCTCACGCGCTCCCTGTGTCTTCCTGTCACTCGACACATCAGGGCCACGCCTTGACATCCCCCCCCCGGCGCCCCGAGCACCCCGTTCTGCCGTCACGCCCCGCTGGGCCCGAGGCTGCAGCTTTAGGTGCGACTCAATCAGTAGCCCGACAGGGGCCTGTGCCATGGACCTGCTCTGATCCGACTGATGACTGATGGGAGGGTGGGGGGGGGGTCCAGTCAATGGGATCTTCTGCAGGTTCAGGCATCGCTGGATAGATAGACTTCATCTAGCTTCTCCAGATCCACACCACATCTTCATGCAATCTGGTACATCTCTGGGTCAATGTGCGCCAACCCACATGGCAATATTACTGTTTTAGCAACTAATGCAGGTTTGCGTTACATTTTATGCAGAGAGACATACTTTTTTTTGAGAAAGCAGAGTCGGTTAGTCCCCGGAGCATCTGTGGGTTAAGGGTCTAGCTCGGGGGTCCAGCGGCGCCATCGCTCTGTCAATTGTGGGATTTAAACCCGTGACCTTCTGATCGCAGATCCAGCATCCCGAACCACTGACCTACACCGCATCCATCAGTCTCACTATCTTTTGTATTGATGTGATATGTAACGGCCATATTCTTACCATAACAGTGAGATATCCATGCTGATGGGTTGCTGACACATGGACTTGAGCGATTCAGGAATGGCTCTGGGCCTCTTTACGGGACCCAGGGGGTAGAATAAGGAGCGGGTCCTCAGCATTAGGTCATAACCCCCCCAAAAAAAAGAGGGTTGCCATTGGTTTCTTGACAGGCAGCATCCCACACAGATGAGGATCAGATCTGACATCTCAATGAGGTGAACCCAGCACCAGTCTGTAACAACCGTTGCTGCTTTATCACTGTCTTTGTTATTCCTCGGCGCCTCCCTCTCTGGGTAATGCCACTGTTTTTTTTTTTGGGGGGGACCAAGACAGGGGGCGCGGGGGAGGGCCAGTCGTCACGCCCCACTGCCCCTCAATTGGTGTCTTAGGCTGTGGCCACAAAACTGCCATGCTTGGTATACCTCACCTTAGCATATGAATGGGGCAACCATTGTCTGCGCACAAACGCACATTAAACCTGTCTGGAAACAACTGAAGGGGGCGAAAGCTTCTCCTGCCCTCCCCCTAATAAACTAATTAATTGGACGTCACTCCGAGATGAAGTCCTCTAACTCCCGGGCCTGTTTTCTCTCCCTTGCCGACAAACTTCCCGTATAACGCAAAGAGGACATTTATGGTCCCGCCAGACAGTCTCTGGACGCTCTTACCTCATCAAGCCCGGTGCGAGGTTTCGTTTGAAGACCGGCGAAATGTTAACAGGCTCGTACAAAGGCTTGTTTATGTCATATAAGCCTTCTCCAGGGCATTTTATTAGAGTCGCTGTCATGGTGCTCGAGCACATGACAACAAGGGCATTCCGATGCCAAGGCTAAAGACAAACACGTAAAAGACTCCTGCTTCTTTAAAAATACTTTTTTGGGACTTGTTTTTTTTTTGTTTATCACCAGAGATTTTGAAACAAATGTGGTTTTTCTGTGAATATCAATAAGGGGGACCACTTGGTCAGTGGTTGACTGGTTTTGACATTGACTGTTTCCAAAGTGAGGCCTGGGGGGGGCGGCAAATCATATGCAGGGGGTAATGGAGGAGACCTGAAGTTCAAACAGAATTAATTTTTAGATCTTGGCTCCCTAGTTTCACCCCACCGTTACAAACTATGACGGCACAAGTATTTCCTCGACCCATATTTGTCCGAAAAATTCAGCTCGTCCCAGGACTGGCGACGGGGGAGGGAAGAGACTGAGGGACACGGAGATGGACCCATCGCACTGGATGGCCATCGCAATGCAGAAAAAGCATAGATCAATTTATAGCACAGGGGCTTCAGTGGTGGTGGGGGGGGGGGGGCATGGTTGTATTGAGCTTCCAGCATGGGGTCCGATCCGGCTCACTCTGGCTCTCAAGCAGGGCCCTCATCTCTGACGCTCATTCCTTTAATTAGACACTTGGAAAATTAGCCCCTATGAGGAGACCCCCCCCCCCATCCAGCACTCCACATGCCTGTTCAGTGGGATGGTGGGTAGAAGCACCCCAAGACCCAACTCATATGCATAATCCACCGGGCCCCTGCCAATACAGCCCCCACCCCATTCCCTCCAAGCCCTGGACAAACAGAGCCTGTGCCCCCAACCCCCCCACCCCACAGACCCAGCATTGGGGGGGGCAGTGGGCACAGTGAGAAAATGAAGACCTCTGGTCCCCTCTAAATCCCCAAGAATTTCTCATTAAGTGCAGGTTCGTGGGCCCCAGGGGACCCCCAATCTCTGAGGGGGGAGCCCCCCACCTCCCCCCGCTCTCTACATCAGCTGGGCTTCTCATCCTTGTGTAGTTCCCATCTTCTGTTTCTCTGCACACAAGCACCCCCCCCCCACAACGCAATGCCGCACCCCGCTCCGCCCTTCTCCACCACAGACTTTGGCTCTTCAAGGTCCTTAGCACTTCCTTCGCCTTTCAGTCTTTTTTAAAATCGTGCTTTCGTTCGAGTGCAGGACCTGAGCCGCAGCGGCGCGGAGAGAAAACGCTTTTGTCGGGTGTTCGTATCAAAGCGCGCGCTTAACGCGTCACAGTCGGGAACTCATAAGTGTCTGCGCTTTGAGCATAATGAGATGGATTTAGGAGGTATCTCACCGCTCCCGAGAGGCTGAGCTCACGCCACCCCAGCGGGAAACACCCACAGAAGTGCTTTGTTTGGAGCTGACTCTAAAGAGAACTAAAAGGTTTAAAAGAGAAACAAATGGGAAAACTTCACACTCACCTACATTGTTCTGCTTTCCTCTCCAATAAATTAGTCATCAGCTAAAGTTGACAGGCTATTCAGATTTTTATGCTGTCTTTTTGCCATTTTTTCTTATCATCAAATGTATTTTTAAAAATTTGTATATCGAATTCGTATTGCGACCAAATCAAGGAATTTATTCATTTCCCGCGCATCACATCTCAGCAGGCCATTCGCGCCATCTAGTGGCAAGATCTGTGCATGTCATAAAAAAACGGAACCGCTTCGCCTGTTCTGCGGACTATTGGGAATGACCGACATGAGCAGAAGGTTGCGGCACTAAATTACGACTTATAAATATTCAATGGGGAAACTTGGTCTCTGGCAAACTATGTTATGAAAGCCATGTTGGATATTGGCTAATAAAATAAACAGTTAGGCATTATAACTTCCAGAACTCAAATGTTAAATTGAAATCATGCAATTAAACAGCGGAACTACAAACACACATAACTTACACTGACGTTTGTCTTAAATTTAATGTAAAATAATGTTTCATGCGACACCTTTAGATTAGACAAACCTGGATTAAACTGTGACAATACAATGAGTAAGTCTTTTTACTGGGGTCACTACAATTGTCAGGAAAAAAAAGAGTACCAATTTATACCTTTGTTTGTCATTGGGGCTACACCCTAAAGGGCCCACCAGTTGTACCCATAGCTGTAGGTATTGTACCTTTTAACATACAGAAATGACAGTGTATAGAAGAATAGAATGTATTACCTCTAAAATGAGGCACCCCCGCAAACCTTTGTGCAATGTTTTTTGACACTTTTTCACATTATATATTAGAGGTCCTGAAAAGTCTACTATTCGTTTCAGTTTTTTATCTGCATGGCTTATTTACCAGAGGTTATGTGTAACGTATGAGATGCATTATGGGTAAATACCACGCAGTGAAGAATGCCTGACCCTGACCAGGAACATTGTTCAGTGGAGACAATAATCAATGAGGGGAGTTTGGAACATGAGCTCAAAGTTTTGGTGGCTTGCATTCAGATATGCAATGCGACACATCATATATATAAACTAGCTTTTTAAAAACGACAAGGACTCATTACAGCAACGTCAGCTAAACAGCTAAAGCTCAGTGTAAGAGAGCACGTGAGGTTACTGGACCAGGAAGGGGAGGAGGGTGAGTAGGAGCGAGAGAGAGAGCTGTCATGAGCAGAGACAGCTGACAGCTGGAAAAAGGGGTCAGAGGTCAGGAGATGGACGCAGCAGGGGAGAGAAAAGCAAAAACTAAACAGGAAGGAACTTCCCCATACCATCGTCAGAGGATGGACATGGAGTGGGGGAGGGGGGGGGGGGTTGGGGGCAGAGGCAGGCTTCCAGAACTTTCTCTGTGAGGAAGTGACTGCGAGGCACCCAAAAGCGCATCAGCTCCGTCGATGTCTCTGTCCCGTCGTGGGCGAAGCCCTGATTTTATTAACGTGCCACAATCTCAAGCACATGGACAATGACATTATCACATGACCGCCTCTGTGGTGTGTGCAGTGCATTTGCTAGGATCGTTTAGATTTGTGTAGCTAATAGTCATTATCCTGGAGAAAAGCAAGAATATTTTCATTTTCCTATTGTAAATTAAAGGTGAACATTATTCTTTAATACGGGTTAATTTCTGCTTATTAAGTTTTTAAACAACATCTTCGGTTTAATTTAATTTTATTGGAAATGTCAGAAATGTTTTCACCAAGAACCAAAAAACTTCACTTAAGGTCTAGAGACACTGAAACATTATCTGTTATTTCTTCTTAGCTACCGATGGTAACTTGGTGCCCTGATACAGGACTCTGCGACGTGTGCTTGGTGGCCAAGTCGACCCAAATAGCAGGTGGCAGATCTGGGCTGTAAACAGGGACTCATATAGTGCTGCATGCACAAAATGACACAAATATTGAGGCAGTGGAATGGAGGAGAAGGTTGGTAAGGACTCTGAGGGCTGCTGGATCATATTCAGGCAATGAAGCACAAGATAACAGATCAAGCGAAGTGACCAACCTCCACAGCTTCTATCCTCAGGCCCAGCATCCTTCTAAGCAAGGACCCTTCTGACATCCCTCTGTTTTGAAACTGCTCCACTATTTGAAACTTTTTTGGTGCTATGCTGCCCCCTGGTGTCACTGGTGATCATTACATGTTTAAGTTTTTTTTTTTTTTGGGGGGGCGGGTTCTAGCACAATGTTACATGCAGATGTACTGAGTACATTTTTACCTTTTAGGCCATCATTCACGCGGTGAAATATATCGCAGAATAACACAGATTATAGGCGTCTCAAAAAGCACTGGATTAGAATCAGTATCATTCATTCGCAAATTACAGGACTTTGTTTTGGTGCCGGTGATGGCTTGACGTTTATGATTATATGTACAATTAAACACACAACTGAGGCAAAAGTACAAAAAAGTGAATCCAACAAAAGTAAAATACAGGTAGAAATTCAAATAAAGATGTACAAATAATAAATAAACATGTTAAATACAGAGGCTGAACAGTGAATCTGAAAGTGGCTAATATAGTGTTTGAGGTTTCATGCCTATATATGTGCAGCCTGGTGGCCAGTCTTCACTGATCATACATTCCACCAGTGAGAGCAGGGAGTGAAGGTTGAATTAGCAGAGCAATAGCACGGCTGTACAAAAAAACTGCAATACACACGACATAATGGGAGACACGTCCGGGTTCAAAAGAGGACAAATGGTCGATGCGCGTCTCACTGGCACATCTGTGACCTGGACAGCAAGTCTTTGTGGTGAGAGCCACAGTACCCAGGGTGATGTCATCACACCACCACGAAGGACGGACCACATCCAACAGGAGTAACTGTGGATGCATTGGAAGCTGTCTGACAGGGACGTCCGGGCACCAACCTGGATTGTATCCAAAAAACATAAAACTCACTGCAACTCACTGCAGAATTAAATGCACACACCAACTCTCCTGATTCCACCAAAACTGTTCATCAGGAGCTACACAGGGTCAATATTCATAGTCAGGCTGTTATAGCCAAACCTTTGGTCACTCCTGCCCATGTCAAACGTCGGTTTCAATGTTGCCAAATCTTGGTCTGTGGACATTGTGAAATATATTGCTCTCTGATGAGTCCACCTTCACTGTCTTTCCCACATCCGGGAGAGTTACGCTGTGAAGCCCCAAAAGAAGCCATACACCATACTAATACATCATTGTGGTCTAAAACCAGGTGTCTCCGCTTCATTGTCCATCCTCTTTATAAATAAAGGTGAGAACCAGTTGCATATGGATCGTTTTGGGGTATGTGCAAATAAGTTTACGACGTCAAAACATACAGCACAGTATGAGTACTCTCTGTGTTCTGAACCCAGGACAGGCATGCATCACTTTGCATTTTCTGGCAAATAGCCAGAACTTGAGCAAATTGTAAGAATAATACAATATGTGAAAAGATGTACGAGCTCTGAGGGCAGGTATGCAATGTGAGGCCGAAAGCACTGAGGGAAGAATTAATCACCCCAAAGAACAAAGAGGTATAAAAAACACAAAATATCAAGGTTAGTAGATTCTAACACCTATAAGAGAAACTTAAAAGAAGCCATTACGCAAACAGGCATTATTATACAATATTTGCGGCTCATTGACAACTAAATGACCTCCGAGCGTTAAACACCTTTCATTTGTAAGTGGTAGCAGAAGCTGCAAGCAATTAAAAATGACCACCGGTAGCAGGCGTCTGCGTGACCTGGGCTGGTGTCAACCTTCACTTCTTAATTTCCCCCGGCTGATGCTAATCAGCCCTAGCAGGGGCTCTAAGATGCAGACTGCCCTTTGCGGTAGCTGGCCCCAAGCTTGGGAGGTCTGCACCTTCATATCAGGACTGCGCCAACTTTGGACCCGTTTAAAACCATAATAAAATCCCACTTTGTCTCCTTGGCTTTTTAAACTAGCATGAGAGTGTTTGTCTCATCCATCCATCCATCCATCCATCTATCTACCTATCTATCTATCTATCTATCTATCTATCCATCCATCCATCCGGGTGTCTGTCTGTGTGTCCGTCTGTCTATTCTGCTCGTTTAATGTATTTTTTTACTATTTTTGGAAATTGCATGACACTTTGGTCGAATGATATTATTGTAAATTTCTTTATGGATAAGATTGACAGACTTTGATTTGACACCCCCAGGCCCAAATTCTCAGGATTCAAGATTTAACATTTTATTTTTCACATGCACGGTTGCATTGGCACAGCTTGCAGTGAAATGTAAATCTTGCTTGATTCAGAGACTGTGCAAAAGATGGACTTTAGATAAATCAAGGTTAGTAAATAAGACATGTGTGCATCTTTTATTGACATTTTTTGTTTTGTTTACTTTTTTCATCCACTGGTTAGCGTGCTCCAGGCGTGTGTGGGCTTGCGTGTTCTCTCCATGTCGCGTGAGTTTGTTCCAGACACTCCAGTTTCTCCAAAGACAAGCAGTCAAGCTAATTGGTGTCTTTGAGTTGCCCATAGTGTTTGGCTGCATGTGCCCTGTCCGCGGTGGACTCTGGTCTGGTGCCCTATGGGTAAGTGGTCACCCAGGATAAGTGGTTAGAAGATAAGTGTTGTTGATATCCAGATATCTATGACTTAAAAGGTACAACTCTAATGGAATCTAACTGTGAAAGGTTATAAGAACAAAGGCTATGCAGTACAGTGGGCTCGGACTCTGGCCCTGTGATCAAAAGGTCACTGGTTCAATCCCTGTGGTAAGCAGAGTGCCATCAGTCCTGGGTCCTTTAGCAAAGCCTCCAGTGCTGCTGTCTGACCCTGCTCTCTGATTTTCACTTATATGCCGTTTCAGGACAAATATGTCCACTCAAATGTTAATTGAAGACTAAGTAAAAATTATTAATAAGGTCAAATGCTGCTGCCTTACATTAATTTGATATAATTTTATTTAAGATACTTCAGATTATTATAAACAGTTTAATTAAACTATAGTTTTAACGATGCTTTTTGAAGTTGAGATTCCGGCATATTTCGCAGGAACGGTCTTGCCCTGAGCCCATACTATTATAATCCTAGTTGTGCGTGTGGGCAGGGATAATCGCGTTCCCTTGCCATGTGCCACCCGGCGAGCCAATCAGACGCACGCCTCGCGCATAATTTAGCAAAAGGGAGGAGGGAAGCGCGCAGAGCCCGCTAGAGGCGGCCCAGTTCCTGAGTGACAAGCAATGAGAGTTAGCTGCTTTCCCTACAGCTGCCACAGCAAGGAAGAGGTCTGTGCTGTAAGTAGATGAGTGCATTCACAGCTTACTCGGAACACGCGCACACACAAGCGCACAGGCACGCACACAGGATGCATGCACCTGTGTTAGTCATTAATGCCAGGCCCCGCCCAAGCACAGTCACCACATGACGTGCAGTAACTGTAGTTTTCATACAACAAAAATAGCACGAAGTAGTAGAATTTTATTTTGACAGCGTAAGATGTTGAATCAGAGGAAATAGATGTGTCTAAATGCTGTGGGCTTGTAGAAGATTACAGAGATTACAAAACGTTATCTGCATGAAGCCCATTTTCAAAGAGGCTGTCTTTCATGATCCCTTACAAGTCACACTTGCAGCATATAGCCTGTGTGTGCGTGTTCATGAATGTGATGTTGATTAAATTCACCACTGTATGTATGGACGTACTTACTCTGTCGTGGTATTATTAACCACTTCTGCTTTCCATGGAAATGACAGTCCTTCGGATGAATGGTGACTTGCACCACGACTTGAACTTACAGAATGTGAAGTGTGTATTTGTCACGGCTCCAGTGTACGGTGCGTGATGCAGGTGTCAAGGTAGACATCTTTGATGGCTGTGGAGGACATGTTTCTGTCACGTGAAGGTAAAGAAAGGGACGCATGGCAGCTTCTAACACGAGCGACGCATCAGTCTGTTTCAAAATGTGTCCCTTCAGACGGTATCACCATCATTCACCATGACTACAAGGGTGCACAAACATAAGACTGCTAATCTGCAGAATAAAATGGTACATTGAGGTACGCTGCAATGTGGATAGATGCTTCATAAAATTCGTTAGATCAGGACAAATACAGTACAGCACCGCATCAAATGTGGTTAAATAACATGTGTTCTGCGTGTATTATTTAATTTTTCAACAGGTCCAGATATTGTACCAGATATCATTGTAATCAATAGGAGAGTATCGGTCCAATAGCTGAGCTAGTATATCAATTGCGTTCAGTCTTTTGTCCTTCATGAAGTTACCACAAAACCAATAGTTAAAAAAAAAACTGTAATCGCCGCTAGCGAACAGCATACCGTGTCGTGTAACCCACACCCCACTCAGTTTCACGGCTGTAACCCACACCACGCGCCATTTCGTAACATACTGCAAATTTACACTATGTACAATCTGGGGGGGACAGTTCGTTTGTACTCAATGTGTGCTGTCACGTATTTTTTTTTGTTTGATGGCACATCCTGCATTTCTTATGGACACGCTTGTGGGCATCTGATTTTGTTATTCCGCCGCAAAGTGTAAAAGCGACCATGCACATTTATTAAGTCGACCTAGATGCCGAAAAAACAGAAAGCTCCAAATGGCTATTCGTGGAAAAAAGAAAAAGGAAATCATGCGCTTGATCAGGCGTGGCGCTGTCTGAGCTCCTAGTCTTAGGCCGACCCGCAGAGCCCGATCCCGCTGAATGGGGCAGTGTTGCTCTTTTGCGCGGACGAGCCGCGGCCGGCCGATCCTGTTACCCTACGTGCCGCATCGTGCGGAGTTTTGCCAAGCGCGCGTCGCGTTATATACCGCATACCTGTGAAACGACACTTAAAACGTTATAAACCAACACAGTTCGTCGGGGCCGCTTTTACATTTCCGATTGCAACACCCACGCGTTTCTAAAAAACCACGTTTAGTGCCAAGTGGTACTTCAGCAATAAGAAGTTAAATAATACGCACCCATTGCAATTAAATAGATTTGTCAATGTAGGCCATATTATTATTAGGGGTGGGTGATGGGAGCGGCTGTGGCAATGGCTAATGCAGTAATGCTCCCCCCACCTCCGTGTCCCTTTTTTCCACCAAAGTACAAAGGAAGACGAGAAATGAACGATACCAACTCAAAAAGGTATCAAATGTGTAACGTGGAGCGATTTACTTTTAAACGTGTGTCACTTAAATTTACTCATTTTTGGAGAGGATCGCGTCAGTCTGGCGCGTAGTAGACATTTCCCGGATAATTTGAGTCATATGATGCACAAAAAAACAAAACAAAAAAACCCCCCAAGTGTCCACATAGTCTTACTGTAAAAATGGACTCTTTGCTATAAGTCGAGGCAGGTGTCTTAAGAAATACGACGACCCCCGTGTCCGTTTATAAGCATGAGTGTCTATAATGCGCTAAAATATGAACTTTAACGAAATGCGTTTAACACTTTGTGGCCTGATTTTCAGTGCCGACTCCATTTTGAAGAGCCAGACCGGCCGAGAACTGGCTCAGTTACTCGCCCTGCTTAGCACGCCATATCGCCGCAAAACAACGGGGGTTCCCGGTACATGTCGGATCTATGAACTGGTGGGCTCATTTGTGCATAAATAAGGCTTGATAAACACATACAAGTTCAAGATTTAGCAGATGACGCCTTTATAAGGAAGGTGGAACACGGTGCGCTTGTTCTGACATTGTAAGAGAGCTTTAATGAAATAAACTTAAAATATAACGGGGTGTATAGGCGTGCATATCAGAGGACTGTAATGAGGGTAGGTCAAGCTTTCTGTGAATGGACACTTATGCAGCAGTTTGTCTTGGATGTGCCGTGCACTTTTAAGTGCGTGAAGTCTGCTGCTGCCACAAACCGGGGGGGATGGGTATTCGCCGATTGGTTGCTCGTAGACCGGCACACACATCCAAGGCTCGCAATATAACCAGGGGCAGGTCGACTGCTAAAGAAACAATTATCATTTATTTTAAAATGAAAGTGCAGATGTTACGTCACAGGGAAGCGTGAACTGTATGTAGCAGTTAGAAACTCCGGCCGGGGGAAAAGGAAGCATTGCATTTGAGAGTGAAATTGCTACATGCATCTGTTTGTGTTTTGAAGGGGCCGCCGGTAAAGTAATAGCTACTGTAGCTAGCGAGCTAAAGTGTGGAGAATATGAGCGCAGGTCCCGGCCTACTGTTGCCGCCGCCGGGATTTTGCAGATCCGCTTTCACAAATCGGAAAAAATACACGCAATATGTCACAATCTGAAAGTATTTCGGTCGTTTTTGTTGTGACCGAGATGTAAATGGTAAGATTTCGGAGGATTTTTTTAAACTCTCGTGTGTTTTTCAATATGTTAAATAAACGTGTCGTTTTTTTTTTCCCCCACCCCAACGTGTATTCATCTGTCGGGTAATGCGTACGTCTGCAACTCTGCATGCATGTGTGTTAATTGTTTTATGATATTGTCGAGCTGCATGTACCAAAACAGAGTAAGTAGTACATACTGTACGTGATTGGGTACCTCATGATCTGTCTTGTGCATGATGCTGAACATCAGCTGTGCCATAAGCCGGCTTGCATTCATATATGTTTAATCCACGCTTCTTATACTTTGCCTTAAAATCCATGCTAACTTTACTCCCGTACCACGTAGAGCGGGGCTACCATGGTGCGTCAAATGCATGCCCTTGAGTCAGCCTAAGCAACATTGCAGCGTTACTGGGTCCGTTTGGCAAAACGTTACAAGATAGGCCAGATTGATAGCTAGCTGCGTATAGCACACTGGCTCTACGACATATTGCACATTTTCAGGCGTCTGCGTTAAAGGGTAAAGCCTGTAAAACAGTCATTGGGCAGCTCCTACGGGATTAATTAGTTTGGGGGAATTGTCGGTCCATAAGATTTCTTACAGGTGTACGGTTGCTTTTTACAAATAAACCGTTATTTTACGTTTCCTCGTTATGAATACTGTACTGCAAAAGAAACTGAGCATTCATTTACGTATAGGATCTGTTTGATTTGTTTACAGCAACATAGATTATGATAAATGTTTATGATTTTGAAATTAAGTAGAATTTGTTGTTTAAATAAATACTCACTGTAAGTTGAGCAGCACTGTTTTTTTCCCCCCTCTTTTTCAGGATGGAGCCATGACAGCATGAATCAGTCATACGAACTGACAATTCGAGATGCATTGGAGTGCTGCTCCACCCCACTGGAGTTTCAGCCCCCTGTTGGTTCCATCTCACCCTATGGCCAGCAGTACGGCAGTGATCTCGAACCCGGGCCGGTGGGCGGAGTCCCACTCCCCACAGCTCCGGCCTTCAGACCCGGACCTGGCTATGCGTACGGTCGCCATGATCGCTCCTCCCACCCTTACAGCCCACTAAGGAGACTCCAGGACTTGACCTCCATGGTGAGCAGGCCGGACCTCGCCTTGCCCGACGGGGAACCGCAAGGACCCCGAAATGATTTGCACACTTGGAACAACCCCATGGGGAGGGCCGACTTCGGGACCCCCCCGGGGAACGCAGCCTCATCATCAGGCAGGAATCAGACTTACCTGTCGGATCAGAACTTGGAGAGGGGCGACTGCCTGTCTCCCCCGAATCCGGACCTCTGCCTGGAGCAGAACAGCACTATCCCCAACGGGTACCTGCACTTTGAGTCCACCCTGTTCGAGAACGGCGAGGCCAAGGAGGACGAGGAGGTGACGCCCCACCTCTTGGGCTCCTCCAAGAGAGAGCGGAAAGCCGGCGCCTCCTGGAGCCCCAGGGCAAGCACTGGTGCTCCCCGCCCGGCCGCGGAGAAAGGGGCGGCGGCGGGCAAGTCCGTGGGTGTGTGCTCACCTAACGCCATGGGTGCGGGAAGGAGTTCTGATGAGGATTCGGGTGGCACTCACAGAATTCGCGGAAAGAATGCCCCCAGACTTAAAATGGCAACCCCCAGCCCTGACCCATCTCAAACGGCTGAATACGACATCACATCGCCCAGTCAGGCTTCCACAAGTCCTGTAAGCTTTCTGCCAACCCCCCCCCCCCCCATTTACTCTGTTCTAGTTACTCTGTAATTTCTAGGCAATGAGGGGAAAAAAAATGGTGCCTTTAGTAAACTTGGCCGAAACAAACATCTTACACGCCAGATTTATCCAGCTGGAACACTGCAGTAACATAAACCACATCCTCTACTGCCCTAGATTATACCTGAACACACGTTAGTTTAGTCAAACGTCACCAGGCTAACTTTATCAAATGTTGGATGTTTGTTCATGCTCATTCTAGCTATTTTTAAAATATCTAAAGCTAGCAGTTTATATAAATGTGTAGAACTATAGAAATGAGCTTTAAGATATGTCAGCCTGTGCAAATATCCATCCGGTTTTTATCCCACCACTGGGAATGGTTATTCGGAATGTTCTCCTTGGTACATTTAACTAGTGCCGGTAGTAAAAATCAAAGAAAGAAAAAAGTTATTGTTTTCCATGTCGGGAAGTAGGTGTTCTTGACTTTACCGCTGATGTCCACAATTTCCGTGCCGCCTCTCGAGGAGAAAATGACAAGGGATTTCCCAGAGAGACCTCTCGCAAAATTGCACATGTGACATCACGCGCCAGGTCGTGTCCAGATGTGGGACAAGATATGGTCATACTGGTCACTGGAGTTTTCTTTGGTACAAGTGAACTTAATCAACAGAGGGGTCGTTATCAACAGAAGGAAAATAGATTAAGAACAGGTATATCGTGCCTTATTTGCTGTAGGACAACTGAAAAATGCCAGGTCACTGTGGCCTTCCACTATATTAATTGTATTTTCAGATTCATTTCACAAAAATAAGAACCATTCATATTTTTCGTTAGCTCCGCTTAGTGTTGAGTGGTTAAATCTTCCATATTTTTTGCTTTAATCTTTATGCTAATTAGAAGAGTCCCTAGATTAAACACATTCCTTTACAGCAAAGTATTTATCAGTCAGTTTTGACACCTGAATTTACTGGCATGAAAAAATAGTCACCTCACAACATTAGTTAAGGTGTCTGTGGTATATAATTGTGATTTCATCCTCAGCTTACACTGGTCTACAAACTCATTTAATGACAGCCTGCTCTAAATTTAAATTTACTACCACCAGATTTCAATTTTTAAAATCTTCTTGTCCATGAATTCCAGTGTAGTATCATTGCAAACCTCATAAATGATTTCACACCCCAAAACATATGCAAAATAGTTTATATATATATTGTAAATACAGTATAATAATATGTAATCACTTAAACCAAGTAAATGTGGCTGCTTTCTGAAGCCATTTTTAGCCTTATGGCATGTAATACTGCTTTGGTTCAGCTAACAGTAAACGGTTAAACTTAGTGTGATGTAGATCGTATTTCATAAGAGTAAAATCTGTATATGAGGTGGACTGTGCTTTACACTCTATTTTGAGAGCGAGCCTCCAGTTTATGACAAGTTTTTGAATACAGTCAGATTATGGATTAAAACAGCGGCCGTTCTGCCTTAATTTCAGGTTCATTTCATCGTTGTGTTTATCACATAGAGTTTTGAACGCTGTAGATTAAAGTTGTAATCGTCTCCCAATGAGGGGGAAGTCCACTGTAACGTTCCTCAGGTGATAAATGCAACCGAATGGCGGTCCTGTAAATTGAATGCAACCTTCAGTGTTTTCCCTTAACTACATGCAACACCCCATGGAAAAAGTGTAGCTTTTCTGCTGATTACAGAACCTCCTTTAGGTCAGTGTCCTTCTGGCTCTGTATGATGTTGTCCTGCTACAAATGAACAGGATAAAAAGTATTGCAGGAACCCACAATTCCTTAGCTGACTAAAATTTTGACGGACGTAGGTTAATTTGCATCGGTTGGCTTTCTTCAGTAGGACAGCTGGACTTGTAAACACAGGTTTACACATTCTAAGGTTTCAGAAATGGGACTAATTCTTTTAAGCCGGATACAACTTTAGAAACGTCCAGCTTTTATCAAAAATTCAGAAGTGCATTTTCATTTTCTCATCCGCCTTTCTTGGAATTTATCGAATCGAAAAAGTCTTTGGGGTATTACAGTGACCCCCTGCCTATCACGGAAGTTACGTTCCAGAACCATCAGCAATAGGTGAAAATCCGCGATATAGAAAGACCATATAAATATATATATATTTTTTTATAGTTTAAGCCTTAAAATACCCCTCCCACATGCTTTAAACACATGTAAACTTATTAAAACACACTTTGTAAACACATATATGTGGATGTCGGGCTAAGGATATGAGTAACATAATAATAATAATATGTAATGTGTGTGTGTGTGTGTGTGTGTATACACACACACACATACACACACACCGCAGAGAACTGTGATGCATGGGGGAAAAATCTGCGATATAGCGGGGGCACGATAGCTGAACCGCGATATAGCGGGGGATCACTGTATTTACTTTCTGTGAAGAGAACTTTGTGTTCACATTTTTTTGCTGCAAACAAAATACTTTGACCTGAAATGAACTCGTATTTTGCAGCCCTTTATACATGGAACCCTCCAATTACTGGTATATTTGCCAGAATTTAGTTGTTTTTGGGCATACGATCACTTTAATTAAGGAATTATTATAATTTACCCTCACACAGGCAGAAATGAACATATTACCAAAATGAAACTCCTATTGTGATTGTAACAGGTGTTTATCTTAAAATGTGAAGCCCATAGACTGCTTACTGCTACATAGCGGTCTAATGAGCTTTTCCATGCTGTCCACTTTCATTGAGTTAATTTCCAATGTAAACACCCGTTTATGAGAATCGTGAACTGATTAAGTTCTGATGGATCATGCAATAGCTGACTTTGGTTAAGAACTTCCAAGTTTACTGTTGAACACCAAAAACAGAGCAACTATATGTTTGGACAAATATAATGATGCATTCATCGTAGTAGGTCCAGCCCGCAATGGCAGGCTGTGAGCAGACAGTGGCCTCTAATGAGACACACTTGAGCGCGAGTTGATGCTTAAGTTCAGGCTCACGGGAGATGAAACCCTGAAGGAGCACGACACTGCCAAACGGAAGATCGAGAGAAGCAGGGTGGCCTTTGTAAACTCTACTAGTCGGACGGAGGGAGGTGGTGCAAGAATGCTGCACAGAAACCTGAAATCTTGCTTCCACCTTTCCCTGTTACACTTCAGGCCTTTTTTAAATTAGCAAATTAAAAGTTCTATGAGTTTTGGCTGTACAGGGAGAACATGCACTGCAGACTCCTCACACACAGAGCAGAGGCTGGATTCAGCCCCATCTCTGGAGGTCTGAGGCAGCAGTAGCTGGGGGGAGGGCACTAGGTCTTGCATGGCAGAAGCATTGAGATGGGATGCATCCTTCAGTGTCAGAGTTATGTATGTGTCGGTAGCGAATGTTCCTTAGAGTAACATGACAATTGTGCCTTTGCAGACTACTGTCTCAAAAAACAAGCCACTTCCACCAGTGAAGTTCAAAGAGGGAGATGTGGTTTGGGCCAAATTCAACCGCAGACCATGGTGGCCATGTCAGGTGGTCAAGGAGCCTCTGGAAGGGACCTGCTTTAGAATAAAAGGTGGATTTCAGTGTTTTCAGTACATTGTATTGATGTCTGCGTGATTGTTAAATGTATTTGTTGCTGGTAAACTTGGTGATGGATGACTAAGACTATGCACTGCATGGTGGACAGTTACTGATAGGTGTAATCTACTTCATTTATTTGTTCCTGTTGGGTGAATCCAGTGGTTGACAACATGGTAATCTATCCTGCAGTGGGTTGAAAGTCTTTCATTAGTTGTTCTCACTGGATTTGAAGACCTCATGTTCATATCTATATGATGAATATTAAGTAACCTTTATCCTATTGTTACATTGTTACATATTGCATGTGCTTTTTTATGTCTCGACAGTATATTACCATGTGAGTATCATTTCAGATTCCAGTGAGCGCCCCTGTCGTCAGTATTTTGTCAAGACGCTGGGGGAAATCATCGACCAAGCTTGGGTCCCTAAAAAGGCAACTCAACCCTTTGAGGGTGGCTACCAGTTTGACAGCCTCCCCGTGCTTCGAAGGAGAGGAAGGCAGAAGGACAAGAACTACAAATACACGGTGAAGAATTACAAATGCACACACGTCGGAGGGCTTAGATTTCTTTGAATATGTTGTACCATATCGATTAATTTGAAAGCTGATTTTGTTGTGTCTAATTAGTGGCGCTTTTGTGTTCAGATACCCAAGCGTTTTCTTGAATCGTGGAGGACCAGTATAGAAGAAGCAGAAGTGGTTCTCTCAAAGGCCCTTTCCACTTCCTCCTCCCAGAATTACAATCACACTGATGGGTGTGTACCTAGGAAAGGGGCCAAATCCTCTTGCACTTCAGAATCCACGGAAACCCCAACGTCAGATCACCTTCTCAATGGAGAGGGAACAGTGCCCAGAAAGCCACTGAAAGTACCTGAGAGTCATGCAGCTAGCTCTCGGATTAAAAAGAAGCCAGGTAGCTCGTTAAAAACGCCCAGCACTAAAAAGGAAGAGTCACCCAAACATAAATTCGAGGGTAATCGAAACGAGGTTGAGAAGGAGTCTGAGGAGTCTCCTTATTCCAACGTTGAGTTGATACCAAGGATTCTGTACCCAAAAGCTCTTGATCAAGCCTCGGAACTCAACCACGGCTTCTCTTCCTCGTGTCCCAGGAAAGAGCTGCGGAAAAAACCAGCACGGAAGAATGTCAAAGGTCTTAAAAAGCCACGGAAGGGATCTACTGGAGATACCAATGGTGCAGGCTCAGACTCGGAGAACAGTTTTGGTGGTGAATCATCGTTCAGTAAAATAACTGCATGTCTTGCTGACCTAAAACGCCAGGACTCTTCAGGAGTTGATGATCTAACTGGACCTCCCAAGAAACCTCCAGATGAGCAATTTGCACGTTTTCCTGCCAGTAACTGCTTGATGACAGGAGCGCTAAAAGCCATGGAAGAGGCAAATATTAAAGATAGTTTAAAGTTCACCCAAAGCTCAGAGTCTGTTTTGTCAAATGGTGAGGACTCCACTTCAACAAAAAAGCTTGCTGAGAAATCTGTGTCAGAATCAGATGAAAGTACCAAAAATTTATCAGTCAAGGCATCCGGCTGTGATAAATTGAGCTGCACTCCAGCTTTGTCTAGTTACTCTACTAGCACTTCTCCAAAATTACCAAGCACTGAAGAAGCCAACCGCAGTAGGCCGTTGATAAAATCAGAAGAGCAAGGCAGCTCGATTTCTGCAGAATCTGTGGATGCTGTTGCCCTTGGTGCTACCCGGGTCAAAAAAGACAATTATGCGTCTGATAGGTCATCATGTTCCTCACCGGCATCTTCACTTTTGTTTTTGGATGCCCACCAAGATGTTAAAGAGATAATATTTAAGTCATTAGTCGGCAAAGATGGCAAGTCGAGTCAGCTCGCCACCTTTCAGCCTAATGCGAACTTGAAGTTTAGTACTTTTTTAATGCTGCTAAAAGATAGGCATGATATCCGAGAGAGAGACGGCACTCCTCTTGTCCTGGAGCGAGGACCTACTAGTGCTCTTATGAAAGAAGAGCCATCTCTGATGCCACCAGAAGAGGCTGGTCCAAATGAGCAGTTGTGGGCTACTGGAAAGGGCAAGGTATCAGCCCTGAAATTTGCACATCCCAAACCCAAACAAGTAAGGTCCAGGCCCTCCCAGAAAAAGGAAATTGGGAGATGCGAACGGGGAGATGCCAGTTTCGTGAAAGGCGGGCAGACCCGAAGCACGAATCAAGGTTCAAAAAAGCGACTGAAGAGGAGTCGGCTGCCTGCTGCCAAGAAAGGCGTGGTAGGGGTGGCTCTTGGGTTGGTGGAGCCTACATTTGGTAAGTCACTGGGACTAGGTATTCCTCAATTTTCAGGGAAGTCTTCGTCATACCTTCCTGGGTCTGTACTCCATTCCCCTGGTCAAAGCACCATCACCAGTGTGGCCCCGAAGAAGCGCTGGCAGACCTTTGAGCCAATGGGTGATCAGCAGCCATTGAAAGCACCCCCTGAGCCTTGTGACGCTAATGGTGAAAGTCTGGCCTTTGTTCCACACTTGTCCAGCTGCCTTCATCCAAAGAACAATCTCCAGAGCCAGACTGGCACTGACATTACAAGTTCCACCCCCCCTGTCAGTGAAGGAAAAGAGGTTTCTTCAGGTAAGTTTTTGGCTGGTAATGGCAAATCAATGACTTGGTCTTTACCCTATTTATTTTAGCCGGATGTTGGCAGAAGATTGATTTTTAATTCATCCTTCACAGCATACCTACAAAATAAACGACAGAGAAAGCCAAGCAAAAGACTGATAGAATGGACAGAAGAATATGATCAGATATTTGCTACCAAGAAGAAGCCGAAGAAAACCCCGGAGCCTTCGAAAAAGGTTATAGGCTTCTTTATTCTTCTTCTTATTGTCATCATCATCCTTCTTAATATTAATACTGCTACTACTATTATTATTGAAATTGTAGATGATCCTTCTTTTGTTAAAAAAACAGCTTTGATCTCTATTTTAAAACCTTTATCGCTCAGTGCCCTCTACATTAACTGCAGGTGTCCGAGTCTAGCACAGAGCAGCTATCATCTGCAAAGGTCATGCACGACGTTTTGAACACACCTACAGAGATGCAGACCCCACAACAGTCTGAGGCTCATGACCGGCCCGTCACAGGGCAGCTCCCACCTCAAAATGCCCATGCCCCACCCGTAGACACACTTACCCCACCCCCAGAATCTGTACACTCCCCCGCTGGAGCAGGAGGTGTTGGGGAGTCGGCTAAAACAAAACTTGAAACATCTGCTGAACCTGGTGAGAAAGCATTTCAGCATTTCAGTTAATTCACTGCTTCAGTGAAATATATTTTATTGCAATACAAATGGATGTGCTGCGAAACGTACTGTAGTTTCCTACACTTTTACTTCAGCTTGTCCCCTGCCGTCCTCTTTCTAGCCTGCCAGGATGGGAAGAGACAGAGGAAACCGACGAAAAAAATCCTGGAATGTTCCATCGAGGCAGAACCCATCATAATCCCAAAGAGGAAGGTGTGGTTCTGTACTCAGTTTAAACCTGACTTTTGTGGTTCATATGCTCTCCATATTTTTACTTACGATTAAAATTAACCTGTGTTTTAATACCTTTTAAAGTTGCACCTCCTCGTTGCGGGTTCCTCATGACTGCTAGTCGTCGTGACCGAGGACTCCGTCCGTATCTTTTGACGGGGGGTTTATAGTTTTGATATATGACACACATGTTCTCGGGCGTCGTGCCTTGTTCACCCCCTCCCCTTTATCCCCTCTCTCGTCCGGGATCAGAAGTGTAGGGAACAAGGTAGAGGGGCAGAGGAGGAGGCAGGATCCCAGGACAATCAGGAAGGGGTGCATGAGGTGAGGGCAGGTGTGCAAATCAGGCAGGACGCTGGATGACAATTTGTATTCCCTCCAGCTGACCCGTGAATTGCCTTACCGTCGTATTTGCCTGTATAGCTAGCTATACTTAGGAATGTTTCGTTTTGCAGGCCAAGTCTACTAAGAAAGAAGTGCCTGTATCAAGTTCGTCCGGTCATGCTTCTAATTCAGGTCAGTAGCAGGAGAGGAAATTCGGAATGAATGCGGCTGAGGTGAGGGCAGCAGGGTCGATTAGCATATTGTCGACATGCTAGTCAGAGTTAGACGTGGTATGCGGTCCGCACATACTCATTCCAAGTAGTTGCCAGAAGCTGATCACCTTACTTTGAACTCAGGCTCCGCTAAATCGAAAATGGGTCCAGCAGTGCTACCACCAACATCGCAGAAGGACCAGTCAGATCCCCCGGAGTGCCTGGATGAAGAGGGACACTATGACTCTGTCGCATTGGGACTTCTGGAGGACGACCTCCAGCTGGATGGAAAGTCCTTGCAGGACTCAGAGGTGAGTCCATAGGCGGTGAGGTAAAGGTGCAAGGGGCCCGGGTTCAGGATGCTGTGAGCCGAGCAGTGGAGTTAGTCTGTCTGGCTCACAAGATGGTATCGGCACATAATCCTGTCCTTTCTGATACTGACTCCTCCTCCCGGATCCCCCCCTCCCCCCTTCCCACGCTTCCTCAGGGTTTTGGGTCGAGTTACGACGACGTCATGTCGTCCATGAAGGATGATGGGTCGTCCTCAAGCAAGAGGCCGCCGGGGGATAAGGGGGGTGCGGCGTCGCTGAAGGAAAACGTCTGCCAGGTGGGCTGGGGGGGGGTGGGGGGGGGTGGAGGAGTCGCCCACATCCTTCACAGCAGGAGCCCCAGGTTCGCCTGCCCGTCAAGACCTTTGACCTTCGGTCCTTCGATGTAGGTGTGTGAGAAGACGGGCGAGCTGCTTCTGTGCGAGGGCCAGTGCTGCGGCGCCTTCCACCTGCAGTGCATAGGCCTCACCGACATGCCCCAGGGCAAGTTCGTCTGTCAGGAATGCACCACCGGTGGGTCCTTCTGCCTGTTGTCTACAGGTGTACTCTAGGCGTACGTTTAAGTAACTCCTTTCCTGCTTTTTCATTTAGATGTTTAGTTAGATATTTATAGATGTCCAGGGTAGCCCTCCTGAACAGGCAGGAAGGAGTAAGCGACTCACAGAATTCCCACTGGCTCTCGTTTCCACCCCAGTGTGGAGGTGCTAGCCTTGGTAGTGCAGCGGCTTGCTGGTTTTCTGCAGCAGCCCCCACCTCCATCCACACCCTTGAACGAAGACTTAGCAGTTTGCTTCTGCAGGGTTTTTGGTTGCAGCCAGAGTGATCAGTAGCTAATACCAAAACATTGGTCTTGGACTTTCAACCCACTGCAGGATAGATTACCATGTTGTCAACCACTGGATTCACCCAATGGACCTTAAAAACCTCTGCTACTTGTAAAACTAAGACCAGCATATAGATATCTCTTGCCCTTCACTTTCGGCCATATATAAGAGCCTAACCTGATGCAGAGCGTTTTTCATGCTGTGGTTTTATAAGTGTTGGGGGTCACAGCCCCAGTGGGTGCCGGTGACGTTCGCTGACAGCCCAACACTTTTGTGTTGTAGGCGCACACACGTGTTTCGTGTGTAAGAAGACGGGCACAGACGTGCGACGCTGCATGATCCCTGTGTGCGGGAAGTTCTACCACGGCGAGTGCATTGCCACGTATGCGCCCACTGTGCCGCAGGGTCGCAGCTTCCGCTGCGCGTTGCACGTCTGCCTGTCCTGCTACATCACCAACCCCGCCAACCCCTCCGCATCCAAAGGTGAGTCCCAGCCTGAACACAGCCTCCATCTTAAAGGGGAACCTCAAGGAATGTTTTTATTTTGACTCATATTTCCAAATACAGTCGATGGTGAAGTTTGGGCATTAATCACGGTTATTAATCATTGTGTGGCTTCATTGTTCTAGGGTTCACCGATTGAAAAGCTTTATTGTCATTTGTACATATGCAAGTACAAATGAAACGCTTGCGAACGTAAACGTATAATGATGAACAGTAGAGTACAGAACATTAAATAACAGAATAGTGAACCATAACATACAATATATGTACAATATACAAACAATATACAAATTCAAGAAGGACAATAAGGTGTGGGATTTAAAGTGGCAGCAATTAATTAATAACAGCGGTGATCAGGATACTGTGAGTTATCAGTGTGTTTATAACGTTCTTATTACTGTCGGAATGAAGCTGTTCCTGAGTTCGGTAATGGCTATGTTTCTGTCTCTGGTGCCAAGGCCGCCTGACACGCTGTGTGCGCTGCCCTGTCGCGTACCATGCCAACGACTACTGCATGGCCGCCGGCAGCATCGTCCTGGCCAACAACAGCTTCCTGTGCCCTAATCACTTCACTCCGCGCAAGGGCTGCCGCAACCACGAGCACGTCAACGTTAGCTGGTGCTTCGTCTGCTCCGAAGGTGCGCCCCGAGCCGGACATTAGCAAGGTCACGTGGTATGGAATCTGGGAAGCTCGGAGTTTGGGCACCCATGGGCCGATGAGCCTAGAATAGTTGCTAAGCTAGCTAACCAGCTTTGTTTTGTAATAAAAATCAGTCAGCGAAGCGAGCCACAAAAATTGTTTTTGTTGAGTGTCCTGTTTTTGTAAACACCCCTACATACATTTTAGGTTGACTTGCTGTTGTTGTCTGAACTGCATTTCCATTGTGGCCCTGCAGGGGGCAGCCTTCTGTGCTGCGAATCATGTCCAGCTGCTTTCCACCGCGAGTGTCTCAACATCGACATGCCCGAGGGCAGCTGGTTCTGCAACGACTGCCGCGCTGGCAAAAAGCCACACTACAAAGAAATCGTTTGGGTCAAAGTTGGCCGATACAGGTCCCAAAGTGCTTCTTTCATTCTCTTTCCTTATGGTGATGGTGCTCAGTACAGTAGAGAACCACATTCAGCCCTTCTGGACCCAGTGCAAGCCATGATTCTCGTAGCTCGGTCCTAACCTTGCATCCTGATCCTCTTCCCTCAGGTGGTGGCCTGCTGAGATCAGCCACCCCAAGAACATTCCCGCCAACATCCAGCGCATGAAGCATGACGTCGGCGAGTTTCCTGTCCACTTTTTCGGCTCCAACGACTATCTCTGGACCTATCAGGCGCGGGTCTTCCCCTACATGGAGGGCGATACCAACAGCAAAGACAAAATGGGAAAGGGAGTGGACTCCATCTACAAAAAAGGTGCACATGCTTCTCTTATCAGACCTGCTACAAATGTACATGCATAACAGATTATCAGATCGCTTGTTAAACAGTCGTGTAATCGAAGGTAATCATGGGTTTAGGAGACATCTCACCATAGTCGTATTTTTTTGCACGTGCACTCAGGGTTGCTGGGAGTATAAAAGCTGATGATGTTCGAACATCCAAAAGGCATTTACTAAGGTTTCACAAAAGAATGGGGCGCCTGTTTAAGGGCTGTCAATTTGTATAATTGGATAAAATTATTTTAATTTAACAATATGAGGAAATTAGGAAGGAAAGAGAATATATCCCGTAGAGAAAGAGATGGAGTTCGGTAAAAATTGTTCCAGGGTTTTAAGGATTTCAGTATTGCCATACGTGGAGGCAGTTGAAAGATCATAGGGTCCCAGTATGTGAAATCCTGCAGCCAGTGCACATGACCACCATATTATTGAAGAATACAAAGCTATGAAAGTAAAGCCTGGGGCACAAATGTACATCAAAACTTTTTTTTACATGACGGGTAGTAGTGGTTTGGGATAAGATTCTGTGCTTCCTATCACCTGTGATGTTTCCTCATAATCGTCCCGTTTTACGCGCTCCGTATGTTTCATCCCGTTCAGCTCTCCAGGAAGCCGCCAGAAGGTTCAAAGAGCTCCAGGCCGAGCAGGAGCTGCGGCAGCTCCAAGAGGACAGGAGGAATGACAAGAGGCCTCCGCCATACAAGCACATAAAGGTAGCCCCCATGGTCTCTGGGTATGCGTGGCATCAACCCAGAAGAACCATGGTGAACCGGTTCTCCCCTCGGCGTCTAATCAGGTCAACCGGCCGATCGGCAAGGTGCTGATCATCACGGCCGACCTGTCGGAGATCCCGCGCTGCAACTGCAAGGCCACCGACGAGAACCCGTGCGGAATGGACTCGGAGTGCATCAACCGCATGCTGCTCTACGAGTGCCACCCGCAGGTGTGCCCGGCGGGCGAGCGCTGCCAGAACCAGTGCTTCACCAAGCGCCAGTACACCCCAGTGGACATCTTCCGCACGCTGGCGCGTGGCTGGGGCCTGCGTAGCTGCTATGACATAAAGAAGGTGTGTTCTTCAGGTCCTGGGATGGAAACCAGCTGGCAAGAACCTTGAATGAAAGAGAATCTCTTCCTACACAGAGCATGTGATGCAGTTGCTTGGCAGGGATGACACGTAGCGTTGCAGTTGTTTGACAGGGATGACACGTAGCGTTAGGGTCTAACCCTAACCTTAACCCTTCTTCCATGGAGTGTATAATGACTCAGATTGCACCTCCTGTGGTTAGTTGGCACAGGTACCATGTAGGTTTATGGTCTAACCCTAACCTTAACCTAACTTTTATGGAAAATATGATTTTATAATAAGTATTTTCAAGTACATTTTTCTTTCAACTATGTGATATACATTAGAAAAATCGCATAGCCACGCCTTTGTTGTTTTTCAATGAGAAATAAATTTTAAACAAAAAAAGAACTGCTCAATTTGAAATACAACTTTCCAGGACGCAACTCCTTGTATAACCAACCACTGCCCGATTTTTGTTGCAACTGGAGTTAAATTAATTATAAATGAAAAAACAAAGGAAATTTGAAGACTAACTTTAAATGGTTACTAATCATTTAGATGACAGGCCTTTATTAAGCCTTTGAGCCTATGGAATATTTTATGTGTTTAGAGTTACACAATGAGTTTTACTGAAATTAATGTTATAGAACAACACGTTGAATAAAACGCTGAATATTTCTCGCCAAGTAATTGTACCCAGTAATCAGAATCAGAAAACCTTTAATAATTATAATGAAGTGTAAACCGCTTATAGTGGTCTGTTGCTTTTATGGATCAAAATTATGGACAGAATCATTCCCATATAAATACCTTTTAAATAATTTGCTTATAGTAATCAATGTTCATTTTGGGTCTTTTTATACATAACAACATATGGAAAAAATTTAAATTACAGCAAGTTTTTTTTTTTTTTTTACTTGTGGTAACCCATCTTCTTCTGGCTAGCTACCTGAGGCTAATTTTCTCTCAATAGACTCATTAAAGCATATGATAAACTGCCAAAAACAACCTAATAACATGCAGTAGCAAAACTACAATAACCTGAATTTTATGTACTGTACTGTAGTATAATATAGCGTATTTGATTTATACACAGTTCTGTAATTTAATTTGTGCAGTACTGTAACTTGAAAAGCATTTGAATCTGCTGTACTGTATTTTGAAGAAGTCGATAAAATTCAGGACATAGCGACACTGTCCGTTTTTTTAACCTTACATTCATGTGATAAATATATAAATGTCATTTGGCTGGTAATCTGCCTGACACACAAAGAAAAAGGACAAAAAACTGGTTATAATGATCATCGGCTTATAGGGATTCATTTCAACCAGACAGACGTGATCACTATAAGCGGGTTCCACTGTACATAAATAGTTATGCAAGATGGATTGTTAATTCAGCCTCAGGAGTGGGTTAGCGAAGTTCAGATGCTTATATGTTTTATGGAGGCGATTCTTGATTGCCAGAACTGGTTAATGGCTTACTAGTCCGTTTGATAGGAGAATCTGAAGGACAGATAACTGGAGTCCATAGAAAAATGTTGTGCTTGTGTAGATCCATGGATTTGGAGAGTATTAGAGGTCATTTTATGCATTTTATACTGTTGGAAGATTGGTTATATAATGAGTAGTACAATGTTTGTAGCTTTAATTTACAAATAAAACAATACTTTACATGCATACCAAAGTCAGAAGCCCCTGTTATGAATCATTAGCTGTAATGCTAGACCTTGCTGGCTGTGTAGGATCACGGTAGATGAATGTGCTCGTCACAGAGCTGTTGTTTTTCTGACTCAGGGGCAGTTCGTGAGCGAGTACGTGGGGGAGGTGATCGACGAGGAGGAGTGTCGAGCCCGGATCAAGCACGCGCAGGACAACGACATCGGCAACTTCTACATGCTGACGTTGGACAAGGTGGGGATATTGGGGGGTGGAGAGGTCAGGGGATGGGAGGCGTGGAATGCAGGGCGCCGAACAGGCCCCCTCTCCCGCCGAACCGCTCATCACCACGCCCCCTGCTGGCTGTGCGGCAGGATCGCATCATTGACGCGGGCCCCAAGGGGAACCAGGCACGGTTCATGAACCACAGCTGCCAGCCCAACTGTGAGACGCAGAAGTGGACGGTGAACGGGGACACGCGCGTCGGCCTCTTTGCACTCATGGACATCCCAGCAGGTGCGGAGCGTCGCCGTTGCCTTGACGATTTTCAGTGTCGACTTAACGACTTTCTGTGGCGACTGTCCGTCAACTAGCCGCTTATAGAAACCAAAAAAAACCACTATGTCAATTCGTCCAGGTAAAATCTTAACATGGCACCTTCTCAGACAGTGCAACACAAACAAAATCCTGTCTGAATTTGGATGATTTGTGTTATTTTTATTATCTAAAGTGGGTGTAGCAAACACTTTTTTTTTTTTAGGTGACCAGTTGTCTCGGGATAAATCGTTTCCTTTGGTAAAAGAAGCCTTGAACTCTTTCTCTGTTTGTGGTAGAGCTTCCAGAATGTTCTGTCTTCATATCAGAAGTCTCTACTTCTGTGAACCATCTCTACAGGTACGGAGCTGACCTTCAACTATAACCTGGAATGCCTGGGCAACGGAAAGACAGTCTGTAAATGCGGGGCACCCAACTGTAGCGGGTTCCTCGGGGTGCGGCCCAAGGTGAGCGCACTGCCCCGAGGCCATGGGCACTCGGAGGCGATAGACCTTGTTGTCCTCATTCAGAGATGGAGTCACTGTAGATAACAGACAAAATTCATTCTAAAAACACATAATTGGGGACAACAGTGGGGTTATTGTCATTAACAAAAAGATTTTTGTAAACTGAAATAAAATTAGGTGGGAAAACTGCAAGTAAGCAAAAATATAAATGTTGCTCCCAATAATAACTGAAACAAAAAAAAAACAAACATCAAATACTTTTTTACTGTTTTTGAATACTATTTTGCTGAGGTAATGAGTTGTTTATATTTAATTACCGTTAATAATACCTGAACATGTTTTGCTCATTTTGAAGACTTTAATATATTATGTACACTGTATACATACATGCGTATACAGCTCCCCCGGTTACGATGGTCCGTGTTACGATATTTCGGCTTTACGATCTGTAAATATTTTTCACTTTCAGTACATTATTCAATAAATTACATGAGGTAATCAACACTTTATTGTAAAATAGGCTTTGTGTTAATGATTTTGCCCAACTGCAGGCTAATGTAAGTTTTCTAAACTTGTTTAAGGTAGGCTAGGCTATGATGTTTGTAAGGTTAGGTGTACTGTATTAAAATACATTTACGCGTTTTTGCCTTACGATATTTTCGTCTTATGATAGGTTTATTAGAATGGAATCCCTTCGTAACCTGGGAAGTGTCTGTATAGGATTCTCTAAGCATCAGACGCAAAAAAAAATTCTACAACTTTGAATCTCTCGCTTTAAATAAATTACTAAAACTTAAACTGAAATGAAAATATTTCAAAATAAAAATATATATTTAAAGTAGAATTGTATCTTTAAAATAAAAACTGAAATCACACTAAGGACACACTAAACTGGATTTCACATGAAAATTTAAAATAATATAAAAATAAGAAAAATCAAAGTCAATAATACTGCTTCCAAATGCCTTTTGTCTTACAACTTCTAGAATTTTTGTTCTCTTGTTCTTTGCTTAATTGCAATTATAATTGAGCAATATGGTGAAAGATCAACACGAAATGGTTAAAGATCCAGCGACCGAGCTCGTTTTCCAGTGGGAGTTGAAGCCGATGGGTAAACGTGCTTGTTTCTCAGAACCAGCCGACGGCGGAGGACAAGGCGCGAAAGCAGAAGAAGAAGGTCCCTGTGAAGAGGAAGAGCCAGTCCGAGGTGACCAGGGAGCGGGAGGACGAGTGCTTCACCTGCGGTGACAGCGGACAGGTTATCTCCTGCAAGAAGCCCGGCTGCCCGAAGGTGTACCATGCAGACTGCCTCAACCTGACGAAGAGGCCGGCAGGTCAGAGTCGCAGGGTCTCCGGCAGAAATCAGGCCCTCAGGCCCTGTGATGTCCATGATGCGGAAAATGCGGACAGAATCGAGGCATGAAAACGGCATTTACGTATAAATCCAGAATCGCGAGGAATTTGTGGATATTTTGTTGACATTCCAAACCTATGAATTTTTTCAGATTTTGCAATTGCCTAGATACTGTAAAATAACCTCGCAGTAGTCATACCCAGAGACTTTTTTAATAGGAAGGCCAAATCTGACGAAACCAGTGCAAGAATGTTGCCTTACCATAAGGCTCGTTTCAACTGCAGGACCTCCAGCGTTTACGGTAATGGCCCCCTAATCGGCCATTGCAGCCTCGTGTGTCGTCATCACAGCGTAGGAACCAGTGATGTAGGGGTGACCCGAACTCGGCCGATGCTTTTAACCAACCCGAATGCGACTCAAACAGCTAATAAGGGCAAAACGATGCCTGACCTGCTATACAGTATATGCTTAAAATTTAATAACCTGCCTGGTGACCCGAATATGCCAGAACAGAGAACGAAAAGTTTTTGTAAGCTGCCGAACCAAAAAAATGAACCTTAAAGGAAACAAAAGTGGATACAGGCAATAGAGACACAGCACAATGCTTCTTGCTCCAAAAACTATAAGACTTTTATCTCCATAAAGGCTAATTTTTTTAAAACATTGTAAACCTGATACGGATCAAAATAAATCTGAAAAAACTGAATTTAGAAAAAAAAATAAAACGAAATATGAGGAAAAAATAAACCGTATTTCATAGGGCTCCAAGGGTCCGCAAGATCTAGTTTCCTTCTGAATTGTTTTTGGCATAATTAGTGGTGTAGTTCTGTGTAAACTTTGGCTGATACCTATAACTGGTTAACCTCTGAGCACCACAAATCCCTAGTGACATTACTTCTTAAGGTCCTTAAGGTTGACCATGATAGACACATTGAACCAATGACAGCATCTTGATTCTTAACAAATATTGGCCAATACCAGAATGTTATCTGATATATCATCCATTTGTAAGTATAATTTCCATTTCATCCTCTGCTTTTTCAGTCACGCTGAGTGCCTGTACTGAAGGACTTTTAATTGCCGTGTGTATATTTGGTTATTTATTTAGCTAGCAGTGGAGCATGGTGGCTTGGTAACCACATTGTTGAGTCACGCCTGCAGGGTTGGGATAAGACCAAAGCCACCTTGTGACCATGATCAGGATTAGTGGTTGGTTAGAAGATGAATGGTCATTGGATGGAAAGATACTTTAGAATAAGCATGAACGCGTCATTAACAGGCATGTTAAGTGAAAAAACAATATACTCCTTTCCGTGATATGAGCGCATGCAGAACCAAAATCAGAGTCAGAAGGATCTGTATTGCCCAAGTATATTAAAGATATAAGGAATTGGTGTCTTGGTGGCTGTTACCTGATGTAACATATTACATGCAAAACAATTTCAAGGCCGTTTACGGAAGTATATAAATTGTGTATGTAATAAATGTTAAATAAACATTAAAGTATGCAAAAATGTCCCAAAGCAGCTCACACCATGTTTAAGGGCTGAAGCTTGTCGTCTGGGTGGGAGGGGCTTCCAGGGGGAGGTGGTTGAATACTTTGGATTTGCAAACGGGGGTGTCCTATGACATGTCCGGGTGTGTGGCATGCGGAAGGTTCTAGCGACTGGCTCGCCCTGTGTTGCAGGCCGCTGGGAATGCCCCTGGCATCAGTGTGACGCGTGTGGCGCCGAGGCAGCCTCCTTCTGTGAGATGTGCCCCAGCTCCTTCTGCGAGTGCCACCGCGACGGCATGCTCTTCATCTCCAGGCTGGACGGCCGCCTCTCCTGCAGCGAACACGACCCCTGCGGCCCGGAGCCACTCGAGCCAGGCGAGGTGCGTGAGTGTCCCATCGACCAAGCGGGAGCTGCGGGCGGGAGCAGGGGCAGGGGCGGGGGCGGGACCGGGGGCGGGGCATCCTCTGGTGCCGTCCCTGCCACATTTCCCCGAACCATAGCCCCCGACGATGGGCCGCTGCCGCATGCCGGATACCCCAAAACCCACCAGGATTTCGACTCCGGAAGCCATGGCCTTTACTCCCCTATATCTTCCTATGGCGACGGCAAAGACAAAGACGAAGAGGAGCTGGAGGAAGATGAAGAGGAGCTTCTGAACCTGGAAGGGGAGGGGGACAGTGCGGAAGATAGTCCAGAGCCCAGCACCACTGAGCTGAAGGATGGTGAGTCCCAAGGGCTGAAGACAGAGGGCGCCACTGAGAAGACGTCCGAGTAACAGTCTTGTGTCCCGTTGGCCACTGCTCTCTGTCTGCAAGGAGGCTTTGACACTACGCAGACATTCCAGGGGGGTGGTGGTAAGGGGGAGGGGGTATAGCTAGGGAGACTGATGCAAGGCAGTGGGGGGGCCTCGGTTCCGCTCTTCGACTTGCATGCACCACTCCCATGGGCTTCCCGTACGATGTGAAGGAGCTTCTAGAAGTTTGACCCTATCAGGTTTCAGCTGTGAAAGACCTCTGTGAGGGACCTTAGCGGCTCAGAGATCGGGCTTCAAGAAACCTGCCCGTTTCACGTTTGCGTCCATAAGATATTACTGCATCTAGGTTTTTTTTTTTAGTTTTTTTTAGTTTTTTTGATGTTTAAATTTAAAAATTCTAGGAGAACAGACATTTTTGACATCCAGACACACTTGCTGAAAGGCCAGTATCCTCAATCAAGGGACAAATTTTTATTTGCTAAAACTCTCAGCTTAGAGGAGGTCCACACCAATTGTATTTCTTCACAGGAAAGCAAGTTAATCAACGGAGAGAGCGGCCAAGGTTGCGGGATTGGGTAACTGAAGAAATTTTGGTATGCCACAAATTTCAGCACCTCGCATCGTCAGTTACAGGAAATTTGCCCTTGCTGGGCCCAGAACATGCATGCATATACGTATGTATGCTGCAGTCTTGATCCAAAAGTCACATAACAATCTCCAGTCATTTTATGGCACATTTTACCAGAAACGGTGACCATTTTGGGTCCACTCTACATGCCGTTTTTATTATCAAAATCAATACTGAAAGAGTGAATGTCACATAGGCTTGGAGTTGGAGAGGTAATACAGGAGGAATTGCTTTGATAGAAGATTGTAACATCGCAGAAACGTGGATGCTGGTGACCTTTAACCCCCCCCACCCCCATAGCTCTGCATTCCCACGGAAGATTATGACAAGATTATTGCGGACAATTAAGAACATTCCATGCAGGTCTGGTTACTCATTTTGGGCATTGTGAGTATGTCCAATAGTTTATTCCCTTGTTTTTTTTTTTTTGTTCCTTGATTGATCATGGTGATTTTTTTGTACATTTTGAAAATATTTTCATGCTAAGTCTCTGCTGGAGTAATTAGCACCTCATTTGCGGCCTCTGCGAATCAGACGTCCAGTTCAAATCTACGGAGCCATGGGGGTAACTATGTCCCTCCATCCTGGAAGAAGAGAATGAACCGATGTTTCAGAAGGGCAGAGGTTGGCCGAGGTTAGCTTGTGTGGGTCAAAAGACCGGCCTCTGATTGGGCGGTCTGGGAAAGCAGCAGTGGATTCCCGTGACGGCCACCTGTTGACGTCTGCAGGCCCTCCTGGACGCAAGCTCACCTCCCCCGAGCTTCCCGGCCTCGCCACCAGAGCGGCACTGTGGTTCTCGCCGTTTCCCGTAGATACCCCTTTACCCATGCCAGAGTGTGCTGGAAGATCGTGTTTGTAACTAGCGTGTGTAATATTTCACAGTGTATTTATATTGTCACACTCATCACGCACAAAAAAAATTAATAATGCTCCTCTCGGAGCGAGTCGGCTCTCCTCCTCCCCCGGTCTTCACCTCCTCCATCTTCCTGTACAGCTAACGGTTACTTGTGGCCTCCTTGGTTTGAGACCTAAGTTGATCTTTAATGGATACCAAACACTACAGTCATCGTCATCATGTATTTGTTTAGCCTTTGCATAAATACCATCTCCCTCATTTCTCCTTAATCATGCTAAGAGAACTGAAATCCGTATCCGATGTTGAATAACTGAAGTCACTGCCAAGTTCATGCCCATTGACGTGTTAACTGACACACAAATGTTCCTCTGTTGAACCCTACTGGTAAGACGTTAGGACAGGGTTTGGCTTTGGGAAGACCGTTGGACTGTCTGTACTGGAAGTGGGTTCCTGTAGACCCGGAATCTTGGGTCTAGTACTCTACTGACTGATTTACGCCAATGAGATGTCAGTTAGGGAAACGTGCAGTATTTCGGTAATTACATGCAGAAGGTTTGTAATTAAACATGAAGGGACAAGAGCAGAAATGGCAAACAAATCTAGTCATGGTAAAAAAATAAAAACACCTCAATGTCCCCTTTAAATATTATAACCTAGCATAGATGTGGAACCAAGAAACACAATCGATTGAGGTAATTGGTCTACTAAGGTTTGGTAGTGGAAATGGCTTGAGCAGCAGTGTCTGCCTTAGCAGAAGAGTAACCTTACACCTATCATACTTGAGACAATCTAAGTATGTTATTTTTTATGCGTACGTGTAGCCATGTGTCTTGAACATGCGTGAGGATTTGAAGTTTGTGTTGGTTTCAGAAAAGTTTTTACATGCGCCAGTTGACACAGTGGGGTCTTGACTTTCCCCACGCTCTGTCATCTGTTCGAGTGTGTGTTACTTTGGCGACTAAAGTTAAAATGCTACCGCGACAGTGGCTTGTGAAGGCTGCTATTTGCAGAGGCTGGAAGGGGATTCCCTTCAGCCACCAGTAGTGAGTAGGGGTGGAAAAAATGACAACAAGCCCCTGCATTTTAGTGTTCACAAGAAAGAGGGGTTGTTAGATTTTCTTTAATTCATTTGGATTTTAGTGGCGCCCCCTACTGTTATGTGTCCCACCAAATATATTTTGTTGAAAGTGGTACAGAAGTACTGGTGACACACCCAGAGTTTTACCTAACAACTATCCAAGTGTAAGGTTCCTGTAATTATGAATGAAAGATGTTTAAGTTTAAAGAACAGTCTGTCATTTTAGAGGAAATTATGAGGCCTCAAATCACTGATGCTATGTGTATACACTTGTGTATAAAACCTATGTATGCACTTAGTGTCTGGGATACAGGAGAGAGGAGGAGTTTTTAAATTACTTTTGAAAATTGTAAGGAAAAAAATTATGCTAAAAAACTTAAATTTAAATTTTTAAATTTAAATTAGTGTATCTCAGATAACTATAATCAGAACTATCTTAGAAGAAATTTAAAGAATGAACCCTCCCTCAACCACGAGATATATTTTTGGTTCTTTCGGTAAGAAAACTTTAAATTTTTATTATTTTATTTGTTACATTCCCTGCATAACACAGGGCTCAAGGTTGGGGCATTCCGGCAAATTCTGCCACTTCATTTCCTGTGCGGGCTCTAACACAGCGTTTGTGCACCAAACTAAAAATGGAATGAATTAGACTGAAATGCACCAGTTTTCCGGATTTAATTAAACAGCCCAGACAGTCACCATTAAAAACCAGTCTTTTGCAGTGAACTGTGGTCATCTTTCCAGAACATTCTGAAAATTATTAAGAGATTTTTTTTTTTTTTTTTTTTTATAAAAACTGTAATTTTATTCTGCTTCGCCAGCCTTGGTTACGCGACGGAAATTTTGATACTGAAACTTTCCTGGGAAAGTAGTCGTACATTGCCGTTGAATATATAACAAAATCCAGGTAGGAGATTGTTGTTTTCATGCATTCCCACTAAACCAATCCTACTGTTAGGGGTTTGTTGCATAGCTGCTGTGTGGAGACAAGTATTTATAGACATTACCTGTAAAGGTTTATAAATATTAGAGCTATTACTTTTTAATTTGTACTTTCCTGCTTTTAGAAGGTTGGTGTGCTTGCTCTTTCGTTTGAAGCCTTCAACGTGAGAACTAGTCATCGGTTTAGCGAAAAACTTGCTGTCCTAAAGAAAGAAAAAAAAAAAACTGCTGCCATGTGAGAGACTTGCTCAACTATATTGTAGTCCTTTGTACATAATAAAAAAAGATACTGTAAGTAAAGTTTCTCTTCAATCGTGACTACAGGACGTCTGTTTCTTCTGTTGTGCTCTACCTGTGAAAGGTTAACGCGATTAGCGTATCGGTCGGTGTTTTAAAAGAAATGAAAAAGTGTTTCTTCACTAAATTCGAGCACATAAGCCTCACAAAATCCACAGCCATCAATGTTTCCATCTTTGCATTGCTTTGTTTATTTACGTCAAAGGGTCTTTAAGTGGTGGAAACGTATTCTTGACAAGCTACTCTAGGATTAGAGTTTTGGACCGTAACAATTATAGGAAATATATACAATCATTTAAATGTTTATACCATTTCGGGTATGGAAAGTTACGAGTCATATCACAGACAATAAGCCCCAGTTACACCATTTATTGTTTTAACGTTACAAAGTATTTTTACGAACGAAGGCTGAGGTCCTACTTGCACTTGTCAAATTAGGCAGGAAATCTGTGTGCTTCTTCCCTGGGATCCCCACAACAACCAGCAAAAGTTTGGGTGGGGTGGGGGAGGGATGTGATGCTGGTTAATAGCCTCTTAAATGCCCCCCTCCCTTCCTCTGTTTTAGACATGCAAGTAGGCCTCTGGTGAAATGAATAAGGCTCAATGGTATTAAAAAAAAAAAAAAAAACTTCCAGATTTGTTTTTTCTCAGCCACAAATAAAATTGAAAGCAGACAAGATTTGCGTAGCACTAACTCATATACAATACACAAACTATTAAAAAACTGCTTAATATACAAATATCATAAAGATTCTGTACCCTCAACATAAACTTATATTGTAGACAACACATTCATTTGACTGCCCCCCCCAAAAAAAATATAACTAGTTAAAAAAACTGCTTAGACATACTGTGTAGGATTTTAGAAGACTGTTGCATTCTGGGAGAGGGTCTTACCTTCCAGCTATACTTTAGTCAACGCGATTGTTATTTTAAATATTTCCTAAAGGAGAAACCCCCGAGTTCCTGTATAAAAATATCACGTCTCAGTAGCTATTACTCTATTAGAGTAACGATGGCACATTAAATTCGTAAACTGGCAGTAGCTAAACCATTGCAGGTGTGACCCAAGGTAAAGTCGAAAAAAAAAAACAGGACTTTGCAATTTTGTAAAACCTTTTTTAATAAAAGCAAATGGCCACTCGAGTGAGTGGGGTTCCCTTCTGTGCAAAGTGGCGGTTTTCGACGTGGACAAAAACTAAGCGTAGCATCGTTATAAATTAAACGTCAGGCTTTGCTGGGTGATACAAGCACTTTCTTGTCCTCGTCCCCGTCCGATACGCTAACGAACTCCACGCGTCACGTCCTTGGATGTCCCTTTGATGCGGTTTTCCAGTCATTTTCCCCCAAAGGTGTCATTGGTTTGTAAATTTTCAAAAAAATGGATTGATATCGCCCCGCCCCTACGGTCATGCGGGGCAGGACGCCGTCAAAGGAGCATACACCCGTCCATCATCAGTTGCGGCAGCAGGAGTAAGGAAAATTGCCCTTCTGCTCCATGTTTACCCCTTTGTCCTCTGTGAAGAAGAGCAGCACAACGTCAAGCTGATAAACTTACCGGCACCGAGACCTTAGCAGAACCCATCACCCCACCCCTTGAAATATCTGAGGGGGGCAACCAGATGCTGCCATTTCTGCTCAGTCACTGGGTCTCAGTCTTTGATCCGACCCCCACTGTCAATTGAACTCCATCATCTAATCGGTCATCCTTCGCACTAAGGATTCAAGATTTTTCATTTGTCACAGTTATACAAGTGCAACATGAAATGAAATGTACCCTGATTCGGTCCTGAGGCTGTGCAATAAGGTTTGGCAAATTAAATTAAGAATTTATATATAAAAGGATAAGACTAAAGGTAATGAAAATATATAGAAAATATATATCGGAATAACATTATAATTATAGGCAATATCTATACAATGTGCAACATTACAGCTATAGGGAATATTTTTATAAGGTACTATTATTACTATTACTATTATAAGGTTCTACTGCTTAATATGTTATAAGTTGCATGCATCGTTTGGGGGCTGTATGTGGCACAGCAATCTGGGACACTGCTTCTAAAGCGATGGTTGTCGGTTTGAATCCCACGGTTGGCTGGATGATTTTACCCTTAACTCCAAATGATTCAGGGACTGTCTGATCCTGCTTTCTCATTTGTACATTGCTTTGGATCAAAGTATCGGTTAAATAAATTAAAATTAAAATGTAAGCCAACACTGGTCTGGGTTTTAAACTTGCCCATAAAATGGCCGATGTGACCAAGCAAGGGAAAGTAAAAATCGCTGCATTAACCCATGATGGAGACAGGGCTGCACGATATCACATCACAATGTACTCATGATTATATGTCAAATACGCCGATAATCGCCACGGCTTTAGATGATGAGTGAAACATTTGTCCGGATGCCATCTTTTTGGTACTGTACGGATGTTTACTTACGCCCACAATTTGTTAAGCAGATTAGTAGTACACCTAAAATATGTCATTTGTATAAATTCAGCATATTCCTGTTTAATAAACTTGCGGAACTTAAAACCGCAGGAAGTACCACCACACCGCCAACGTCGTCTGACCTTGTTTATGCACAAATTAATATCTTTTAAAAGGTGTTTGTGGCTGCTGTTCTGTCCCTTTCTTCACCGCCCTTTCAGTGCTCATCGCTTCCACGATTTACCAAAACGGTACTATGTGGCGTGCTCCGCTAAACTAATTTAATAAGCATAAGGAAACGCTGAATTTATACGGATTACTAACTTATGGGCGTCGCAATGCGCCTCATTAATATTTTTGGCATACTAGTTTGCTTACCAAATTGCGTGTGTAAGTAACCTGCATAGAACTGAATTACCGGCATCTAAAGTTCTAGTGATTATCGTGAATGCGGCGGGTACATCTCCATGTGATATCGTGCAACCCTAGATGGAGACACCGAAGCTCAGCCCATTCCTTAAACAAACAAGTGCTCCTCACTAAGGTGCAGAGAACAAACTCTGGCAGATACACTCTCCGGAGGCCTCAGAAGCAGCTCACCTGACATGACCTCGAAGGCAGAGCTGCAGTAATCATCTGCAATCTTCCTGAAGAGCTCCTCTGCCAATGACAATGCAGGAAACCCAGCGGTTACCGTAGGGAGGCGCCATGGAGACGGGCATCCATCTTTTAACACGACAAACCTGACCCGCAGGTGTCAAATGTTACTAACCCAGCCAAAAAATCAAAGCGAGTTACCGTTCGTTTACAGTGGTAAGTGGGAACATTAACTTGGTGTACAAATCACAAGAAGAGTCAACACTCACCCACGTTATGACCAGTCTTACTGGAGGTTTCAAAATGCTGAGCTTTTATTTCTACAAAAGGACAATAAAAACAATTCTGCTATTAAAAAGCACACTGTTATAACTTTTCTGTAAAATGCCATTAGTGGACGTTTTGTGTTCGAAACTACTTTATAGAATTGAACTGAACTTTGAAGACTAATCATACTGGGTGTTGAGTATATTATAAACAAATGAGGCGGTTCGGACTGGATAGCTCCTACGCATACCATCTGCAAAGTCTTGAACATCATGATAATCTACTTGTCGGGCACTGCGGTCACATTCAACGAGGTCATTCTTTGTTCCACACAAGTATATCACGCATTGCTGAAGAATCAAACAAAAGTTAGGCTGAGGCTAATTAAAATGTCTCGGCACAAGTACTGTGATAAGTAATCGGGGGGGTTTGCACCTGGAATTGATGTTGCCATGACAACACAAAAGCCCAGATATCGGAATGGGTGTTTATCAATACCAAGAACACAAAGATCATACTTGTATTCTTGGCAAGACCGGTCTTGCTAACTTGTCTCCCAAGAATGAACTTGGGACGCAGTGTATCATGGGATTGGTCTCTTGGTGAGGATGCAACCGACGTGTCTTTGATATTTGGAGAAGGGTCCAGCTGCAGACGCCTGTAGAGTGGAGCTCCACCGGAAATACGTCACCTCCACAGGAAATACGTGATTTTAAGGGGGTAAAGTGGAGCTCCACAGGAAACACGTGACATGGAATTATTTTTACATGCCTGTGTTGACCAGCGGAGCCTCCGGGTTAATGCTGTCTGTTATGAGAAAGATTAAATTACTGGCACATGAGTGTGTTGATTGATTTTTTTTTTTTTTTTCCATTCTGTTTGTTGTTGCTGTCTAAATAAATTTAGCAGTTGATTGAATATAATTGTTACATGTTGATCATCATTTATACAACACATACAGGGCTGCATATAACTGGTACGCAAGTACGCATTCACCTTTAAAAGCGATACGTGCGGCAATCGATTGCTGTGACAGTGTAAATGCGTACGTATTTTATGTGCATTTGCGCTGATATGACAAGAAAATACCATGCATTTCAACCTATATACCGCAAATGAAGTACGAATTAGCATATACAGGTTAAAATGCACAATAATTTCTTGTCATATCAGCGCAAATGCACGTAAAATACGTACGCATTTGCGCTGTTCCAGCAATCGTATATAGTATATGTTTATAACAGTTAAGGCAAGACCAATATATATATTAGTAATGTGTATGGAAAGTAACATAATAGCAATTGCGTATGTATGGCATGTTTATAACTGCTCATCTTATGACCAATATATATATTCCACAAACTAGATCAGACCAGATATATATATATATATATATGTGTATATATATATTTCTCTAGCGTATAAATGAACAAAAACATACTTTTTGAGAATTTTACAACTGAAATTCCGCTGTAACACACAGTTTGGTCACGTGTTTCCTGTGGAGCTCCACTTTACGCCCCTTAAAATCACGTATTTCCTGTGGAGGTGACGTATTTCCGGTGGAGCTCCACTCTACAGGCGTCTGCAGCTGGACACTGTTGGCTGGGGCAAGAACAACATCCGGGGATTTTTACCATCCTCCATATTTCTGTTCTTGAGTATTGGAACTGGTCTTTGGCAATGGAAGATGACGTCAAACTGGTACGCCAGAACACAAGAACGGTCAAGTACACATATTGATAAACACCCAAGATCTCATATCACAACACAAGGGAAATGTGAGGAAATGGGTGGAAGGTCACACGGTGAAAGGTCATGTGACAGATACCAACAGCTGGTAATAGCATCTTTCACCCAGGAAGCGCAAGGGGAACTTGTGGACATTATAAATACCCTAGAAAACCACCACTCACATCAAAGAAAACAACGCATTGCCTTATAATTAAGCTGAACTTCATAATGAAATTACGGTTGAAAATTACTAATGCACAAATTTACGTCTGACGGGCTTACTTCTTCACAGTTCTGTAACTCCTTTACCCAGAATTTGGCACGCAGAAAACTGGAAGAATCGGTCAAATCTAAGAAAGAAAATACTGATTTAGATGCAGGAAGGCAAATTCATGCTTTTCATTCAAGTCAGCCATTAAGTATGGAGTCACCAATGAGCATTCTGTTAACAACAAAGAGTTAATGTAAGAGCGCATCCTATAGGTCGCGACGAGTGACTCAAGGTCATGGAGCAGCCAGCTAGTGACAAAATGTCTTAATAAAGAATAAACAGCCTGGTCCATTTACAGCAGGGAGAACATAGTGACTCAGTGCATGTGGGAGGGGGGGGCAAACCTTCAACATATTTATACTTAGAAATTTTGAGCACTGAAGATAGCGAGAAAGGAAAGTTTACCGTAACAGACAATTGCTGCTCTAGCCCCCCTATAATATATTCTGCTCATGGCCTCATAGCGCTCTGATCCAGCAGTATCCTACATGCAGGAAGGGAGGGAAGACAATAAAAATAAAATGAACATTAAAATACAAGCATGAAAAAAATCGCTCGGGGAAAACTCTCACACGAAAAAGAGCTGAGAAAAGAAACTCAACTCGTCACTATATCTTCACTATTATCATAATTATCAGGAAAAACAGCTAAGTGGGTTGGAAAAAGCGAATATCATTCATACGTCTGCGTCGTATGAATAATATTTACCACGTGATAAACTGTGCCCCATGTCCACCAGCGCACTTACCCAAATCCCAAGGGTCACTACTTGGTCGCTCACTTGGACTGATTTGGCCACAAACGCCGCTCCGATAGTCTGTCATAAAGGCGGAGTCAATTCAGACGTCAACCGGGAGAATAATAACTGTATAGCTGTAATCCATCTTTAGTCCTGCTATTCCTCACAGTTAAGTTAAGATCCTGCTTGTCTAGAGGCAGCATTGCTAACTTTGGTCAGCTAGCTGGAGTGAGATTTTCAATTCGAGACAATATGTAAGAGTTTTATCGCCTTGTAAATAGTCTATAGGGTCTACAAACTGCCCCAACACTTTTGATGTAGCTAACTTTGGGTTTATAAAGGAATAATATAGATTTGCTGGGAGATTTCATGCATGAGAGTCCGAAATAGGGTGACCACCTAATCCATGTCAGGAGGGACACTATGAGCTACAACAGGATTTGTAAACTACCATTTCATACATTTCAATTAAAAGGACCAGGATTTCACTTAAGCACTGGGTTCTTGCCGTATGCTGATTGGTCAGTCTCCTATAATCATGCATATGTGTCAGTAATGTTAATGCGAAACAGCTGGATGAGTCTTTCAATCTAGGAACTAACCAAACATTTTAGCAGAGCACAGAATCCTTTCAGCTTTAAAGTAGTTCGTAAAAGCTGAAGTAGCTCATAGTGTCCCTCCTGACATGGATTAGGTGATCACCCTAGTCCGAAAGCGTGAGTGTCACACCAGATGTGGGAGAACTGGCGAACCTGTACAGGACATAGGCGACAGAACTCACGTTCTGATATGGTCCCACCAGGAAGCGCTGGTGCACATATCTCTCCACCAAGCTGGTCTTGCCGACGCTCTCCTTCCCCAGCATCACCACCTTGGCGTCCACCCGCTTTGCGCTCATTGTGTGCCAAGGCCAACAACCCAGAAGTTGTGCAGTTGTACCACTGCCCTGGAAATGCCAGATTAGAAGAGATAACAGCACTTTTAAACCAACGACGGCACAGAAAAGTTCAGCTGTCTTGTTGATCAATTTTAGGATACGCTACACCCAAGCATTCATCTATACAATTATTTAAGTTGATATAAAATAAGAGAGAAAGTGTTGGCAACATTACAGCTATCAGTGTTAGGATTATTTACACTGGGCTGCGAAAACACCATTAGACGTACGCGATAACGAAAGCAATGATCGCGGTCTTTGCAAGGCACATATTCCACCCTACGGAATATTGCATTTGTTGCAGTAAAACACTTTGCAGAAATACTGCCACACCAATTCAGTCTGGGTATTATCAGGTTCGTTGTACCCAAAAAAACGCACAACATCTGCAGTTTGGTGGCGACCCATATTTTGGCACCGCCGAGGCCCAAACCGAGGGACGCCGTATTAATGTGCCCTAATGTGAACATGACTGAGTTAGGGGGCTTAAGGAGAAGCCGATTGCTTGGTTTAATACGCATGTTTCATACGCGCTATCGTATCCGCACGGGCGGGTCGATATTGCTCCCATGCACCTAGATGGTTTACTGCAGCTAGCAAGCTAGCCAAGGACATACCACCGGGTAAATAAACCGAAATTACCGACACGATTACTTACCCTGCGTCGAAATAATTAAAAGTGAATTGCAAAAGAAAAATATCCAGGTGTAAAAGTGCTCTTTGGCGTCCGGAGGTTTTAAAAAAGCGATTTCAGCGGAGAGTAAAGTAGCTGACACTCACACCGTGCTGCATATGTGTGTAAGCTACCAGCACCCGGGTCCTGTGTAAAATAACGCCGGCGTGCCGATCCATAGCCGCGTCCGCCGATGGAAAAGCCCAGAACCGCCGGCACCCGAATCGCAGCCCCGAAATACAGCGGTCTGGTGACGGAGCCCTCCAGCTTTACCGTGTATTCATATGTATTCCCTTTAGCAAGTGCGCTGGTCTGCCTCGACTCGCCTGCTGGAGCCGGGCCAGTGGTAAACTGCACTCTTACGGATGGTCTTAAAAATAAAAGAAGACTGACCAGTGGTAAGGAAAGCAGATTGGCCAATCTTAATATGAAAAACAGAATAGCCGGACAAGGACAAAACATGCAGACCCCTAACGATCCGTTATACAGTACGAGCAATGATACATTAAGGATGTCTTTGGTATAAACGGGATAAAACTATAGAGTAGGTAACACTGGCATGGGAAACTTACCATGGGGATTAAAAAAAATCTTATTATTAGTTATCCGTTTAGGGTTTAAATTATGTTAACGGTTAAATCCAATCAAGATTCGTTTCGTGCAATTTGGAAAATTGACACTCTATATAACACAGCTATACAACTGCACCTTAGACGTCCTACTAAAAATGTACCTACCCGAGATCAATCCATTACACAATTTAAACCTACATATTTGCAGGTAAGGTTGCTATTTATATGACCTAAGATTAAAAAGAAAATAAAAATTAATAATTTTATTGGGCTTCACTGGATTTTCTTTACATAATCACGTTATCAGTTTCACATGATTTTCAATTTTAAACATGCTCTACCAAATACGTATGAGTTTCCCAAATCATCGTGGATTTAAGATCCGAGGATGGTAAATTTTAAGTTATATATTAAAATATATTAAAGCTAGATAATAATATTTCTATACATACAACTGTTCCATTCAGAAGGGGTGTGCTTCTTTTTTATTCTCAATAAATTGAAATTCGTTGACGTTTTTCTCTCTGTGTGCCTTGTGAAGTTATTGAGACTCTTGTTCATGCACATTAATATGCACTGCAGGTTTTTTTTTATTTTTGCATTTTACTGACCGCAAGAAACTGCATCTTTGGCAAATACAGCCAGCTGAGTGCCGTCGGTAGCGCTCAGTACTCCCGTGCATTGAGCGGCGGTACTGGGCTTTGGGGCCGGTTATCACTGTTTACGGAAAGCCAGCGAAGAAGGAGTTGATGTTGGCGTCAGTCGGTGGCGGTGGATACCTCACACAGGCCTCTCTAGGTTGCATTATTAGACACAAAATGGCTGACGAGGAGTCAATGCAAACCACGGGGATTTTGCAGGAGATCTACACGTCGCCGCTGAATTTGAGCCTGCTTTTCCTTTGCATATTCCTGCTGTATAAAATATTTCGCGGCGACAAGCCTGCAGAAATGGGGCAGGTAGAAGCTTCTTTGCCAAAACTAAAGAGGGATTTTACGCTCTCTGAACTACAGGAGTACGACGGAGCGACGAATCCCAGGATTCTCATGGCAGTCAATGGCAAAGTTTTTGATGTGACTAGAGGGAAGAAATTCTACGGTCCAGGTGAAGTTTCGTATGATTGATATAATTTTCTCATCTTACATTGTAAAGGTGTTTTCAGTTTTCCCACGATGCACTTTTACCAACATATATAGTTATTCGTTAAGTTCCCGTCTTGCATAACTTAATGCACGTTTTTTTAAAGGGTGTGGTTTAAAGTTTTTGAGTCTTTTTTTTCTGGACAACTGACAAAAATGTGATGTCTGAGTTTGTGAAATTTGGGCATTTTGGTATTTTACCCATCGCCACACCCCCCATCACGCTGTGTACTGGTGGTCAGAGTTCAGTGAGGCGTTTATCTGAATTGTTACCAGACCTTGTTACCTCTCACCTATTCAGCTTATAACTTACACAACCTCTGTCATACGGCCCTGTGCACCCAACTGGCCCGACGTGAGGGGAGATCAGGCTGGATCGTTTATTTGCCTAGACTAGATTTTTGCCATGTGCGGCAGCTACTTTTCGTGGTGTTTCCGAAACGGATTCTGAAATTAAGTTGTTGTTTCATAACTGTTAGTCATTTTTTTAACGCACAGATGTAATATTTTATACTGGTTCGAATTGATTTAGTAACTGGAGCATACAATCAGGAGCATAGGAACGAGGGGACTTGTAAACCCCAATATTTAATTTCGCTTCATTCGTCCATCCAAGAAATAGAACGTTACATTTTAATTATTAATTCCTCCTCATATCAAACTTGATCACTGCTATGACGTAGATCCCAAAACATCTTTAGGAACCGAACATCTGAAGTGCATCGCCGCAAGCCAGCTCCGTGCCTTATAATTCAGTGCATACCTTAGGATAAAACTGTCCAATCAGCCCTCTCTCTTTATCTTGTTGCTTTGGGTATCCTTGGCCGTTATCAGACCTTGTAAACATTTGCTTTTGTGTATCTTAGTACAAGGCTTTAGACGAACATCAGAAATATGAGACTTCCATTTCTCGTTATTTTGATATGTTTGAAAAAACAGTCTGGCAATACTGTCCCGTAAAAGTATTCTTACGTAACTTGCGAAGTGTCTTTTCAGAGGGTCCGTACGGGGTGTTTGCTGGTCGGGACGCCTCGCGGGGGCTTGCCACGTTCTGCCTGGATAAGGAAGCCTTAAAGGACACCCATGATGACCTGTCGGACCTCAACGCCATGCAGCAGGAGAGTCTGGGCGAATGGGAGACTCAGTTTACCCGTAAATGCACCTCTTTGCTTGTTCTGTCTCAAGAAGGCACATGCAGGTTACCTGCCCCAAAAATGTCTATATATTTGTGGTTTGTTGTACAACTATATGTTCAAGATTGCTTTTTTTTTTTTTTAAAAAAAGTAAATGTGTAACTGCAGGTGTTAAGGTTTAATAATCTGCATTCAAGAATAATCTTAGTCTTGTCAAGGTGTCTGTCTCTGATCGGCGTCCCAGGATGACAGCCTATCTTTGGGCGAGTCGTTGATGCCTGACATCCTGTCCAAATCTCTCGCAGAGAAGTACGACTACGTGGGCAAGCTGCTGAAGCCAGGAGAGGAGCCCACAGAATACACAGATGACGAGGACGTCAAGGACAAAAAGGACTGAAACGACAGGCGCATTTAGAGAGGACATCCAGAATCGACATGCCTTAATTCCCTGCAGATAGAAGATATTGCATCACCTTGCATTACTGGTATTGCACAACATACTAATTGTCACTGTTGTTTATCCTGCTTGTTTTTGATCCTTATGAATTGCCTTTGATCTTTTTGAAATTAGTCTGCATCACTTGAATTGTGTGGTCCAGCATTTGGACTTTGCTGCAGGATCCCAGATCGTGCCTGGATTATGCGATGGTATGACATGTTCCATGATTTATACGGGAACATTATTCATGGTATGCTTTATGATTCCATTGTTTATGCATTTCTATTGAGGAGACCAGTCTTGTATTTTTGACCAAGATTTTTTTTGTTTTTTTTAAGTGTTGTGAATAAAGAGGGAATATAATTTCATTCCATTCCATTCAAATCAGGATTTATTTTTTTTTGAAACCACACAAAACTTTCGACATCCAAGCAGTAATATTCTGTCTAGCTGCAATAAGTAAGAGCTTCCTATTAAAGTGCTGGAGGTTCTGTGTGCAGAATTATACATTTTCCTCTTTCGAGAGGAAAAAAAAAAAAGATAACGTTCCAGTCATGTTGGGAACCCCAGGGAAACATCAGACTTGCAGTATGGGAGTTAAAAAACAGGTCATAGTCACATGCTTTGGACCATATTTGCAGTCTGTCTGCATATTCTAATGAATTTGGTCTAAGCCCATTGGCTGAAAGTGCTATTTTTATGGATTTCATATAGGAACAAGCTTCTTTATTATAAACAATTGCTCTACTCGTAGTATACAGAAAAGCTTGTATTTTTTGAACCTGAGTGGCATCTTGTTCAAGGGATTATTTACCGAATATGTGTAAAGAGTGCAGGGAAATACGACCTTTCTGGTCTACGGAGTTGTATGTTATTGAGACTCAAGGGATCCATTGTTGCCGGTGATGACGTTTTTCTGTGTATGCTCACCATTGGACTGCTTTCTGAAGTTTAATTTAGAATTTCATTGGCATCCTGTCCAATAAAAACATTAAGAAACTAAATGGGCCATTTGGTTTGTTGTCTTTGTTCAAACATACAGTTTCATGCTTGACATGTGATTCATACAGTTTTAGGCGAAAAATTTCAATACTTTACAATTGAAAATGAAGATGTAACTATAGTTTTTATAAATATTAGTCATTAGCTATGGAGTATATGGCTACAAAATTTGTAGAATCACATATGAATATGAATGTTAATTGATTTAGAAAACCAAAAGTCACTATATAAACACATTTTAATCGAAAATTCTGCAACAACTAAATTATGAACCGAATTATAAAAAAAATCTGTTAATTTCTTCTGTTGTTTTTTGCTGAATTCTGAATGTCAGTACTAAATTGACAAAAATTTCATGCAGTCATTCCTCTAGTATGTACATTTTAAAAATAAAATAACCATATTTAAATAATAAAATGGGTTTATTATTTTCTCCTTCCTGAAAAGCCAGAAAATGGTACATGCCAATCCAAGATCTTGTCCTTACTTGCGGATCTGACCGTGTACTACATAGGAAACGGGCACCAAATGCATTACAGGCATAAAAAGTGACAGTAAAATTTGATTTTTAACCTTAAGAAAACAAAGGAGTGCTGACGGAGCAGCCATAAACGAACGTGATGGATAGGTAATCTGCACAATAATGATGGGAAGTTAGATTCAATGTACATATCGATTACAACTGTTCGTTTAAGTAATCGAAGGTTCGATTCAAAGTGTCGGTGCGGGAGGTACATGCTGCTGCACTTTGTTCAGTTATAATATTGGCCCGAATATAAGAGGACCCCAATTATAAGACAAAAAGAAAAGAGATTTTTATAAAAATAGATTTTGGAATACCAAAAAAAATATTTTATCTAATTAAAAGATTAAAATCAACAACAAAGCCACAACAAACAGACGCTATTTTTACGGGCACATTTACTATCCGGTTTAGATTTCAAAACCGGTGGGACCGATTCACTAAAAAGATTCGGTTCAAAAAACGATTCCTTCACTACTGGACAACGCTATTATAAACGCTGTAATCTACACCATCGGCTTTCGGAACAGGTAACGCAAGAGAACAAATTAAGTAGCCTACGTGTAATCCTTGTCAATTCGTTTAAAAGAATTAGTACCCCGATAACACTTAAGATAATTTACTGTTTACCTGTAATACGACGATGGAATTAGGTAAATTCAGACGCTTTTCACTATCACAAGTGACTTCATTATTAATCCTGATAGTATCTTATGCACTTCCTGCAGTTTTGAGCAGTATACGGAAGTATATGGCAAGCGCAGCAAAACATGCTGCGTGGAATGAATAAGGAAACAAATAAAAAGAAGTGCATAAAACAATAAAAAAATAAGTTATTGATGTTTGTATTGTGAATATTACTCGCCTTTAAAAAAACGAAAAAGTATTCGTGTCAGAAGTGGGATTCGAACCCACGCCTCCATTCGGAGACCAGAACACTCGCTTCGCAAGTGAAGGTGATTATCCTTGAGTCTGGCGCCTTAGACCACTCGGCCATCCTGACACTACGACATTGCCTTTTCTATAATCGATGTTGCTTTCACTCCAAACACAAGGTCTTTTAAATCTGAGTTTCTTTTTAATTTTTGCATTTCACACATGAATAATGTAATTTATTGACCTCAGTTATAAATCTAGCCGTGATTATTTAGAAGGTCTTGTATAATTTCTCACAAGCGAAGTAATAAAGAACTCCACTACCCACAAACCAGTTCGTCGGTCACAAATATACAATATATTAGTTAGTTATAAACTTATTCTAGAAGTGTTTTTTAAAAAGTGTTTCACAAAATGTACTGTAATAGTACAAAAATAGTACTGTAATAATTTGTGTACGTAAAAGAACTTCATTTTAAAATTAAGAAATCATTAGTTTCCGGTTTGGCTGCCATTTTGTTTTCCCTTCTTCAAGGGTACTGTCAGCAGTAGAGCGGTTACAGGCATTGGAAGAGGGACGAAGTGTTAACAATGTTTCGTTTTGCTAAAGCAGCAGCCAGCGTCGCCGGTAAGATTTTAATTAATGTGTCAGAAAGGTTATTATTTTTAGTAATATGTTTATTAATGGTTAAGAGCTGATGAGTGTTCCCGTTGTGCTTTGTTCACTAAGGACTTACCTTGAGAGTTCAGGTCGCCTCCTTAGTAGCTAGCCCAACTCGTGGTATTTATGGACGTTCAGTCGGCTGGTTTATACGGTGGTGGAAATTTCACAGGAAAATATCGTGCATTTTAGCTGTGATAGGGGTTGTATTATTTAACCGGAATTGAGTAGCGTTGTTTGTGCGTTGGGCGGCTACCGCCCTCTGCCGGTCTGTAGTGTTTGAGAAGCGCGAGGGGCGAAGCGGTGACATTGAGCAGCGTGGAGTCCGTATGTGATCATGTTCGCCTCTAAGCACCTTTCTCAGATAATATTTCAGTGTTTCATTATTTGCATAATAGCGCATTCTAAATTTTTTGCAGTGCTGCACACTAAATGTACGCGTTTGCGTCATAGACCTTGTCTAGGCCTTAGTGCAGGCCGTGCCGTATTTATCGAAATAACCAGGAGCGCACTAATATATATTCTTGATGAGTACACGCATAAGGGATCATGATGGTCAGTCTGGAAGAGCAAACCCACAGGGGTTAGGCCAGTCTGTCCTAAAAGAGCCTTCAGATGGGGCATACAATTCACACATCGCCATTCCACTGTTCTGGTTTTATGGGATAATAATTCTGTGCGTCAACTTATTTAGATAATACCAAACAAACTTTTTTCTGAATTAACAATTTTGCCGGATGTCATACTATTTTTCTTTTTTACATTTTTTTTATGACCCTGTTTTTTTTTTTTTAGCTGAATTGGTCCTTCTAATTCTGGCCTGCTTCAAATGACCTCTGTCCTTCATCTCCTGTAGACCTTAGGGTGGTCTGGGATCGGGATGATGGTAATTGTACAGAGGAGAACAGGCCATAATCTGTCTTAATTTTTAGTTTGACTGGATTTTCTATTCCTACCTTGCAAGCCCGTGGGACCCACCAGGTCGCAGTGCGACATCAGACCAACGGCCCCAACTTCCACAGACAGTATGGCAATGCCCTGCTCATCTCGGGAGCTCTCTTCTGCGCCGGAGTCTGGGGATACGTGAGTGTCTCGTGCCACTTAAATGCCTTCAACACATAAGAAGTGTCACTCCAAGTGGTTCTTGTGGAATGAGCTGCTAAACCACATCCGGTCATCAGTCTTCCTCTCCACCTTTGAGAAACGTCTCAAGACCCACCTGTTCCAGGAATTTCTCTGCTAACCTGATTGTACTTTGAATGCTATTATGTTGCAGTTACTGGCTCAGGCATAGTCTTATTAGGATCTTACTTTAATAGTTATGTGTACTTGTACTGCTGTTTGTGTAGCTCCTGCTGCAAAACCTGCTTACACTTACACATATGACTCTATGACTGCATCAATTTTTGAAATGTGCTATCTGTGTCTCTTGTCACTTTGAACGAAAGCATCTGCTAAATATATAGATGTAAATGTAAAGCCATGACACGGTGTTCCTGCAAATGTCCTTTTTAAGAACATGAGAATGTCTGTGGTGACAACATGGTTACGAATGTTTTTCAGGTGTTGACACAAACTGGCATTACCTGGAACCTGTCCCCAATCGGCAAAGTTACCCCCAAACCGTGGAGGGAGTAATGGAGAAGCCGGCTTCAACATCCTGTGGAAAGGAATACAGAACTGTTCTGCTTGAATTTGTTCCTTACCTGGTTTTCTTGTCATATTGGCATAACGTGTGTAATAAATGAAATAATCTAGCTTCTGTACTGTCTTGGTATATGTTCACCTCTCCTGGTATTTTTCACCCCATTAAGCATAACCATAATCTTAAAACAGATCAGTTGCAATATATGCAGGACAGCTTTGGATTGCGGTCTTTACACAAAGGTAGATGGGTGGGTGGATGAAAGCATTGCATTTTCCTGTGACGCTCTTGTGAAATTACCATTTCTACAAGTTGTGAAATGCTTTACTTAAGAATATGCCTGTGGTAGTATTAGTTTTACTGTCAATTATTAAAAGGAACAGGTGCAGTTTGGATGTGTTTAAACCTCATGCAATAGCTGCTGGTCTGAGAAAAAGATAAAATGCGATAGAAATGTTTTGGGTTGCAAGAAAGCTTGTAATTTTCACACTGAAAGAAGATGTGTTTCTTGCCAAAGCTATGTATCCCCCCACTTATCATTATTGAAATATTTGGCTAACTTGATAGCCATTTAGTGCCCTGCTTGCTCTGTCTGCTATTACCACGACTATGTAGCTGTTGTTAGCACAGTGAGCCCAACATCCCCTGAAAAAGAAAGAACTGCATAGATGTGCAGACCTTTTGCCACTTAACGTAGTATTTTTGGCCTAGTTTAGAAAAAAACATTTTAACGTCTTTATGTCCTTCGTAGTTATTTGGGTAGTAAGAGATACTTTGGAAATGTGAGTGTAGTTTGCTGGCTGTACACAAGATGGCGCTTTTCTCGGTTGCACGTTTCCGTGAGCTCATCTGTCTCACCATGAGGAACGTGCCGAATCGTTGCAGCTTGGGCGCTTCTTTTTTTCTGTGTACATGAGATGCTCGTATGCTACAACTCTCACTTTAAAATGAATAACTAAGCAAACAAATGTAACGGGAATATTCATGCGGATGACACTGGATTACATTATAACATTCCTGCATAACCAACAAGTTACAGCATATTAAAAATTCCACAATATTGCGCGAAAATCTTACTCATGCAGAGACGTTTTAAAGTCAATTCTCCGAGTAAATTTACGTTACTGATTATTTGATTGCTGAATATAAACAAAATATAAGCGCTTTAAATAGACTATTACAACGTCTGAAATGGTACATTAGTAATATTACACCTGCTGCATTTCCAGAACAAATTAGTGACTAAATTAGAGGGTTTTTTCAATACGGACGGTTTTTGAACAATACAATGTATAAGATCGATTTAATTTAAAGGACATGCTGCTGGTACTCGTGTGGAACGTGATTATATATCCGCTAACCTGCGTCACTCAACAACGACGCAGCATTACCCCGGCTGCTGTAGATGGGAACGCGAGGCCGCGTTACAGACAGCACCGTGAACCAATGGAAAGGATAGAAAATTGGACCGGCCAATGAGCAGCGAGCTGGGCGTGTCCCGATCGGCCCACAAGGTCTGCCTCACAGACGCGTTTAAGGTCACTCTATTCGGGATCGACCCTGCAGCCGAGGTTGGAGATCAGGACTCAGTGAGAGCAAATCTACTGTCAAAATGTCTCTGTCAAACAAACTTACACTGGACAAGGTGGACGTGAAGGGGAAGCGTGTCATCATGCGGTAAAGCGCTTTCCATAATTTTGCACTCCGTCTGAAACGTGACAATTGGAGAGTATCAGTTTGCATCTCGTTTGCCATTCTGAGTTAAATGTGTCACTTGTTCGGTTAGTTAACTGTGTAGAAACTTCATCAAGCTCCATATCTCTTCATGCAGTTATAATAGATTACCGGTCAATCCATACATGGCATTTTATCAGCACATTTTGTAGAATGTATTCATGCTTGTAGACAGGAAGTGAATCATATAGCCAGTTACGGTCTTGCGTAGGTCGGTCCGTTTTTTTTTATTCATCCATTATGGCTAAAGATTACGGGACAGGACGGGGCATGGATGCAGCAGTATATACAATTTAATCATGTCCCTGTAAAAAGGAAAAACACCACCAATCATCAGCTAGCTCTACACAACCTTGTACATAACTAATTCAAGATGCGCATTATGTATTGTATTTGCACTCTGGATAATTGTTTGATTTGCTATTTATAAGTTGCTGTGGAGGTTTTATTATAAAACAGGTGCTGACACTGTAGTGAGGTGTATGACGGACAGTCGTTTTTCTATATTTATTTCCCCGGCTTGATCTATGAATTTTTGTACGCCTGCATTATACGGTCAGTCGATTAAAGTTTCATTCATTTGTCCGCTGATGGGTCTATTTAGATGGATCAGATAGCCCTAAATGTTATAAATGATAAATGTTTTACTTTTCATAGGCTCAGTTTCCTCAGTTTTAATGACCCCGACAATAAATCGATAAAAAATATTTTTAGAGTTTGGAAATTCGCATTTTGCATGTTAAACACACACTTGTCTGCTTAGTTTTTCTCCCAACCAAGGAGAATAGACTGGAATGAAAAGTAGTTGCTAAGGCTGTTTGGTAATGTTTGTAAGAATGTTTGTTTTTTTTTCTGCCGTGACATGGTGGTAAAATAGGAGGCCTGTGTCCGTCACGAACACCAGAGGTAAAATGGTACCGAGCTGAAATTTCTCGCCTTCATTTAATCACTGGGTTGGCTACGTGCGGCAGTAGCTGGATCGCTCCCTATACTCACTATACATGTAGCGGAATGACTTTATGGGGAAACGCATTTTCTGAGTAAGAGTATCCCGTTTTGGGGTTTCCCTAGCAGAACGTGGCTTGTACTGGAGCACGTCATGTAATCTCCGCTACCCTTACTGACACGGCTTTTTCCCCTCTTCTCATGTCTACTAAATGCCACTGACTTTGTAACAGCCCTTAGACAAACGCATTTGATAGGCTGTGACAGTGCGTTTACACTGAGTATCAATAGGATATGCTCTGATTGTCTCTTGCTAGCAGGCTAGGTCGGTTGGAGGTTGTACATGCCACATTGCACCGATCATTTCTGCCTGTCATGATTATTGGGCATGAATGTTGTTGACTGCTTTTGATCCATCTTCCAGCCTTTAGGTCATTAATGGGCAACCGGATGAGGGTGGGCGGGGCTTCTAGACATGAAATTCCATTGGCTTTGGGTAGAGGGACAATGAGCCAATTGTAGGTTTGTTTGAGTCATCATGAGATGGATGGATGAATGGACAACTTAATAAATATTTTTGCCTGGTAATACAGTATTTTGCTCATGGTAGGAATTTGCTTTTAAAATACTTGCCAGCCAGAGATTTTTACGCCCACATTATTGAAACCTTGCATGGATTTAACCACGTTGAGCCTTTTATATCAGCATTGTCATGGCCTGCTGTGAGTTCACCTAATTAACCACTGTCATTTCTTCCAGGGTCGACTTCAACGTGCCCATGAAGGACAAGAAAATCACAAACAACCAGAGGTATGACAGCAATGCAGTCAGTATTAAAACAATTCACTTTACGTTGTTTAGAGTCTTATGTACTGGACCTTGTTGGGAATCCTTTTTCTGAATGACATGCACAGATCTGTGGGGTTCTGATGTCACTTTGTCACATGGCCGAAGCATGATGTCTGTCCCATTTTTATTAATCAGGATCAAGGCTGCATTACCCTCCATTCAGTACTGCTTGGATAACGGTGCCAAATCCGTGGTTCTGATGAGCCACCTGGGCCGGCCCGACGGGACACCAATGCCAGGGAAGTATTCCTTGGAGGCTGTGGCCATTGAGCTCAAGGCTCTGCTCGGCAGGTTAGTGGACCTCCCTGCTGCAACATGCCCCCTTCTGGATCCGTGATGTATATGCATGTTCCATATTCTGGAAATGGTAGCGCTATATACATATAAATATATTTCTTCTCCCTTGTGCTCATTCTAGACAAGCAGTACACTCTCTGGACTTTTATTTCCAGGGAAATAAAAAATCTAGTTTGCTCTTTATGAAAATATTTAGTCTTATTACTCAAGAATCAGAAGTCTGTTAAATAATGAGTGAATACATCAGTGAGTTTTAAAACTGAAATGTTTTATTTGCAAAATGAAAGGAGGAGACTTGATGGGGCAGATGTCCCCTGAGCTGGATTGGCCTGGATCCTGGGTGTCTTGTAGCTTTAATGAATGTATGTATGAAATTAGCGGTGTGTGTGTGTGTGTGTGTGTGTGTGTGTGTGCAGGGACGTCCTGTTCCTGAAGGACTGCGTGGGTGCAGAGGTGGAGGCCGCCTGCGCCGACCCCGCAGCCGGTTCCGTCATCCTGCTGGAGAACCTGCGCTTCCACGTGGCCGAGGAAGGGAAGGGCAAAGACGCCTCCGGAAACAAGGTGAGCGCCGCTGAGGGCTATGGGAACGCGGACACCACTGCTCGTTAAGATGAGTTGTGCGGCAGCGGCGTTTTGCAACCCTGTCGACAGAAGGGTTTTGCAATCAGCCGTCCGGAACATGAAGCTGGATGTAGGTCTGAGGGCCTCGGGCTCTCAGTCTGTAGGACCTAAGGGCAGGCCGGATATTCAGGCTGCAGAGCCGTGGCCCCCGACCCCTTGACATTTCCATAAAGGTCACTTGGGTGGCCAGTTGTTACTTTTCTTGTCTTCCATGCCCTGGCTGGTATGTGAGCTGAGAGGGAATATGGCTGCCGTTTGCTAACAGGCCATGGGTACAGCTTTTATAAGGTATACCTTATATACTTTATAAGGTATATAAATGGGTATACCTTTGAGTGACTCTTAGGATGCTTTTCCACTGCACCAGGTGCTGTAATTTTGGTACTAAAAACTATGTACTTTTCCCCTGGTTTCCAGTCAGATATCAGTACAAAAAGTACCACACCAGCTGGGATACTTTTTCAGTATTTCCATGCTTTGGGACGGTTATGCACTCAATGTTGTTAGTATTAAAATCGCACATTGCCAGCCCTGTACACTAATACTATAAACATTTGTTGAATTCAGTAGCCTACAAAATACCCTGCCTTGTGTTGTGATGATGTCATTCAGTGCAGGTTTTTACGGCAGTGGGAAACCAACACTGAATACAGAGTTTTTTTTGAAGTACCAAAGGTATGGTATCTGGTCCAGTGGAAAAACACTCTTAGGTAGTCTGCTTCCAGAGGGTTAAGCTGACTTGGTATGTGCAATTGTAGTGTCACATGATCTTGACCCAGTAAGATTCTTTCTCTGTAGATCTCAGCTTCTCAGGAGCAGATCAGCTCCTTCAGAAGCTCCCTGTCCAAGCTGGGTGACATCTACGTCAACGACGCTTTTGGGACCGCCCACAGAGCCCACAGGTGAGCTCGGGGGTGCGGGCACGAGACGTCTCCTGGTTCCACATCTCCATTCTGTATGTCCTAGTTAAAGTTCAGCCAACATCTGACCAGTCAGCGTTCTGACCTACACCTGAACGCTTCCTGAGCCCATGCTACAGTTTAAGGGGCTGTTCCGCTTCTCCGCGCAGCTCCATGGTTGGCGTGGACCTGCCGCAGAAGGCCGCGGGCTTCCTGATGAAGAAGGAGCTGGATTACTTCGCCATGGCCCTGGAGAACCCCCAGAGACCCTTCCTGGCAATTCTTGGCGGGTGAGAAGAGCTTGCACGGACTGTACCGGTCACGGTCCTGGATGGTCGGGTTTATATCCTGGTTAAAGCTGTAACTGGTTTAGATTGAGATTGAGCATCATAAGTCAAATTATATATATAAAATTAAAAAAAAATTCCAAGTTATTAATACGGATGCACTTTGACTTACGATATTTTGATGTAACGGTGGTGCGATAGTGGATCTTATACGGTATTTAATGATGTATTGTAATGTGTGTTTTTCCCCATTTAACCAAATATTCCCAAGCCAGTCAAGTCGAGTAAATGTCCAAGTGTATCTTACCAAATCAAATTCATACTCAACTTATGATCTTTTCCTCTTAGAATGGGTTTGTCGGAATATGACCCCCATCATGAACTGAGGAGCACCTGTATTGGACTATGCATCCATTATTCATGAAGAACATATTTCAGTGTAGGTGGTGGATCTGGAACCTATTACAGCATGGTGCAGGGGACACGGTACAGCCTGAAATAGAAACCCATCCATCACAAAGCGCACAAGGATACTCGCACAAGAACACGCTCTGGGCTTGTTTTAAAAACATCAATCTTAAACTGCACCTGTTGGACTGTGAGGGGGAAAAAATCTCGGTACCTTAAAGAAATGCGCGAACATGGGGAGAACACACGAACACCCTACCCTCTGAGTTATGGTGGGAATCGAACCCACAACCACAGAGGTGTAAATGCTTCTCCGTCAACTGGCACAAATGAGCGGAAGCGTTGGCTGATTCATAAGGACAGTGACCTACAGAGTCCAAAGGGCACGATGTTGCCTAACTGGCAAGTTTATTTAGTCTCTCCATGTGCGTAAAACGTGGTTTGTCATTGATTATTATTATTAATGTGAGACAATGACCCCTCCCAGCCCTCCTGTCTGCATTGTCTGCCGCGTTGGCTCTCTGCCCATAGCAAAGTCCAGAACGGAAGACCAGCTGGCAACAGAAATACAGGAAGCAGGGTTTAGCTACACGCACGCGCGTGTGTGTTGTGATGAATTTCTGCTAAAACGTAGAGTTGCCTTCCCAGGGTTAGGGTGATGCTGTGAGGGTCCAATTCAGCATAGCCTGTCTCTCAGATTGGTGACTTTCAAAGCAAATTAGTCTCCATTAATTAGTCTAGCCAAGACTTGTCTAAAGTGAATTGGACAATTGGGTAATGTATAGGTGAAGTACCTTGATTGAGTTATAGCAGGATTCGTCTTGGGATTGGAACCATTGATCTTCCGTTTACAACTCGGTGCCACCAGTGTTTCACAGTCATTCTCCAAATGCAAAGCTACGGAGGTGTGTTGTATTGACATGGGCACTCTGCACCTGGCAGGGCTAAGGTCAAAGACAAGATCCAGCTGATCAACAACCTGCTGGACAAGGTGGACGAGATGATCGTTGGAGGGGGCATGGCCTTCACGTTCCTCAAGGTGCTCAAGAACATGGAGGTGAGGCCGCTTGGCATGAGGCCGGGGATCAGCTGTGCGGTGAATCGAACTCACTGGGTTTTTATAGCTTTTTAGTGTAGTTGGAGTCGCGTGTAATTTTTACGGGGAATGCTGAGGGTGTAATTCCACCCCCTAGTGGTCAGATGAAAATGCAATTTGAACATGTTTTGTTCAATGAGATTATATTGTTATTTTTGAAAATGTGACTTTGCTATTACTAACGTGTAGTTATTTGTTGTAAATGTATTTACTAATTTTTTTTTACAAATTTTAAATGTGACGCTCAGTAGCCAGTGATGAATTCCTGGTTGGCCGGTCTCACCTTACACTCCGTGGGAGAAAAGCCTGGAATCACGTATAGTTAGAGCATATTAAGTTATGGTAACAGTTGGAGTGTAACCTCTGCCTCCCCTTCCCAAATTTCTGAATTGAATGTCTGTTTTGTGACAGATCGGCACCTCCCTTTTCGATGAGGAGGGATCCAAGATCGTCAACGATCTGATGGCCAAGGCTAAGAAGAATGGCGTGAAGATCGCGCTGCCTGTTGACTTCGTGACCGCCAACGACTTCAAAGAGAACGCCACCACTGGAACCGCCACCGTGGAGGATGGGATCCCTGCTGGCTGGATGGTGAGACCTAAGCGGGTGACCCAACGTGTACACTGCTCTGGCATTTCCTTCCTCTGCACACCAGGGGGCAGCAAAACCCAAGCATGAGATGAGCCACAAGTCACATGGCTTTAAAGCCTTATACGGCTTTGTGAAAATAATTCTCCATGAATGGCTTTCCGAACCCATGTTCGTATCGGAGTTTTTGTATCTAAGTGTGTTGCTCTTTCTAATCCTCGAAGATGATAAATTGTTATTGATGACATGGACGTTTAATATCTAGTAGGCATGTTCAGTCAGAAACGTCTGAAAAAGTTGTGTTCTTCCTTCGTACTTTGCCACCATTTTCCTCCTTCAGGGCCTGGACTGTGGACCGGAGAGCTCCAAGCTCTACGCCGAGGCCGTGGGCAGGGCGAAGCAGATCGTGTGGAACGGGCCAGTCGGCGTCTTCGAGTGGGACTTCTCCTCCCACGGAACCAAGAACCTGATGGACAAGGTGGTGGAGGTGACGAAGAACGGCTGCGTCACCATCATCGGTGAGACTGGCGCTCCGGTCACTCTGGCGTGTCCGCTTTTTTTCCTGGAAGTTTCAACTAGAGGTGTCACTATTACTGGAGAACCACCACAAAGTTATGCACCTACGTGTGCTGAATTTATTTATTTTTCCCCTCTGTTTTTTCACATAACGTTTTTGGGGACAGTTATTAAACTGGACATTTTACTTCATTTAGGTTTCATTTAACTAATGTAGGATCACGTTAAGCCTGGATGGATGGACAGACAGGTGGGTGGAGGGTTTGTTGGTTTATTCACCTTCTCTTGTGCCCTTCAGGTGGGGGTGACACAGCCACATGCTGCGCCAAGTGGGACACGGAAGACAAGGTCAGCCATGTGAGCACGGGAGGCGGAGCTAGCCTGGAGCTGCTGGAAGGTGGGCGGAGCCTCAGCATTACCACCCCAGTGCAAACGGGATGCTAATGAGTCGGCTGGTTTAGTCTAAAAACGCACCAATTACAGGCCAGCATATAGTGTAGGGGGTAGGAATGTGAGCCAAGGGTGCAACAGGGACTGCTGGGATTGGGGCGGGGGGGAGTGCATTGTAAAGGAACTATTAAGTTATACAGGCTGTCTTAGACATGTTTAAGCAGTATATTAAAGGTCTCTTTCAGTTGTGTACGTTAAAGTAATAAGGTTAGCTTTATTGATCCCAGACGGAAAGCCTTATAAAGACCCTGAAACTTCAATATAGGATGGTGTCCGTCAGTGTGAAGTGTGATTTGAGAGTTAGGTGCTGCTGTTGACGTTTGTGTGTCTGCGTGTTTCCCGCCTCCCGCAGGGAAAGTCCTGCCCGGTGTAGCCGCCATCAGCAGCGTGTAAACAGAGAGGACCGGAGGTGGAGCCTCGGAGCCCACATGTCACCAACTCCACGCAGGCTTGTCACCGTAGTGATGCGAATGATGAATTCCTTGCACCCCTGTGCACAGACAGCCAAAGACGACCCCCCCCCCCCCCGGTCTTTGTGGATTGGGGGATGGATTATGAGAGCTTCCCACCAACTCTCTTATTGGCTGTTCTCCACGCTGCTCAGGTCCTACGCCCCGCCCCCACGGTGTTCCATGAACATTCGCCGGCTCATTCTCATCCCCTTCAGGAATTGGTCATTTGGGATCACCTCTGCATTAGTGAAAACGTGTGCTTGTGTGTGTGTCTCTGCCCCGCCTCCCGTGTAGTGTGCTGTCATCCTAAACCTGCAGCTTATTGTAACGGTAGAGTTTATATTTTGTACTTGGTGTTCAGCTCCCACCCAAGTCTTGGACGGTTCCTGTGTTGTCCTGTTCTCTTCCCGAAGCGGCTTCTAGGGTAGGCCCGAAATGGTTATTAGGGACCAGCTCAGGCTGGTCGCGTGTCTGAAACTGCCTTTCAAGGAATAAAACTCTTTTTAAAGGCAACCGTTATTGTGTGCTCATTATTCATAAATTATGCAGTCACACAGCCATATGAGCAGGCTTTCCCAGCCTCATACAGTTTTTATTCCAATGAATACTGAACCAGGTAATTGTTTAAAAATAATAAGAAGAAACTACACCTAAGATACCTTGACATTCTCAGGCAGTGTTACCTGGGGAAAATGTAGTTTTAAAAAAAAAAAAAACACTTAAACACTAAACTGCCAGTATCTTATAGATCCCTAACCGTCCCCCAACGGGAACTTATTGGACCTTTTGAAATATTTTAGTTTTACGCGTGTGTCTTAACTTTCACCGTCACGCTTTTGGTGGCCATCATTGACCGATCGTTCATTTTATTTCAGTCGCCGCCAGCACAAGAACGTGTAACCGGTTTTTTTTTCATCTTCAAAGTCACGGGAACGAGCACAACAAAGGTTTCTGAAAGTAAACCGCAGTGGGGTGAGTCTCACTACTAGTGACTAAAAGAAATAATTTTACCTTGGGGTGCCGGGGAAAATAGTTATTTCCAGTACGTGTGTTATCGCCAAAAACAGAGAAAGTCACACTCTTTGAGCCAAAAGGCCGCCGAAGAAGCTATTCAGCATATTTAATATGGTAAAATTATACTCCAAGAGGAGAATTAAGGTATTTTTAAAACGGGGATGAAGAGAAATGTGTGTGTGTGTGTGTGTGTATGTGTATATATATACACAAAGCGACGTACAAGTGAGGCAAATTGCACATTGAACGCTTCTATACTGTCAGTGAGTCAACCTGGCTGAGCTTTAATTGAACAGACTACATTACCCATGAAGCACCAGGGTGCTGTTCGTGCGTGCTGACGCTGATTTACCTGTTAGCTGGGTTACCTTACCTTGTATCGCAATAAACGAGATATCGAGATTTCTCTGTGGTGCTCCCAGTTTGAAGCTGCAGCGCAAGATTATGGAATTCGTAAATTATCTGCACTTTTCATCTGTTTTTAAATTATTTCGCTTGCAAACGCCCTGACATATTTTAATTAGAGAAAAAATATTAAGTTTTGTTTAGTCAACGGTGATATCTGTTGACATAACGGACTTGGAAAGTTTTTTTTTTTCCATCTTTACCGAGAACTTAAAGCATCAGGTAGGGAACGATGGATGGATTTCATTGGGGTCACCGATCTTACCAGAACCTATAATGATATGGAGAGGTTTAGCCCGTTTCAGAGACCTAGACTTTTAATACTTGCGTGAACTTACCATCTCAGTCAAAGTGACATATGTTAAAACGTTTCAGTCCACCAGGAGTTCCTGCAGCAGAGAACTGGCGATTAACGTTTGTTTAGGCACTGCCAATATACAGATGCTTATGGACCTCTAAGCGTCTTACCACAAGTGGGCGCCAGAGAAGCAATAATAATAATAACAACGTAATAAAATATAATATAGAAAAGAATAATTAATCATCATTATTGTCATCGTAATAATAATGTCTTTTAAGTATGGTCACATTATAACTATATAATATAATTGTAATTGCTTATAATTATGCAAGAGTAGGTATTATTATTTCGATTGTGTTAAATCCTCCGTTTTATTGAGACAAGTAGCTCAATAAAGGAACTTTGAAATCGAAATCGAAATATTTGAACTCCTTTTTTGATCTTTTGAAAATTAGTTAATTCTACGTCATTTTTTAATAACTTCTACATATGTGAATTCTCAACGTCATAATTAGTGCTATTAAATTGTCAATGTAATACGGCTGTGTATTTTTAGTGATAGCGAAACGGGGCTCTTTATAACATTTCACATTTAGTGGCATTTAACTGCGTGCCCTTTTTAACAACAAAAGACAAATAAGTCCATTTAGCGTTAAAGTTAATTAATCGATTATTCTTCATCTAGCTTGTCTCGAAATTAAGCGCCCGTTTAATGGTGCCGTCATTCTTCTCTTAAAATCACCCTCCTCATCATCACAGGCACGTCGTTAATACTCCCAAGCAATCCAAGTTTCTCCAAAACATTTAACAGCTTTATGCTTGAAAGCGCCATACATTTTCACAGTTTATTTTCCAATCAGTGTAGTAAACTAAGTTTTCTTTAAGCGCAACCATCCCTACAGAAGTAATGGGCATGGGTGCATTTATTTAAATAGTCGACAGGAAGGGGAACGAATCGGGTGGAGGAGGCTGGACGAGATGCTGGGAGATTGTGAATGGGATAAGCGGCCAGCAGCGCGGCGGCCGAACTTCAAGGCTGAGCACCAAAAGCACAAAAGCCTTTTGTCATTTTTTATTTAATACATGAGCGACGTTTTAAAAAGCCAACAGAAACGCCAACGAATCTGGCCAACCTCCAATAGCAGCCCGAGAAGGAGGGATTTCCCACCTCGAAACTTTTGGGTTTCTTTAGGATAGGAAACGAGGGGGTGGGCAGGAGTGTGTGTGTGGGGGGGATATATGTTCAGCCTCTGAGTTAAGGAGAATTTGCTGCTTCTGGGTCCTTGCGGTTAGTAGAAGGGGGCAGTCTTTTTGTGCATTCCCTTCATAGCGCGATCCCTTGGAAAAAAAGAGGATTCATTACATTTTTATCCTATTATGCGAGAAATGGGAAGTGCATTTTCGGAATGAAAATGGCCAGAACAATAAGAAGACGAAACCCTCAAGAACAGCTTGGATCAACCACGTAATATATTTAGGATCAAAATCCATGGAAAGTTGTTTTTTTTCTTTTTCCTTTTTCCTTTTTTTTCTTTTAAAAAAAAGAATATTCCTCATGTACTTTAAGTCGTTGGAAATGTACAGCTGCCTGAAGACAGAGGCGGAGCGGAAATTGTAGTTTTACCATCAAGTTTCGCAGAAAGGTAAACAAATGTTTGATAAAGCAAAGTATAATGATTATCTTGAAACTCGTGTATGGTGACCCCGCGGAGCGTATAACAGCTTCGATCCGCTGCCAAAAATGTACTAGATGATAGATTTACAGTACGCACGTTTCAGCTCAATAGGCGTGACATACCGTGTAGTTTGTGTGTCAGAAATGCCACGGAGTTTTTCTCTTCTTTCTGACATCCGCTCAAAAAGTACCGATGAGACGGACGCCCGTCTGCATTTCAATGTAGACATTGCCCTTTACACGGTTAATATGTACATTTCGTTAATCTTTAACAGATCCGGATGTTTTATCATCAAAACTTCACCAGTACAGCTTACAGTAAACTTGGGTTTTATGGTTTTAAATATGCACGGGTCGCTATGTGTAAACTAGGCGGGATGCAAATGTGTCACTTTAAACAGCATTGTAATGTAAACGCTGTTATATCAATCAGAGAGTCGGACGCTTACTGACCGTGTGACGGCAAAGCAGCGGCTCACATTTGATTCCCATTAAACGCTGAAACTGTTCCACTTTTTCTATGACAATTTTTTTTACCTTGTACAGTCAGTTATTTGCCTGCCGAACACAGGGTACTTTGAAACTGTGGTATGGTATGAAAATCATTTATAGGCATATAATTTAATGAATTTTATTTATATATTTAAACCGCAAATAGTTACTAACGTTCTAATACTTTTTGATGGTAATTACAGTAGCTTATTGATATTTGCGCAGTAAAAATTCTATATCTTATTATTTATAAAAGTTTCAGTGTTTAAGGATTGGGTTTATAGATTATCCTCCCAAGTGTGTATCACGTACTCAAATTCTGCCCTCAAAGACTTTCTGACTGGAGTGAGATTGACCTTTGTCTTCTGTGTAACAGTGACCTTTGCGGATACATCTAAGGCATCCCAAAGAGACTTCGTTAAATCATTAACGGCTGTCACTTAGAAATCAATGGCTGGCTTGATGTACGCAGATGTGCCTTGTATTCTTCAGTGGAATGTCTCCACAAAGAGGTCAGGGGGCTTTGCATGGCTGCATCCAGGCCTCGTTAGATGCTGCTGCTGACCGCGTGAGACCTTACCCAGCGAGGACGAAAATATCGATTTCCCTGGATGAAGAAACTGAACTTCTCAGTGTGCCTTATATCCTGTCCTGACCTGAGCCCCATTTAGATAGCTGTCATCATCCATAAATCTTTGGGGTCTAAACCGGTTGGGACCTGAGGTACTTGTTAGAAAACTTTCTAGTAATGTAATATTTTCATATAACATCAGGTACCGTCCAGATTGAGCCATTCATGAATTGCTGTGCCTGTTAGTTTAGGGGAAATAGGCCAAAAACAGAGATTTTATTTCTTGTGTTTATCTGGAAGTCCATTTGTGTGATATTTTGCCAGGATTTTGGCACAGGTATGAAATAACGCTCGTGATGTTTGGATTCAGCGTACTTTATAGCGTGACGGACCTCTACCGAGCTTTGCTCACAGAAGTGTGTCTCTGAGCCTTAATCTCAGATGCATGATTGTCTTAAATGTGGGATTTAGGTCTTTGGCTGAAGGCATTGTGGTATTTATTTAACTGTTTCATCCTGTGAGTGTAGGGTGTGGGGTACTGTCATAGATGAGAGCAAGTTTCAATGTCCGTGTGAAAGGAGACCTCATTTCATCTCTAATAATCATTGTGGCTGATGTTGCGTTGAGAGGTGCTTTTGTTTGTTTTTTTTTTGCTGTTTTTGCGTTTGTGGAGGATTCCTTCCCGGTATTCATATGGGATCTTGCCGAGGACCCCTCCCATTCCGCGAGGCCCGTTCCACCTCTCATGCGGCCCCGGGTGTGTGGGGAGATCCCTGACCCCCCCCCGGCGAATCCGTGGCCACCGGGCACACAGGATCCTGCCCGGCGCATTCCAAGAAGCCGTCGCATTAACGATGAGCAACTGCCAACCGCTTCACTCTTTGAAACAAACAAAAAAAAATGGTCAAGCTACCCCCCCCCCCCACCCCACCAAACTGCCTTTGCAGGAACACACCAATGAGAGGCTGGGGGCTTTGTTTAGTGGTAGAGGTGGTGTATATCCGCCAGGAAAGTGCCCAGCGGCATTGACTCAGGGTGAAAGAATGTAAGAATGTCTCTAACTGTTCCACTCTCCCTCTGCATCCCTCTCTCTCCCTCTCTTTCCCCCCCTCCCTCCCTCTGAGCAGGACTGTGTCCTCTTCCTGCCTACTGACTCGAGCCTTGAGTGTTCTGAAGTTTTTTTATATGTATTTTTTCCCCCAGTTACAGATTGCCACACTTTGACATATATTGTTTCATAGCTTCTCGTGGATATTATGGGGGGGGGGGGGCTTTGTCCTTGCAGGAATCTGGGGCTCATTTGCGTCCGATTGTAGTTATGCAACTGGTCCCCTGTGTAGCTTTGTGTGTTTTTTTTATCTTTTGGGAACAATTGCCCTATCTCACAGCACCACTCCCTCAATCGAATAGCCGGAGGACATAGGAGTCCCTTCTGGCAACAGCCTTCTGGTGCGTTTGCCTTTTTCTTTTCCTTTCTTTCTTTCTTTCTTTCTCTCTTTTTTCTCTTCTCTCTTTTCTCTCTGTCTTTCTCTCTTTCTCTCTCTCTCTCTCTCTCTCTCTCTCTCTCTTTCTTTCCTTCCCCTTTTCCAAAGGGAACCTCGTAACGCTCTGGGTTTTGTGTCACAATGAAGAGGCAGCCGGTAAACAGGAACAAATCTCCATGGTTTCAGTTGGCGATGGCTAGGGATTCGGTGCCCAGTGTCCGGCCAAGTTGGGGGGGGAGGGGGCATCGACCTCAGAACCTTGTCGCGGGGGGGCACCAGCACCTGTGGAGGAGGATGTGGCCCAGCCAAATGGGTGGTACTTCCTGAGGATGATTTGTCAAGTTTCAAGAAGTCCCGCTACTCGATTTGAATGCATTCTTTCGACTGAGCTCACGTCCATTTGAGACAGCAATACTATTAATGCTGACTGACTAAGCTAGCAGCACTGTGAGTAAAATTGCTACTGGAAATGAATCAGAGTTCGCATATGAGCGCCTTTGTCTGGCACTCATGTGACTATTCCTTTTGTGCATTTGAAACGAATGAAAGTCCATCTAAGACAACTGGCATTAACAGTGTGGCTTTTCGATGGATTGCTTAACAGAGCCGAAGTAAACAGGTCAGTCAAGCAAAACTTTTGGAAAAAATTAAACACTACAAACGTACACAGAGTTGAAAGTCGTGCTCGTCCTTTCTGTTTCACTGGAGTGAAGTTGTCTTTTATAGATCAGCTCCTGGCCAAGTAACCCTTGGGATTTGAACCAGTGGCTTGGTGGGTCATGACCCAAAGACCACAATCATTTGAAAACTCTGGAGGAGTGAAGTGAATCTTTCCCTTCAATGTAAGGAAAGAGGAGACCGTTCTCTTGAGCTTGAAGGATGCTTGGGGCTCTTAAGTTAACATTTTTGTTAAATTTCCAAAGTCTTTAGGACTCCGGCAGGAGTTACAGACTTCATGATACTTTGCTAAGGCTACATTCAGAAACGGTTGATTCTCTGTCAGTCACCCCCGGGCCTCCTGATACAGATGGTCGAACAATGTTGGGTTTTTCCCCTTAAAATGTGTCTTTATTCCAAATGGATCGTTAATTTTTATTCCTGAACGTCTTGCATGCCGCTTCTGCCTGTCGTACAGCCGCTGCGGGCGATTTTCAAAATGTTCCTCCACGCATTCATTTCCTGCGTCCATAAATCTGCAGCGCGGTGGCCGAAAGGCGCTTTTCTGCATTTCCATGTTGAAGAAGCCAGATTAATAACCAGGTTGGAGGGGCGGGAGGGGTGGGGGGGGGAGTTAACAAGCCATTTTCAGGCCAGAGATAAATCAGCTCACAGCTTCAGTGACAGTGACAGTGCACAACCTCATCCCTACTGCACATGCTTTCCATTAAGTGTGTGTGTGTGTGTGTGTGTGGGGGGGGGGGGGGTTGAAGCCTGGGGGGCCACAATTCCAAATGCCTGGGGTAGTGTAGGGGCACTTGGAATGGAGCTGGGGATAGGAGGCAGCTCCAGGATCTACACCTCACCAAAAGCCAACAAAGTCTGTAGAATGACACAGTGCAGTGCCACCAGGACCTCCAGTGGCCGGTGGAGGGGGGTGCAGTGCCAACAGGACCTCCAGTGGCCAGTTGAGGGGGGGTGCAGTGCCACCAGAATTTCCAGAGGCTAGTGGAAGGGGGGGGGGGGCAGTGCCAGCAGGACCTCCAGTGGCCGGTGGAGGGGGGTGCAGTGCCAGCAGGACCTCCAGTGGCCGGTGGAGGGGGGTGCAGTTCAGTCTGAGGAACTTATTCCTTATTATAATTTCTCTTAATTTGGCAAAAGCTTTTATCCAAAACAGCATTGATTGATTTTTTTTTTTTTTGAAAAAGGGGGGGGGGGGGTCAGCAAGTTTCTGGTGCAAAGGGGACATCAAATTACTAACCCTGGGATTTGAACCCGGCACCTTTCCAATCACAGGTGCGACACGCTGAGCTGCCCCAGTTCCCCTCCCAGTCTCTTATGGGGGGTTTATCTGTTTGCTTCCCACCCACTACCCATCTGCTGCTCTTGGACAGCAGCACTTTTTCCCCCCCTGTAAACCAGTACAGCATTTATTTATTTTTTTAACCCGGTTCCGTTGGTGTTTCTGACCCGTCCCATTCGACAGCGTGCTGTAATACGGAATCCGTGGAGCAGTGACCCTCCTAATCTCGGCTGGGGGCAAAGGTGGACGCCGAAATGCCGGCATTCTGCCCACCTCGTGCGAAGACTCTGGTCACTATATTGTGTTTTAGGCTGATTTCTTGTTAGGTGGGGGGGTAGGAGTGTGGATGGATGGATGGATGGATGGATTCAAGAGTTTATTTTCAAACATGCAGATGGTGTGCTCCTGTAGCTCAACTAGCAGCTCATTGTGCTTGTAATGTAAAGGTTGTGGGTTCAAATCCCTGAGAGTGTATATGAAGTATAACCCTTCCCTGTACTCTTAAGTTGCTTCGGATAAAAGTGTCAGATGAATGTTTTTTTTTTAAAGTTTAAAAATTCACTGCGCAGTGAAAATCTTGCACAGTGTGACTGACTATTTAATGTGCGTATGACAATAAATTTCTGAATCTTGGATGGATGGATGGAAGAGCAGAGTAAAGGGGAAGGATTTGTGGAGGAAAAGGGGGATGGGCTTCGGTGGAGGGTATGAGAGGAGGGGAGGGTTTTCTTTGGGCTTTAATCCTTCCCTGCGTTTCAAGAATCTCACTGGACTGGTCGTAATGGACACTGGGAGGCAGGAGTCCTCTCTCTCGCTGCCGGAGGCACAGACTTCCCAGCCTGGAATGTTGCATTTCCTGTTCTCTCCCTCCCATGTGTAACTTTTCCCCACTCCTAACTCTATCCCCCCACCCCCCCGTCCCCGGTGCTATGGCATTGTCTGCGTTATCATGTCCCACATTGAGCCGCAGTAGAAATGTTAATGCAGAGGAGCTCTCTGGAGTTCATTACGGCTCTGGCCGGCCTCCACCAGTGTTCCCGTGATACGTAAACAGAGCTTGGTGAGGATTTGGGCGGGGGGGGGGTTTGCTCTCCCTCTAGTTGAGGGGTTCTTTAAGGTCAGCCCCCACCGCTTTCCCTCCCCCCTTCTGTTTGTGTCTCGTGAGGTTGCCCTGTCAGTTCCGTTTGCCTGTGGAATGCTCCCCCCCCCCCACCCGTAGCATCGCTCCGAGCCAGGTGTAGCGTTTCAGTGACTCTTTATGTGCCGTACAGAGGGGACACAGGGGGGGCATGGGCCTTACAGGCTGCTAGGATGGCATAGATGGGAAGAAGAGCCCCCACATTATGCAAGTCGGGGGTTGTGGGGCAGTAATGGCGATGGAGAGCAAACCAGAGTTATGTACGCACACGGAATGGTTTCCAAGGACAACACCTCCTGTTTCCGAACCCGCATCTGGTTATCGTCGTGAAGGGGGCCCGTTATCTCCAAAGCAGGGGCGCTAATGTACTGCACGCGGACCTGGGGTATGGAAGCCTTTGTGGGGGCACCGTTCGCTGCCTTCCCCCAGCACTGGGTCTCAGTGCAGTGCCGCCCCCCCCCTTCCCCGGACCAGTCCTGTCAGGTGACATTAGTCAGGGACAGCTCGTCCGGACTCCAGGGCTTACATTACAGTGCATTCCCATCGTCCTAGAAGGATAAACACTTCCTGCATGGGGTCCCGGGGAAAAATGCGCAGTGAGAGCAAATATTTATGCAGTGGAGCGTAATTTCAAGTCTCCACCCTCCTCCTCCAGCACTGGCTGCTTCCGAGGGACCCGCAGAAGGCACCGCTTCACAGACGTCTCCCCCCAACACGAATTTGCGGGGGCCCCACCTGGCGGCTTCTGAAGCGTGTTTGACACTAATGCGTGTTCCAGGTTGGGGGGGGGGGGGGGAGGGTTGATGCACTGCAAGTGAAATCCAAGCTGTGTGGTTAGAAACGTGGAAGAAACATCAGCCTATACTGTCATTTCCATTCCTCGTTTGAGCTCCTGTGGTCGAGTCAGACCTGCGTCTCCCTCACGTCCAGTATAAAACTTCTCAGGGGAGCTGGAGATCCGAAGAACGACATGCATTTAGGGGACACTTTTGTCCAAAGCAACGTACGTTTGGGAAAGCAGGGTCACTCGGTCCCTGGGGTAATCGGGGCTTAGTGGTCAATGGCAAAATCACTCTGCTGACCCTGGGATTTGGATCAGCAACCGTCCGATCATAGGCGCAGCATCCGAATCCACAGAGCTATACACCACCCCTGAAGTCCTCATTGTTATTATTTTCCTGTTGTTGATGTTGAAACCGCCTCTCAGACTCCCACAGCCTACCAGCTCACCAGTACACACAGCTGGGCACTTCAGGATAAGCTCCAGATCAAAGGCTCCGCAGCTGGTCCCGCCTCGGATTCAGTTCCCTGAGCTGGTTCTGTGACCTGAGGTCTGTGATTGATATGCCTCACAGACGTTCGCCGGTCACATGACCACGTCTCCTTCCTGGCAGGTGAACCACCGGTCGCTTTTTGTCCACCCGTGTAATTTAGCCGAGTTTGTGGCCGTATCGACGACGGCAGCGGCTCCGCAGAGAGGCGGCGCCGGTCGCGGCGTAGACGTAGGGCCACCAGTTACACCAGCGCACAGGTATGATGGGCGTGGAGGTAAGCTGGCGGCGGCCCAGATTCACCTGTCCCACGAGCCGCACCTGTGAGAGAACGGCGGGGGGGAGGCGGGGTGGGAGGGGCCCCCGGCGAGCGCGGGTTGGGCATAGAGCCACCCGAGGGCCGCGAGAGGGGAGTGGTCATGGGGGAGGCGGGTAAGACAGGCTGAGATCTGGGCGACGGAGACGAGCGGCGCAGGTGTGGGTCGGCGAGTCGGAGTGCGGGTGCGTGCGGTCATGCGGCGTGGCAGGAACACGTGCAAGGCCGTCTGAAAGTAAGACTCGCGTTTTATTCACTCCCGTTCATACCGTGGTCTCCCTCAGAGAGCGTGGTGTGCTGAAAGTGAGTTGACGGCGAGCTGATGTCGATCTAACTTCTCCGTGATTACGGAGTCAGTTTTATGTTTCAGGTTCTAGGTTCTTGCCTCTTTACTACTCAGCTAAGCTTTCTCACGCCTCGATTTCTGCACCATGCGGCTCTAACCCGCCTGTGACTCAGGGATCGCCGCGTAGCCTCCAGCTAACCGCAAGGCTGGCGTATCCGTCGGAGACGCCATAGAGACCGATCCGGGTCCAGTAACGGAACACCGGGGCCCTGGAATTTACCTCTCTGAGCCATCGCTGAGGAATAAACTGTTTATCTGAGGGGGCTGAGGAACATACAGTGCGGACGTCGGCTATTTGGGGGTGGGGGTGTGAAGGGGTCCCATCTGGAACTCATTTTTTTTTTCTGGGGGGGTGTTATTATGTTCTTGTTGTGATACTGATAGTCTTACTCATACACCTGAAGCATGTGAGTAAACGTGTGTCTGTGTGCGTGTGCGTGTACATGATCATGCAGATGTCCATCAAGACAAGGTCACTCCCCCAGCGGTGCCCTTTGGGGGGAGGGAGGCGGGGGGAGCCTTAGCTGACATGGTCAATGGGATCTTTCTGTTATTTTTGAATTTGGGGGAAATGTTTGACTTCTCCGCAGGAAGAAAACGCTGTTTGAAGGGTGTAGTGGAAAAGCTACTCCTTCGCAATCTTTGTTTTTTCTCGAATTCCGAGCGTTTTTTCAGATGTCCTATCGCGCCGTTACGAGCTGTAACATCTGTCCCTTTTGCGTGATGCCGCTGACACCGATCTTGGCCTTTTTTTAAACCCAGATTTATTTCTCGTGACGTTGACTGTCCCCCACACTGTGAGTGTCATTGGTTATCGGTGTATTATGTTGGCTAGCATGCTAACCGGGTCATTGTAGACCCGACGGAAGTCACTCTTAAGCGTCACCGTTGAAAAGCAGCAGTCTGTGCATCAGCCTGGGCTCACGTTACATTAGCGGTGTCTGTAGCGGCTGTTCTGAGTTCAAGGATGTGCCCAGAGCAGATATGCGGGATGTGAGGATGCTTGGGGGGGGGGGGGGGGGGCGCGATGGTGCAATGATTTGATGATAGAGGTCTCGAATGGCCCCCATGCCTGCTGTCCGTGGCCACACATCCTGACATCCTGTGTTTGGTTTCAGTCCATGGGCACAGCTGCGAAGGGACGTTTTTTATGGTTCTAAGGAAGAGATCTCAATTCGGCTGAACCAGGAAATAGCTAGCTGAAAGTTGTACTGTTTTGAGGCATGATCCCCCCACCCCCTGTTCCTGGACCCCACCCCCATTGTTCTGGCTCGTGAGCGTGCCTTCCTGTTGCAGATTGGCTGGAAGTGCCGAACGCGGTGCGGTGGCTCTGCACCCCTGAGCGACGGCAGGAGCCCGCGGACGCGCAGGACGCCACAGGCCTGGGTGGGGCGCATCATGGCGGCCTGGCAGTGACCCAGGGCAGCAGCACCAACACAGACACAGGTAGGTGGTGCAGCAGGGATAGGGAGAGGGGAGTAGGGGTGTAGACCATAGGAAAGGGGTAGGGGTACGAGAGAAGGGCAGAGATAGACGCCGGGAGTTACGAAATGGGACAGGGGGATCCATTATTGGGAGGGTCTCTGGAAAAAGCCGCAATACACATTACGGTTCCAAGTTTTACAGTTCTTTTCTTATTAATATTGTAATACTTTATGTCATGGGTGAAACAGCGGCACCTACTGGCCACAATGCACGCCTCACCATGCATGCCCAGTATTTTGGCCAGAAATCTCAACTGCATAAATGCAAAGATGTTACTCGCTATGCGGCGCATAGCCTGAAAAGTTCAGCTGAAAGACTTGGCCACGGGCGCGACTTGTCGTAAAGCTGCGGGATTTTAACCCAGTTATTCCTGTCCTCCCACCCCCACCTCCTGTTGTCCATGTAGTTCAGTTTGGCGAGGGGGAGGCAGTGAGAGAAGACGTGGGGGAAACACGGCACGCTCTAAAGTTCGAAGTATGTGGGAGAGTACGCCTCAGTGCCATTCAGCATTTTCTCTCTCTCTTCCTCCATCGCCGTGGAAACCGCTGCACGAATGGCCAAGTCTGACTCGTGTCCTAAATATATTTATTTGCCACAGATGTTTCGGAAAAAAGCTTCGTCCTCCTTGAGAATGAGAAGAATATCAGAAAGTAATAGATGTAATAATTTAACCTTCATTATCTCTAGACTCTGCACTAACCAGTAGTTTGCTTGCTGCATACTATATCGTTTCAAACCACCCAATGGTACAGCAGGAACTAGTACAAGGTCGCATCTCCTTATTGGAGGACTTGATGGTGCCTTTTGCACACAGAGTTTTACATTTTTGAGAGTATTAATCTATAAGCAAAACTTTAATTTTATAACGTTAGCTTACGTTAGCGTAATTTGTTGATTGTATTAGCATGACGCTAGCATAACGTTACATTTATTCTTCATTATGTCAGCATAATGTTACACATACTTTTTGATTGTCTAGCCTTAGCTTGCATCAACATGAATTTACACTTACTATTTGAATAAGGGATAAGCTTATGTTAGCACAATGTTACACTTAGCGTTTGTGTAGTATTAGCTTATGTTAGCATAACACATATTCTTTTTTTGTGCAGCATAACGTTACACAAATATTGTAGTGCAGGCCAAGTGGTCCTAGTTTGCTGCTACCTTGGGTGGTTTTATACTAATGATGTTTCCTCTCCACTGGTATCACTCTGGCGTTCTGTGGGCTAAACGTCGCAGACGTGATGGCTGAACTTTGACATTTATCTGCTTGGGGAGATGAATGTATGTCTATGGGTTTTACCTACTCAGGGAGTGGAATTGCCTGCTGGTGCCAGGATGATTGGGGGAGATCGGCACTGCGCCAAGGCCAGTGGAAGCTGGGGCTGTCTTATTAAATTGGCTTTAACTCGGACTCTGGGCAACCTTTTGATACCATGAGCGTTATCGACTGGCTGAAAGTACGGGTCTGTCTTTGAACCCGGTTAGCGACAGCATATTCTCAGCTCGTCGCTGCAATGCGAATTGGGATTTGGCGCAAACTCCATGCATCTGTGTCAAGACGGCACTTCTAAATTGCACACGTCTCATTGGTCACCCTCTGGCACCCAGCAGTCGTGGTGTTAAAGCATTGGCATTGCAGATTTTATGTTTGGGGGACTGTGTTTCTGTTCGAACCTGAGGTTTGGGGTTCGTTTCATGTCCAGCGGAGGTCCTGCATTTGGTACAAGATTGTCGCTGTCAAATGAGTGTGCTATGGGCTTTTCCTATATTTTGGGAATTTTTATGGAGTCTTCTCTAGTGTTGGAGTTCTCTCCTGGCCTGGCCACACTCAAACTGGCTGACAAACCTCTGCGTCATGCAGGGGGCATCGACCGTGTCCGGAGTTCCTCATTCCATGAAGTGCGGGCCCTGCATGAGCTCGACATGAGAGCCGCGCCGGAGGAGACGTCCAGCAGCAGCAGTGGAGGCAGCAGCACCGTCCTGCAGCGCCTCCTACAGGAGCAGATGCGCTATGGCGAGGGCCGGAACTTTCTGGCCCTGCAGCAACAACAGCAGCAACAGCAGGGGGCAGCAGTGAGCGGTGGGGGGCCAGGATATTCGGGCGGGGGTGGCCCAGGTGAAGACCATGCCACAGGCCCCCACAACGCCCGACAGGAGCCACAGGGTCAGGAACTGCAGGCCGACGGTGGTATGGAGAAGCAGCTGGGTCCTCGTAGCAATGGAGGAGGGAGCATGGCTGGCGGGGGAGGTGGAGGCGGGAGTGGAGGAGGAGGCCAGGGCCCCAGCGCCGAAGATCTGCCCACCTACGAGGAGGCCAAAGTACAGTCGCAGTACTTCCGCGGGCAGCCGCAACAGCAGCAGCTGCCACCTTCGGTGGGCGCAGCGTTCTATGTGACGGGCGTGAGCAACTCCAAGGTGCGCACCGAGGGCCGCGCGGCGGTGCAGCGCGTGGGGGCTGGCCGGGTACACCAGGACGACGGGCTGAAGGACCTCAAGCAGGGCCACGTGCGCTCGCTGAGCGAGCGGCTCATGCAGCTGTCGCTGGCCACCAGCGGCGTCAAGGCCCATGCCCCCGTCACCAGCTCCCCACTCTCGCCACAGTCACCCCCACCCGGACCCCCGAGCGATTACTACAAGCCCCCAGTACAGCACCGGGGTCCGCCGCCCGACTACCCCTTCAAGGGGGTGGCCTCCCCACCGAAGCAGCAGCAACCGCAGCCCCCGCAACAAGAGCCGGGACACTACTACTCCGACCACCGTGGCAGCCGTGCAGAAGTGCCACAGGTGCGCTACCAGCCCCCCCCAGAGTACGGGTCTTTCCGGTAAGTGCCAAGCCTCAGTATTAGATTTATTATTAATGTCTATTTATTTATTCTTTAAACACCGATGATTATACACGAATAAACAAGGTTTTTCATATTATTAATGTTTAGCTGATTTGCCCACTTTTCCTGCAAAAGATTAGGCATCTGCTGAGTGGTACGACGTGATTGTCTGTGTCTGTGATTGCTGGACATTTCATGCCTCACCCATCATCTTCCAGGATACATTGGGTTAAACCTGGCTTCATATTTAATATAGATGTAGATCTGTTTTACATTTCTTATACAGAATGTGGAATGTAGAGTCCTGTAGCGGAATGTAGGACTTTTGTAGAGTCCTGTAGCGGAATGTAGGACTTTTGTAGAGTCCTTTACTGGAAAGTGAAGCCACTGCAGAGTCCTGTAATGGAATGATAGATTATTGTAGAGTCCTTTAATAGAATGTGGAACTGTTGTGGAGTACTTCAATGGAATGTAGAACTGTGATAGAGTCATTTAATAGAATGTAGCGTTGTTGTAGACCTCCTTAAAATGAACAAGTGTTCCAGAGTTCTGTAGGGTGTTTAGCTCTTTTATGGAATTTAGAACCCAGTTTTGCAGTTCTAGGGTACAAAGAATGTCATTCACATCCCTTTGGGAATTGTGGCGAAAGAGGGCCCATCCTAGCTGTGTCTGTTCAAAACAGGTTATTAATTATATGGAATTATTTTGAAACAGCTGAATGTACACTTAAGGAACAACTTTTCCTCTTAGCGTTGATGAGTAGTTGAAAGAAACACCCTGAATTTAAGCCTGTTTTTCCAGTCCCTTCTCCACCAGTTTTTGTTGGAGAGGAGATGAATGCCGAAGGAATAATTATTAAAGTCACCCAGAGCATGTTGCTTCATGATTATGCTCAGAAATATGATGGATATGCCCCTGCCCAGAGTCTGTTTATTGTCTAAGTATTTTACCTATGTGACAATCACATTCCAACCTTGACAGATAACGGCTTAGTTATTTTTTAATTGCAGTGCCTTGGGTGTCATTATGAGCAGTGGAATAATGTCAAACAGACAGGTATTTTGTTGTGGATTTCCCATTGTCCTGTAATTTTGAGAAATATTGGTTCAGAGTCAGGACGGCGTGGTGGCGCAGTGCTTAGCAGAGCGGGTAATGCCCTGCCGTGGGTCGGCACCCCGTCCTAAGTCATTCCCAGAGGTGGAAAGTTCAGGTCCAGAAAGTACAAATCCAGACCAAGGTTTTGTTTCAATCAACCAGTTGAGTACGACAAGTCACAATCACAGAGTACTCAACTGGTTGGTTGGAACAAAACCTTGGTCTGGATTTGTACTTTCTGGACCTGAACTGTACAACTCTGGTTACTCCCTGTCTAGTTTTTGGGATAGGCTCCGGACCCCCGTGACCCTGCAGAAGACAAGCAGTGTAGCAGATGAACGACTGGCTCATCTGTCACATGGCAGGGACGCCCAGTTGACCACTGTACCTTCTGGCTTCCGTCTGCTTCCAGATCGAGCAAGGAGGGCACGGGCCACTCCCAGCGGATTACCCATCATCATAGTCCCACCTCCTCTGTCACGTCCATGGGCTCCCTGTCCCGCACGCAGTCCTCCACCTTCAGCAGCCTCCTGGCTTCCTCTCACCCCACCCCCATATCCCACCCCGTGGACGCGACGTTCCTCATCGGTCCCCGGAGTCCAGCCTCACACCAGGGCGACTCTTTCGGCCAGGGACCCCCGCACCCCCCGCAGCACCGCGGCCACGGCGGCTTCCTGGCAGACCCTTACCACTCTGTCCCCAGGGGTCCGCCCCAGCACCAGCAGCAGCAGCCCCCCTACCAACAGCCCCAGCCGCCTCCTCCGCACCACCACCACCACCAGGCGCACTACGGCCACCCGCACGGCCTGCAGGGGGAGCCCTATGCCATGGTAGCGCGCGCGCAGCAGATGGTAGAGATGCTGTCGGATGAGAACCGGCTCCTGAAGCAGGAAATGGAGGTGTGCTGTGAGAAGGTCACCAAGCTACAGAAGGTGGGTCCCGGCATCAGTCATTCAGCCATTTCCTGTCTTTATTTACATATTAAAGTCGAGGAGGGATGGGGGCTATTCTGTCTGTCTTATTACTTACTAGACACAACACCTTTGTCATACTTAAATCATACCCTTTGCTGTTTGAAGGAAGGTCTGTGTCTCCATTATGCTATGCTACACTACTCTATGTCATGCTGTGCTATGTCATGCTATGACATCGGCCACCGTGTTTCCTGTGCTCTGATTCGCTCTTCAGCAACCCTTCACTCCAGGCCTTGTGTACTTGCTGGGTTGACACAAAAACTCTCCTCTGATATCTTGTTCCTATACGTTCACAGTTGTGGACTTAGTTGTTTCCTGTGGTGAATCAGGATAGATACTTTCTTCGCTGGAGACAATAGCGTTTCCTCTCCTGGGAGTTGAGTCTGCAGCCTCTGTGTTCCATCATTTCAGCTTTAACCCATAAGCACCACCATACTTTCTGTGGCCCAGGCAGGGAAGATAACGAAAACATCATTCGTGGTGATATGTGGCTTAGTGGGTTTAGAGACTGACTCTTTAGTCAGAAGGTTGCTAGTTGAAATCCCCAGGGTCAGCAGAGTGGTTTCACCAGTTGGTTCCTTAAGCAAAGCCCTTAACCTCTCGTTGCTCCCGGGACTGTTTGACCCTGCGTTCTCAAAAAAAAAAATACCTTGATTTGGACAATTTCTGCTGAAAAATGAACTATTTACCAGGAAGAAAAAATATTTGGAGAGTGTTAAAACTGGCCCTCGTTTCAGCTGGAGACGGAGATACAGCTGGTGTCTGAAGCCTACGAGAACCTGGCTAAGTCCTCCAGCAAGCGGGAAGCCCTGGAAAAGACCATGAGGAACAAGTTGGAACTGGAGATCCGCAGGCTACACGACTTCAACAGGGACCTCAGAGGTGAGGGGGGGCGGAGCCAGGCGGGGCTGACTTTGAGAATTCGGCAGTTTGAGATCTCCTCACCGATAGGAAAACGATACTGTTTATAAACAATGGTGTGGCAGAGCGCTTATGGGCGTATACTCATTACCCAGAATTCCTGGGTCAAGTCCAAGGAAGGACCCCTGCTCCAATACCCCTGAGAATGGCGTTTAGGTTGGATTGCTCAACTTCGGCCGTCTGCGCAAATGGATAAAAGTTATGGGGCGATCAGGATGAAGGTGCCAGAAGGGTGTCTGAACCGCCGCACTAAGCACGGCTTGGAATAATAAGGCACCAGAGCTGGTTCAGCCAGTTCCTGTAAACGGCGGAGCCTCTCTTTCTTGGGAAGCAGAAGAATGCCAGGGAAATTATCGCCCGTTACCCCCGGCGTGCCACTACATGAGAACCACGGCCGGGAGAACGAGAGCGACTGAGTTTGGTCGGCTTAGCGTATGAGAGAATTTTGTGTGTTTAGGAACTTTTCCCCAAAATGAAGATTCCAGGTCTGATGTGTGACCACATTGTTTACTTTTATCTTGGGAGGCGGAGGGTTTTCTATGGGGATTTCAAAGGGCATCGGGCTTCCTGTTGACATACTTGAGTGCAGGTTGTAATCTCCTCCGCTCTCCCATGCCTAGCTTGCTGAGGACAGTAAAGAAGTCCGTTTTTTGTTTTACCGGCTAAGTATATAGCATCCGAAACGGCTAACAGAAATCCAAGCGTTAAAAAAAAAAAGTAGTTTTCCCACGTCGCTTCTGTTGCTCGTCGTGGCTTGGAGCTTCAGCCTGTATAAATGATGGAGTTTCTGCTGATTGAAAACGTCCCGGCACGTGGCGGGAGGTCCAGAGCAGAACAGGACGTCCCCGCACACTAACCCTCGGCTCCCGCTTTCTCCTGGTCGTCCAGCTCTTTACAGCGAACACGTGGGGGGTGGGGGCTCTCCTTTAGCCTAGCGCTGTGCTAAACATTCCGTCGCATGTTTTTTTTTATTCGGCCGTTAATGCTCGATTGACGGGGAACTGGAGCCCGGTGCGCTCCGAGGGGCTCAGCGTTCTCGCTCGGGACGCCATCGGCTTGGGGAGCTATACTAGCGAAATAATGAAAGGAGACGTTTTGGAGCCAGTTCTCCTCGAGGTTTCGGCACTCCTAGGAAAACATCTCCGTCATAACGGGCCCATTGTCCAAGCTGGCTTTTATAAATCATCTTTATTAGTAAATTTTGACGTACTCTCGCTGTGGGAAAGGTTAGTGTTTGATTTCTGTTTTCCAATTTTGCTGAGCAACCAGGCCCCAGCAGTGTCTCACGCCGGGGGGGGCTGGAGGGGGTGGGGGGGGCTGGAGGGGGTGGGGTGGGGTGCTCTGAGTCAGTTTGACTTTCTCTGTGTCTCGACATCTATTAAAACCACTTTTGGGGGATTCTTATATCCCCCCCCCTGCCACCGCCCCCATTTTCACTCCTACCCACAATCCCCCTGCGTCCAACATGCTGACATTAGAGCTGTTTCACAGAAACCCCTGCAGAATCTTCTAGAAGTCCACTTGAGCAATCCCTGGATAGAAAAGCCCTGTATTATTCCGTCCGTTAATCGCCGTTTCGGCTCCCGGAACGCAAGCGATCGGGCTAGAGATACTCCGAAATGGTTTTTCCTGCAGGCCTCGGGTTACAAAATGTGAAGTTTGACCGTACCCCGAGCATAGCTGCGCTGTCGTGTGTTATTGTGGCGCGGAAATGAGTTCCCAGATGCCACCGACGGGGGTGTGTGATGTGGGTAATGGACACGAGGCTGTCTCTCCCCCTGCAGAGCGCATGGAGACTGCTAACAAACAGCTGGCCGCCAAGGAGTGCGACGGGTCCGAAGATAACCGCAAGACCATCTCCCAACTTCTCGTGCAGAGTAGGTCCATCAGCAGCCACCCCCCCCCCGTCCCTAGCTGTCACTCATATCCATGTTTATATATTTGCAGATTTATAGCCCTTGTACTGTAACTGGGTGTTTCTCAATATGTGTATTTGACCGTACTTGTTTCCTCGTGTACCCATTTGATGTCATCTACCATTGCCAGTTCCGATACTCAAAAACAGAAGTACAGAGGATGGTAAAAATCTAGATATCAAGGATGCGTCGGTTGCATCCTCGCCGAACGAGGCCAATCCTGTGATTCATTGCACCCCAAGTTCGTTCTTGGGAGGCAAGTTAGCAAGACGGCTCTTGCCAAGACCACAAGTATGATCTTTGCGTGTTTGGCATTGAGAAACCCCCACTGGTCCCACAGCTGGTCACAGGCATTCTGGGACTGGTGTGTCAGCAGCTGGTCACTGGATTAAATCGCTGATTGACAGCTCATGATTCATTCCACCCACCTTGTGGCTTTTCATCCCGTCTCTTCTGAAAAGCTGAGAAAGCAGTTTTTACTCAAAGTACACAGTCATACTGCTTGAGTGAAGTGCCTAATGAAAACAATATGGATAATTAATGCAAATCTAGCATGTAATTGGTGGGCAGTAATGTTGCCTCACACCTACAGTGCAGCAGGGGGTTGAACCCTGCGTGTGTGTGTGTGTGTGGAGTCTGCATGCTTAACCTGTGTCACATGGGTTACCTCCCATGCAGGGGCGGGGCCACGGCTGAAAGCTGATTGGCCCCCGGAATGCCCCTTCCGCCGTCACTCATCCATTCGAAACATATGATTGGCTGATAAGGGTGTTGCCCTTCTACAATCAACCCTACTCCCAGTCCAATGACATGCAGTTAATTGGTGCCTGTCATTTGTATGATTATGTGTGAGCCTAACCAGGAGAAACTGTTCGAAGGTGGACAGATGGATGAGAAATTGGCTTTTGATAAAAGCCTGGTAGATGACATCAGAGCTACTCGCCGTAGGCTCCGTGTGACCTCGCGGTCTCCTTGGCCAGACGCGGCCAGCGCGTGTTCCTGTTTCCATGTGCGGTGTCCGTGTGCCTGCAGACAAGGAGACGTTGCGTGAGAAGGAGAAGCTGGAGATGGAACTCAACGCCCTGCGCTCCACCAATGAGGACCAGCGGAGGCACATCGAGATCCGCGACCAGGCCCTGAACAATGCGCAGGCCAGGGTGGTCAAGCTAGAGGAGGAGGTGGGTGGACCAGCTTAAAGTCCAACCAGAGTGCAAATACAATTCCCTCCCCAGCTCTAAAGGATGCGCAGGCAACTCTCGACCGACGTACAAAAAAAAATAAATTATTGTGACATTAGCATGCTCGTTTGCGATTAAAAAATACATGAACCAAAACTATATCTATGCTAAAGAAAAATAGATTAAAAAAGATGAAAGAAAAGATAAAGAGTAAATTTTACTCAAGCGTATGTCACCATTTTTTGCATCGGTGCTTCCATGAACTCTACCAACAAGATCTAGTCCTTAGTATTTTTTCTGCAACACCAATGACCACAGTCCGTTCCAGGACCCAGCTAGGATGGGCTAGCACTTCGGCTACGGCCATGACTCTAGGTACCGTATCTCAGATTCACTTAAGCTGGTCTCACATAAGCCCGAGACCTGCCTGTAATTCCCGATTTCCCAGAAAACTCCGCATGAAGAAGCGGTGCCGTCTTACTTATGCTTGAAAGGCTTCACTACGTGACGTCATTTGTTGCTATTGACAACGTGAATTGCGTTTAGCCTCCGTCTAGAGTTTTGCATGCAGCTGAATTACTAGAGTAGGGCGAGTTTTAACCCAAAAACTCACTCACTGTAAGATTGTTTACCAGCTAAACTGCTGTATTCGTGTGACTTTTTTCTGTGGGATGGCCCGGGAGCGATTGATTTATGTATGTTTTGTTCCATACCTTCCGTATTGTTTTGCCGGCATAATAATTGCTAAATCATAAAGAAGCACCACCCTTGTTGGACCTGATCCTTCAGCCGTTTGAAGCTACTTCTGTCAGATTGTTTTTACGATGATACATCAAATTCCAAACGTGGTTGTTAAAGGGTAGGTTCTAAGGATCCAGTTGTATGTGCTTCACCTCTGCAGAACCGCCACCTTTTGAAGTTCAAGTGCCCCCTACCCCCCGTGATATGATCCGCTCGGTCCAGTGAGGAGATAGCGTACAGGGACCCCATGGGGGGGTGGCTAGGTCGGGCTCTGGGGAACGCTAGGCCAAAAGCGGCCTTTCATTCGAGCAGAAAGGACCCCCCCCCCACTGTGAAGTTGGAGAGGCTCCGAGTGCCGATCGGGTCCGCCGTCCTTCTGTTCTGAAACGTCCTGGCCCGCTCCCAGATGGCCCATTAACGAGGTCGCAGCGATTCGGGGGGGGGGGGGGGCAGAGAGCCCTGAAGCGCCGGATTGTTCTGCTTCTGTGCCTGGATTCCCCACAAATGCGCGCTTGTTCCTCTCCTGCGCCGGACGCCGTTCCTCGCCACTCAGAGGTGGTTTGGTTTTTCCACTGTGGTCCGGTGTCCTGTCACAGAACCAGTCTTGCCTTCTCCGGGTCGGGGAGCGAGGCCATGTTTACCAATGCGCTGGAGGTGGCATGAGGGAGATCTTTGTGAGATTGGGGGCTGGGGGCTGGGGGGGGGGGGGATTAACCTCCAGCTGACCGGAGACGTTGTGAGGATGTTAGGAGGATGGAGGGGGTGTGCACCTGACACTCTTGTCCTCCCCCTGCAGCTGAAGAAGAAGCAGGTGTACGTGGAGAAGGTGGAGCGCATGCAACAAGCCCTGGCGCAGCTGCAGGCTGCCTGCGAGAAGCGCGAGCAGCGGGAACACCGACTGCGCACACGGCTGGAGCGTGAACTGGAGGCTCTGCGGCTGCAGCAGGTGGGAAGAGATGTGCGCACCTGTGTATGCAGCACAGACACACACACAGACACACACACACACAGACACACACAGACAGACAGACACACACACACAGACACACACACACACACAGACACACACAGACAGACAGACACACACACACAGACACACACACACACACACAGACAGACACACACACACGCAGACACACACACACACACACACACACAGACAGACACACACACACGCAGACACACACACACACACACACGCAGACACACACACACACAGACAGACACACACACACGCAGACACACACACACACACACAGACACACACACACACAGACACACACACACACACAGACAGACACACACACACGCAGACACACACACACACACGCAGACACACACACACACACACAAACACAGACAGACACACACACACACACAGTCTCACAGACGGTGTACTCTACTGCCTCACAAAGGCAAAACGCCGTAACTACGCTGGCACTGAAACAGATGAACGGGTGTTTCGACCTCAGTTATAGTGTGAATTTTGTGGATACTATAATTTTCACATTGTTTTCTTCAAAATCCAACAGAGAACACTATATTTCCCTTGAACAGAAATATTGTACAGTATAGTATAATATACTATACAATACTATACTGTACAATATTTCTGTTCAAGGGAAATATAGTGTATACTATACTATACTCCAGCACAATATTTCTCAAGCTGGCCCTTGGGGATTCCCAGATGATCCACATTTTTGCGTCAACCCAAAATTGCCCCTGGGTCAATTGTATTGTGAAAGGCACTATATAAAGATAAACTGAACTGAAGACGATCTGAAAAAGGTGCACCAGACCATGCATGTAGATCCCTTTAGAGAAATCCATCCACAATGTGGCCATTTTAAAAATGCCAGCCCAAGTTTTCCCTTAAAAAAATCTTCTACCTAATTTCCTCTCCGCTGAGGACTTCTGCAGGCTCTCTCACCGTCATTGTGTTACTGCTGCGTATCACCCCCCCCCCCCTCCAATGAAGTGGTAATGTGAACATCTAGGACAAGCCTGCGTTAGTCCACCATCTGGTTTTTGTCTTTAAGGGGGGGGGGGGGGGAGCTCATCATTCTTAATTCCGCAAGATTCCAGAAGTTTCCCCCATACTGCTATGTTACAGATGCTTGTGGCAGAGTTGTGCCAAGATGAGCCAAGCGGAGAAGATGAAAAAATAAGAAAGGGGGCGGGGGGGGGGGGAGGGGGGCGGGGGTGCTTAATCTCTGTCAGAGTAATGAAAGCTGCTTTATATACAATTCGTGAAAAATCAAGATTTTGATTAAAGCTCGTGGCGAAACCGAGACCCAGAAGGAAAATTATCTGCAGGATTTTCCCAGAAAAGAGGGGGGGGGGGGGTGGAAATCGCTCAAAAATCTGACTTCCCCAGGAGAATTCTGCATGTCAAACTACACATAATTCCTGGTCCAGTGGATACAGTGGGAGCATCTCCAGATGCGTTTACATGACGAGAATCGAGGCAGGTCGTGTGAGATGGGGGCTCATGGGGGTGTGTGGGCTGGGGGGGGGGGGAAAAGAGGGGGGCATGGAGAGAATTTAGGGGAAAGGTTGCAGAGCGGGGAACGACGAAAAAATCCCGCCACCCCGACCATGTAGGACCAACAGCTGTGGACTCCATTAGGTGCTGAGAGACACACACTTCTGAGGGTGTGCAGGTGCAGTGGGGGGGCGGGCAGGGTTTCGGGGGGGGGGGGGGGGGTCAGGGGTATGGGGGAAGGAATCCCATCTGAAAATGGCATCATGGCTCCAGGCAGCTGTGACAAGTGAATCACCTTAGGAATTTGAAAAATGCCAGAGGAAAAAAAAACATTCAGGATGAAATAAAAGCTGCACTCAGCAAAACTAATATTACTAGTTGTTGTAACCCTGGCTGTACTGGTCAGAGTCGGGCTGCAGAGCCTTTGAGTGTCATGTGATCACTCTCCATTGTAGTCATAATGAAGGATACACCCAAAAGGTCTTTTTCATCCTGATCCAACATTGACTGTTTGTGCTGGGAAACAGATTTAGTTGATGTGAGCTGCCCCTCCCAGATCACACCTCAGCGTCTTGTTCGGAGCGCCCCAGACACGCTAAACCTCAGCCATTATGTCACGGCTTTTCTTCGTACTTAGGTTTGTTGCCGTGACGACTCGCTATCAATTAAAACTTTGACCTGACGGTTTGACACGTCCTGTTCGTCGTTACCGTGGAGGAATCGTCATTTCCCTGACGACAGCAAATCACCCAGGTTCCACAAAAAAAATTTAAAAAAACCAAACCGCCATTTATGCCCCACTGTGCTGGAAAGAAGTACCCCCCGTTGTCAGCAACCATAACGTTCCTCGCCGGCGACAGGACGTCCCGCGTTCATCCTGTGCATTTCCAGAACGTTCCTCCAATGGTGCTATGGAACATCCAGGTGGTCTTTCTGGCAGGCTCGAGGCAAGCAGCTCTGTTTTTGTCGAGCGGCGGCTTCCTCCTCTCCGTCCTCCCTCTCCCGCTCGGTGTTTTCCTTACGGCAGACACTGACGCTGATGTTGGCCAGGGCAGTAGAGGCCCGCGGATCCCCAGCACCCGCCCAGGGTCCTCTGAGGCCTCCTGTATGTCTCTCGCTCTCGCCGCTGATTTGTGTTGGACAGGCAACTCCTGGAAAAAGTAACAGTGGCGTGTTTTCTTAAATTATTCTTTCTCCATCTGTACGCCGTCTCGTGGTGCCGAATGATGGAGGCCCACATCTTGAAAGCTTTCATGACCTCGTCTCAGCCTCTCCGGCTGCCTCTCTGAGGTTTCCCCGAAATCTCCTTTAATCGGGGAGCGGTTTGCTTCCCCAAACCTGCCCCCGTGAGGTTTTTCTTTTTTTTTTTTGCAATTTAAAGGAGAGTCCTTCATCTCGTATCAGATCGTCGTCTCATCGATCGGAGCATCTGACTCAGATTAAATTTAAATTACAAAGTGGGTGACGGTCGTGGGAAAGCGTCTTGCGTTGTTTGTTTGATCCGACTCCAATTAATTGAAATCGTGAGCTGACCATTGAACTTAAAGTGATGCCGCAACATGAGAGAATTCCGGAAGGCGTCGACGGCTAACAGCGGGTTGCATTTCAGCGGCAGGGCAGCTCTCAGGGCGGCGGCACCGCCGGGGGGGCCGAGTACAGCACGCCGGCTCTGATGGAGCACCTCCGCGAGAAGGAGGAGCGGATCCTGGCGCTGGAGGCCGACATGACCAAGTGGGAGCAGAAGTACCTGGAGGAGAGCGTCATGAGACAGTTCGCCATGGACGCTGCCGCCACTGTCGCCACACAGAGGTGGGTGGTCATATCCCAACCACGGTCTATAGACCAAGACTGCCAACGTTGGTCAGCTGGCTGGCAAACCTGCTATAGACCACTAATTGAATCTGTTCTCACGTTTGATATCATGTCTTGGCATAACCCTCTTACTGTTAAACTAGAGTTTTGATTCAAAGTCAGATGTTAATCAGGCGAGTAAGACAGCAGGGGCAACTTGACTTTCGCTGTCCGAGTTGTACTCTCATCAACCTCTAGGAAACCCAGGATCCATCCCACCCCATCACCACCGGACAGTGCTACAGATTTCTTCTCGCCAGGGAGATTACATATGAAAAGTAGCTTATTCCCTCGGCCATTAGCACATTAAACGCTTCAAAATGCGTGTTCTTACTGGCTTGGTAATTTTTATTGGCTGATTTTATGACAGATGTTGTATTATGTACGAGCTGTGTCTAAGAGATAAAGTTTTCTTGGACCTCGAATCTTCGACCCTCCTTGGCACCGTAGGCGTTTTTTTTGAAGGTCTTAAATCCTGGAGGCCCTTTAGGACAGAAGGATGAGGGAGTTTTTTTTTCCCTCGTAGGGACACATCGGCTGGGATCAGTCACTCCCCCACCAGCAGTTATGACACCTCTGTGGAGGCACGGATCCAGAAGGAGGAGGAGGAGATTCTGATGGCCAACCGCCGCTGCCTGGACATGGAGAGCAGGTGAGATACACCCCCCCCCCCCCAGCAGCTAGCCTGCATTGTCAAGAATAAGCATTACTGAGGACATGATTACCTCATGAACACTGTGGAGCCAGGATTAGTTTCTGATGACTTCCAGTGCCCAGTAATTTTGAGAGTATTACCCCAATCAAAGACCGTGAAGTCTTTAGCTGCAGGCAAAAAATGAATAGTGTGTTGGTTGGACTTCGCCTTAATTACGTCTTGGGCGGAAAGTCGGTGGGATTGTTGTTGGTCCTTAGAAGCTTTGAAAAGCCTCATGGTTCAAAAAGGACCTTGTAGCCTTGGCGTCATCCTGCATTCCAGTTCTGTCGAGTTGACATCGGGACTCTGGACACTGAGGCCTACTGTTGTTTTCCAAAAACCAAAATATTTACTCGTTTGGTTGTCGTTCCCATTTTCGGTTGCCAAGGACGGTGTGCCATGCCTGGCACCGTAGTTTTAGTGCGTAGCCGCTGGCACCCAGTAAATTTCCATAAGCGTACTACGACACTTACGGCCAGCGAGGACCTCATGTGACCTCATCAGCCATGTGACCTCATCAGCCATGTGACCTCATCACCCGTTTGACCTTAACCCCCAAAAGGATCAAGAGCCTCCATGCCCAGATCATCGAGAAGGACGCCATGATCAAGGTGTTGCACCAGCGCTCGCGTAAGGATCCCGGCAAGTCGGATGCGCCGTCGACCATGCGGCCCTGCAAGTCGCTCATGTCCATCGCCAACGCGGGCAGCTCGGGGCTGCTGTCGCACTCGCTGGGCCTGAGCAGCAGCCCCATCACAGAGGAGCGCAAGGACGACCGCAGCTGGAAGGGAAGCCTGGGTAAGTGCCACGCGGGGCAGAGCGTTAGCACTTTGGGAATTACAGGATCATGGGGATTTCCTGCCTCAACACCACCCTGGCCCGGGGGGACAAATGCCTCCAAGAATACTGAGAAACACAGGCGGTTTTTATATTAGCATGCAAATGACCTGAAACCGGACATCACTCTTATTAACCACTAGAGGGCACCACACATTCCCTTTAGGGCAGTTTGAATACCTAACGTTGAATAACGACTTTAAAAGATTACAGTTTCAAATCCCTCAAGTGACTTCTGTGGCAAATGATTTCTGTGTCTGATTCCGAAATCCCATGTTTATCCTACGGGGCCAAAAGAGGATCGAAACAACATGTAGAGAAGGAGGGTCTTGTCCAAAAGCTGTGTACGAACACACCTGTCAGGTATGGGTTGGACGAGTTGACATTGTTTGGAGTCCATATCTCAAAAACTGTGGGAGGAGAAGCGACAGATTACATGTTCGCTTTGCAGTCACGCTAATTAGATTTATTAGATAAATTTGTCTGCTTAGTGGCAAAAATGGTAACGAACAGCGGTTGTGTCTCACAGCACTTGTTCCATGACTCTTTAAAGTGCACACGGGGCACAGAGCTGGGATTGTCACATGACTTAACTCTTTCCCTGAACGGCAGATGCGTTCCCTTGTAGTTTCCATGGTTACAGTGCTTGGCTAACGTCACGTGATGATGACCTGCAGTTTCTGCGTGTGGACTTTCCCGCACATTCAGGGGTTCTGCTGGGCCCCGAGTTCCGCGCGGACTCCCTACGGGCCGAGTCCATCTCCTCGTCGCCCTCACCCGTGTTCCCGTCCGCTCCCATGGTGGCCGGACACTCCAAGACGGGCAGTCGGGACAGCTGTACCCAGACCGACAAAGGACAGGAGTCTGGAAAAGCTGCTGGTGCCGGCGCGGCCCCTGCCTCTGCCACTCTGCCCTCCACCTTGGCGCCGACCCGCATCACCAGTCCAAGTCCAGTGTACATCCCAGACCGCATCGCAGGTACAAACCCAGCACATGACCACTGACCCGATTCCCCTTTAAGCACTGGCAGCTATTTAAATCCACATCGGGACTGTTAAACCCTGGTCACTCTAAACTCCAATCCCAGACAGGACTTGTTCTGTCATATTTAAACCAGGGAGCACATCAGAATTAGCACAAAACATCAAGTAGGTTCCAATAGCGTTTTAATAACACCAAGCTTAAATGTTTGCTTAGACAGAACCAGCATGAGAAGCACTGCTAAAAAAAAACCCCTTTAGGAATAACTGGAGAAATCAATCTTTGAATTCCACCCCATCGATCACCAAATAGTCTAACCCACTTCCTATTGGTTACCTCTGTTGGCTTCCATTGGGTAGGAAGGTCACTGATCGCAGAACAATAATCTCATCCATTGTGGCATTCCTCCAATCATCTGAAGCTGGGGTTTGACACACAGGTGACAACAATGAAAGGTTGGATGCCACACTAAGTCCCGCCTCTCTCCCCTCCCCAGATGTTCCCGTGTTCCACAGCAGCACGCTGGAGCGGAGACAGCCTACACAGTCACTGCCACAACTCATAACGCAGCCCGAGATGGACAGCGAGATGGTGGAGATCCTCATCTGAGCCCACTGATCTGGGGGGGGGGGGGGGGGGGGGGTGATCCTGTGCACACTACACACTAACTAACATCTCTCTAAGAAAAAAAAAAACTGTAAAAAGGTGAAGGATCTCTTTCTTTTCATCCTCTTGTAGTGGTAGCTGACAGACGTGTGTAAATGCACTACTGCTTGTGAGTGAGATTGTGTAGCAGAGACCCTGTACGCCCTTCGTACTTTTTGTCCCCTCCTGCGATCCGTTATTCTTCTGTACAGTATTGCTGGGGTTACTTCTAACCCTCCGGACCAAACGTGTTTCTTACCCTTAATCATTTGTTGCACTATTTTTGTTTTTTTTCTTTGCATTTTTCCCCCCAGTTTGCTACCTTTTCTCCCCCCAGTCTGGCTATTTATGAGTAGCTTATATTTACAGATTAAACTAGGCACTTGGGTAGCAAGCAATAGCATTTTAAACCTGTACATATTGTACTATGATACTGTAGGGCAGGTTGTTTTTTTTAGTTTCTTTTGTAAAATCGGAATGGGATAGACTTGTCACTGCGAAGAGGAGAAGCACTGGAAAAGCAGTGTCCAGCTCCTGTCTGGAAACGATCCTGTAACTGCGCTTGAACACTGAAGGGACCAGTGACCCCACTGGCCTGGGGTCACTCCGACCACGCTCGGGTACGAGCCGGGTGCATCGAGCCCAGTCGGTGCCAAACCACACGGCCTCCCAAACGTCCCGCCCCAGTGCAGATTGGAAAAGGGTTTTTGTTTTTCGGGGGGGGTCTGCTTCAGCCTGGACTTTCTTCGGTTAAACCACACACGTGTTTCCACCAAGATGGCCGGTCCAACATTTCACCGTGTCGCATTCCCAGAGGGTCCCAGTTGCTCTGTGGAGCCCCCTACTCTCCCCAAGCCTGGGTGTCATTTCCCAAACCGGAATTCCGGGCTCAGGGCCACCCACCCCTCTGCCCATTCCTTTCGCTGATCTCCGAAAGCCTCCTGCAGAGGAAAGATGTGGCCCTGGGGGTCTCTGTAGGGTAGCAAGGGAACACAACAGGGGCAGGTACCTACATCGAGCAGTATTAGCCATGTCAGGCTAACCGGATCGGCGAGACCGATAGACCGCTGCAGAACAATTCCGTCAATCCATCCATCATCCGACCGCTTGTCCTGGGGGGTTACAAGGAAAGTCAAAGGGAAGCCACTGCTGTCAGTTGTGACTGATGGCAACCTCACCCCCCCCCCCCACAAATGCCTGAAGCTGGTTTGCAACCTTCCCAGCTACACGTGTGGAGTATAAGGTGATCTGTGATGAGCACTCAGCACCTGCCAGGACACATGCCTCAGTATTGATACACATTCAGACACACAGAGCTAACCTGGAGCGCCGTGTGCCAGAGACTGGGCCCCCTAGTGGAAGTCTGCTGCTTTTCAGCCTACACCTGTCCATCCTGTTTCACATTTCTTTTTACAACTCATTTGAAATGCTCACATTTCGCTTTATTTTTTTATCTGATTTACTTTTGAAAGTCTTTTTTTTTTTTAAACAGGAATAACACGATCTTTTTGTTACTGTAGGAACATGTGTTCCGGGGTATTTTTGGTAGCAAAAAAAGTCACAGCAGCAAAACCTGACAGTAAGCAGCAGCGTCGTGTGTGTTTTTATGAAAAGGGAATTTCCGTGGGTTATATTTAGAAGACCGTCGCAGTATCAGTTCAGCTTCTAAACAATGTTGACACGCTTGCAGGAAATCTGTTAACTAGCTGGATGTCCGGACAATAGCAGGATTCATGCTCTCGTACCCGTACCCAGCTCAGTGTATCGGCTTGGCAAATTTTTCAGCAGTTCCTCCGGAACGACTCACTGCCACGTCTCGTGGAGTCGTCCGAGTTTCATCTCGCCAAAGGCTTTCCTGATAAAATTCGGCATTTTTCAAAAAAAAATTTTTTGCCAGTGTTACATACCCATCAAAACTTCGAAATCTCAGCCTAACGCCCGCCGTTGTGACCTCTCTGTTTCCATGCGGGAGACACAGAGGATGTTTTTTGAAAAGCGGTTGAAATCAACCGGAATAAAATTGAATGTTTCTTTACAGAAACTGATAAAACGTTGGTGTCCCAATTGGGGAAGATCAATTTCAGCCTGCATATGGTCGCAATGGGGATTTATGTGTGTGTGTATTTTTTAATAAATTTCTTTGGGTTTCACTTCTTTTCCTTACGGTTTGTGCTCCTTTTGTAAAGTAGCATTTCTGTGTTTTTCTACAAAGTCCACCACAGCGATGCTGCTTCCTGCAAGTGTACAGTCACAGTCCAAATCGAGCAGGTCGCACCGCAGTCTCTGTCTGTGGTTTGGGCTCCTGCACCTAAAACAAGCTTCAAATTACTTAGTTTAAATGTTTAACATTAACTTAAAAAGTGTTTCTTTTCTTAATTAAAGAAAAGCAGCATGAAAAGCATGTTTCTATTTTATTTGCCATTAGTATTTCAGCACATTTTGTGTAAGCTTAAAAATCACTATTAAAAGAATGCTTTATTTTATACATCATTTAATCTTCTGTGTAACAGGCATTTTTTAAATTCACATTTTGACCCTAAGGGGGCAGCACTACCATCCACCCATGCCCCCATTTGTGCCTGGCCAACTTACAGCACCCCAATTCCAGCCACACACACCTCCCAGATCCATGTTACATCACTAGGCTGTGTGTGTGTGTGTGTGTGTGTGTGTGTGTGTGTGTGGGCCAGTGTCCTGCGTGGTGTACATTCCTCGCTACACCTATCAGGATTAACTCGACCTGTATGAAAGAACGAGGGGAAAACTTCAGACCTAAATCACCGCACTGCAAGTATCTCCCACATGCAAGTATCTCCCACATGCAAGCTGACAGACCCTTGGTTCCAAGTCAAAATGGAGCCCGTTCTGTCGTAAACTCAAATCACAGCCAGAACGAAGATGCTTCAGACATGGATGAGTTGGAAATTAATCTTCGAACAAATACTTTTATTTATTAACAGCAAGCTAACGGTGCTGAGTAATCGTAACAGTGCATGCATCACAATGATAAAATGATGATAAAAATTAAAGTCTTCACAGGAGTATGAGACACTAAAAACGCATGTTAAATATCCAACTACAGCAACTACCATTAACGTATTGATGGCCACGTGCGATAAACTTGCATTTCATCCAGATGTTGAAAAGTTCTCATATTGCTCTGTTTTCAGTTGCTACACACATCGCAAATTGATATATTTACCCTTCGTCCATGTTTCAGTTCGTAAGCACAGTTGTTGGGTTGAAGTCCTGCTTGATGACATAGACCATGCCGGGGTCACGGAGGTCACGGGCTGAGTTCGGTCCTACCTGTCCAGCTATCTACCGCTCTTCTGCCGTCTGCATGTGCGTATCTGCGACCCCAGTGCGGCTACACAGTTGCGGGCTACTATCTGCGCAGCCAGAGCCAGCCGTTGAGCAGACAGGCGGAAATCAGCAGGGAGAACAGCAGCTGCTCGCTCTGCCGACGCTCCGCGTTCTGCCGCTCCAGGGCTGCCAGCCGTCGGTTCATTTTCACCACCTGGGGGGTGCCGGCAACACATCCGGGTCACATCCTGAGCTCCATCTAGCCCCAAAGCCCCATCCGTTCCGCCCGGAGACTCACGAAACCCACGTCAGCCCGGGAACGCCGGAAGCTCACCGGAACCCGTTCCGTTTCTAAACATCGGAATCCAAGTTCCGAAAAGATGCCCAACTACGATAACTCTGAGCAAAGTATTTAACTGTAACTGCTGCAATAAAATGCCAACAGTGTGAACGGATAGAAATGTTAGAAATGGTAAGACGTCCGTCCACAAAAGGATGATACTGTATCACACCGAGTTTCCACACTCAGTATACACACTGAACTAAAAAGGTAACCGAAATTAAGCTTAATATTTTAAGTGGGAATGTAACATGGGAGGAATTAAGACAGCATCTTTAAACCTGCTAATCTCACTGTCTAATACCAGAGGTGGAAAGTTCAGGTCCGCAAAGCACAAATCCAGACTGAGATTCTGCTTCAACCAACCAGTTGAGTATAAAGAGTCTCAGACACTGAGTACTCAAACGGTTGGTTGAAACAAAATCTCGGCCTGGATTTGTGCTTTGCGGACTTGAACTTTCCACCTCTGACTAATACCTTTATAATCCAAGTTTCAAAAGACAAAGGGTAGAACCGTTCCAGCTCTTGTGGCTTGAACGCCACAGCACAAAGCCAGACGTTCATATAGAGGCACATCCAAGGAAGAGGAAGAATTACTATGCAAATCTGGCTGGGTGAAAGGCTTTTTGAATGCTTTGTTAAAGTATGAATTTGACAATGTACAAAGCCTTAAAACCTGCAGACTGCAATGACTCCCCCTGGTGGCACTACAGATAATTACAAGTCTTGAAAAAAAAAAATACTGAAAAATGTCCCCTGTACTGAACACTTCAGCCACTAGGGGCAATGCTTTGTCATTCTATTTAGAGTGTAGAAGCCTCAGAAAGACACACAGGTAAGGCAGGACAGGGGACGACGTGTCCGGAAACTCACCTGTCTCCGTAAAACGAGGAACTCGACATTGCCCCCGTCGTCATCCTCTGCCAGCCATTCCGTTGTGGTACTGCCTCGGGAGAAAGGAACACAAATTAGCTCAGAGTAAGAAGCCCAAGTTAACAGATGGTTAACAGAGTGTGCTATCCCAGCTGCCATCAAACTGATGACTCGGATACTTTGAGGACTAACCTAACCATTGCAAGAAATGATTTGTTTTTTGGTTTGTGTTCACAGGGCTGACTTTTACAAGGCTAGTTTAGGGAAGTGACTTCAAAGGTGATCCTTGCTGAGGTAATTAGATTATTACATTTAATTTTATATAGCAGACGTTTTTAACTAAAGCACCGTACATTTTTGAGAAAGTGGGTCAGACAGTCCCCGGAGCAACTGGGGGTTAGGGGCCTCGTTCAAGCACCTGACAGTGAGGGTTAGGGGCCTCGCTGAAGGGCCCGACAGTGAGGGGTAGGGGCCTCGCTGAAGGGCCCGACAGTGAGGGGTAGGGGCCTCGCTCAGGGGCCCGACAGTGAGGGGTAGGGGCCTCGCTGAAGGGCCCGACAGTGAGGGGTAGGGGCCTCGTTCAGGGGCCCGACAGTGAGGGGTAGGGGCCTCGCTGAAGGGCCCGACAGTGAGGGGTAGGGGCCTCGCTCAGGGGCCCGACAGTGAGGGGTAGGGGCCTCGCTGAAGGGCCCGACAGTGAGGGGTAGGGGCCTCGCTCAGGGGCCCGACAGTGAGGGGTAGGGGCCTCGCTCAGGGGCCCGACAGTGAGGGGTAGGGGCCTCGTTCAAGCACCTGACAGTGAGGGTTAGGGGCCTCGCTGAAGGGCCCGACAGTGAGGGTTAGGGGCCTCGCTGAAGGGCCCGACAGTGAGGGTTAGGGGCCTCGCTAAAGGGCCCGACAGTGAGGGTTAAGGGCCTCGCTGAAGGGCCCGACAGTGAGGGGTAGGGGCCTCGCTCAGGGGCCCGACAGTGAGGGGTAGGGGCCTCGCTCAGGGGCCCGACAGTGAGGGGTAGGGGCCTCGTTCAAGCACCTGACAGTGAGGGTTAGGGGCCTCGCTGAAGGGCCCGACAGTGAGGGTTAGGGGCCTCGCTGAAGGGCCCGACAGTGAGGGTTAGGGGCCTCGCTAAAGGGCCCGACAGTGAGGGTTAAGGGCCTCGCTGAAGGGCCCGACAGTGAGGGTTAAGGGCCTCGCTGAAGGGCCCGACAGTGAGGGGTAGGGGCCTCGTTCAGGGGCCCGACGGTAAAATCACTTTGCCGGCACAGATTTGAATCGGCATCCTTCTGATTACTAGGGGTGCACCGGTACACAAAAATCACGGTTCAGTACAGCAATGTTAAAAGGAACAATCATAAATTGCTTCTTTTTTTCCCCTTTATTAAATGGTGGTTTACTGAACAAAGTATGGCTTTCTTAAATAGTCTCTGTCAATATTGCTGCAATCTACTAATAAAAAAGTAAAAATTACTTAAAAGTAAATAAAAATAAATATCTATTTAGATGCACATTTAGAAAATTAACTGCACCTGATCTGTACTGTGTTCACATTAGCAGCTTTCAGCAAGAAATATCGTCTCAAAAAATACAAAGCATAACAAAATAAACATTCATTATGATGCACTAAAATACCTGCGCTGTACTTGTACTCACATTAACGATTTCATCTGCCCGTTTCCGAATGTCGCTCGGGGGAAACGCACAAAGGATGCTCATTTGCTGTATTGCGTTCGGTACATATGCATGCTAAACTTACATGTACCGTTACACTCCGACCAATTACAGGCACGGTGTCCTGCCCGCCTGAGCCACACATGACCCCTAAATCAGATGATAATCACTTTTCGCCCAGGTATAGAGAAGCAGCACTGAACGCAGTGGATTATTTTTTTAAACTGCACAGAACAGCAGAAGCATTAGACAGATGATGTAATGCGACAGGGGAACTGGAGGCCATGATACCTTCTCCGGCTGAGGCCCGTGGTGCTGGGAGTGTCTGTCAAGGCAGTGGGGGGGTTCTCTGGGCAGCTGGACCTGTAAGTGGAGGATTGAAAGTGGAGGAGTGAAAAACTGTCCAATAGAACGGCGGTCCAGTCAGAGGGGTGGGGCCATCTGAACTAGTGTGTGCGACATATGTCACCTGGAACTGTACTTCTGGGTCACAGACTGCAGGACACGCTGAGAGGCCAGGCGACCCAGGTCTTTGGCGGCCTGGAGCATTTGCTGCGGGGTCAGGAGGCCGGGTGAGATGGTAGGAGGTCCCGCCCACTGTGGAGGGCGTCCTGTGCTGCGGCTACGGCGAGTGCAGATCGCATCACAGATAGATCTTACCATGGCAGCAGTACAGTAATAAATGGTAAAAATGGTTAATGGACTGCATTCATATAGCGCATTTTCTACTCCTACGAGGACTCAAAGCTTTACAATTCATGCACATTCACCCATCCACACTCACATTCACACACCGGTGGCGGAGGCTGTCATGCAAGGTGCCAACCTGCACACCGGGAGCAATTTGGGGTTCAGTGTCTTGCTCAAGGACACTTTGATGGGGTAAGGAGGAACCGGGGCTCGAACCTGCAACCCTCCGGTTGCCGAACGGTAGCACTATCTCCTGCGCCACCATCGCCCCCACAATAAAACAACACGGACGACAGCACCACTTAGTGTAAAGGCTGCTAATCATCTGCAGTGAGCAGAACTGAGCAAGTAGCTGGACAAAAGTGTCTATCAAACAGCTGTAACTCAGCACAGAGTGGCACTATAAGCACACTGTTAAAATAGCTAACACTATACAGAACTCTGGCTCCCCCTACTGTTGGCTCAGAACGCTGACATAACATGATTCGTCACTGGTATATTTTACACAGACTTTATTTTGCTGAAGTAGTAGTAATATTTTAAAATGTAGTTCACACCGCCAGTTAGCTTTTATAAATGACTTTGCAACACATTAACTGGATAATATTTACATTAATATTTCAAGGTGCCTCAGAAAAGACTAAAACACTAAAAACTAGACCTAAACTAACAAGTTTGGTACTGAGCCACCATTTTACCGGGAGAATGTCACGTGACCAGCTAGAATGTCACGTGACCAGCTAGAGTTTTAAACAAAGGGAAAAGCTGTAAGCAAAGGGAGACTTACATGGGAGGTGCTTGACGAATCTGCTTGGAAGCGGTTGGGGTCACAGGGGGACTCCAGTTAATGGTCTGGTCACTGAACGACCTCCGCAGGGGGCTCTGTCAAAGCAGAGGCTTGTGTGAACATCTCACACAGGTAAATATATCCTTTATTAACCAGAATAAAAGCATAACGAGACAGAGTATAAGGAGGACACGTATAAATCCCGCTCATGCCTCAGCCCAGAGAAGCGTGATTAGCAAGACAGCCAGGGTGAGTCCACTTACCACTGGGGGGTCTCGTGACAACGTCGACCGATCCCGACTCGGAGACTGGACGTCCCACGCCAAACCCACATGGGGGGGAGCACTGTGCTTGAATGAGGTGGAGAAAAACGGCCTGGGGTTCAAGTCCATGGCTTCTGGCAGAAGTAAAAACACCGAAATGTTTAACACTGTCCACCTGCGCTGCATGAAAATGGTGTGCTCCTGTCTGCAAACCACACCCACCTGCCAGAGACAGCCTGTCAGGGACATGCATCCTGTAGGCCAGGGTCAAGTCCTCCAGCTTCTCTGTTCCTTCTTCTCTGGGTCCCACCCCCACACTCAGTCGCTCAGGCACTTGCATCTTCTGGTTGATGGCCTCAGTGAAGCCCTGGTCCACACAGTAAGCCTGAGGTCGCCCCTCCGAGAACTCAGGGGGGTCCATAACGCCCTGACCTGTACTCAGGTACACTAACAAGTTAATACACCCTTATGCATTCAATTTTGCATTAATCATTTATTAATCAACTAAAACGTCCTAACATACAAATTAAACTCAATAGGTAGGGGAAATAGGGACTGCCCTAGTCTGGGTAGCTAACGGAATTATGGTATTCGGCATTTTGCCTAGACGTCAGTCTAAACCAGGGGTGCCCAATCTTATCCGCAAATGGCCGGTGTGTATGCAGGTTTTTGGGATAACCTGTAGGTCAGCTGTTCAAACCCAGGTGTGAGGACTCTTCAGCCAATTAGTCCTCTAATTAGTAATCTAATTAGGGAGTTGGAGCGAAAACCCGCATACACACCGGCCCTTTGCGGAAAAGATTGGGCACCCCTGGTCTAAACAGTTAAAAGGGGACGCTTATTACAACTAACGACATTACATCGCATTTCATTAAAATCTCAGGTTATAAGAATTATATCCAACCACTTCAAAACGCATGGAAATGAACTGGTAGTTAATGGGTTGTTTTTAACACCGATGCTATCTATGTAGTTCAAAGTTTGATGGTAGAAAAATAAATCGAAAATAACATCGGCGCATGTCGGTGAACCTTGTCGTCGACTAAGTGACATTTGCAGAATAGTATGCATAACAGCTAATAAAATTAACGTTAGCAAGCATGCCGGCCATTTCCCAAGTGCAGTTAGTGCTTTGCAAGGACACTTCCTAAAAAGTTATTTATTGACGTTAAAAAAGTGCATTCTCTCAGATCCACGAATAAACAACCTAAATGCACCAGTCCCTACAGTCCTCGTATGTTTAGTGTCATAACTGGTAAGTTTTATATCTGCGTAAATAACTAAAAAGCGACTCCAAACTCGAGTTGCACCACACTAACCTTCTCCAACGAACCGGTGACGTCGCTGTTTTAAAAAGTCGGCAAACGGAAGTGCAAAGCTCCATGATGATTGGCTGACGGTGGGCAGGCCAATTTCACACCTTGGCCACTATGCCTCAGTGTCGCTGTTGCTCGTTTAAATGGACACGGGTTCAGAAACAATTATTCATTTAATTATGTTTTTAACACAGCATGTTATACTTAATTTACTTCTTTTATCTACAATTTTAGTACATTTTAAGGGGTAAAATACCTACCATTAGTAAAGAGTTCAAATTTGAATTGTATTAAGTACGTATTTTCTGTGTTGCATAGTCCCATGATCCTAAAAATCAGTTAGAAGACGGAAAATTTACAGTGGAATCAACATCATAATAACCAGATCATTCGACATAATTCAGCAGAAGACAGGGTGGTATGGATAAAAACACATTTATTATATGCACAAAGGTATCATCAGTGCTTTCACAAATTTGGCACTTAGTAAATAAGTGTGGCTATGGTGGTTTGTGGGTACGGGGTGCGTGTCACTAGTGTCACTAAGAGGAACAAAGTAGAAGGTGACAAGGCAAAAAACAGGCCCCTCGCTTTGTTTTCATGTCTAATGGCCTCATTAGAGTTTTATCACAGCATTTTCAGTTTTTTTTTTCCCACTGACACTGGTCAACATGGCATCCTATGTAGGGTCCTGTGCTTAGGCTCCAGGTTCCCAATTGCCCTGACCAAAATAATCAGTTAGAAGATGTAAGGCAGATCATACTGGTCATATTGACAGCAGGTTTTATATAACATGTTCCTGAAAGAACAAGTGCACATCATTCAGATGACCCTTGTTTGACATCTCAGATATTTTATGAATTGGTTGTATTTTGTTTCTTATATAACAGAATTTTTAAACGTTGAGATCAGTACTTTCAAGGCGGCTCCTCTTAATGACGAACATTCCTCTCGTCACCTTTTACATTGGCCCTGACACAAATCTCCATATTGAAACACTACCAGGAGACATCAAAGAACTGACTTGTACATAGTTCACATCATAAAGACTCCCCCACACCTGTAAAGTTTGCTGATGGAATATAATAAGGAGTTACAATCTGCCATTGGAGCACGAGTGGAAAGAGAGGATTCTTCACTTGTCAAAGTGTTCAAAATATCACAACAAAAATATGCATAATAAAACCACAGAATCATCCATTATTTTCCAAAGTCCTGGTATTTGCAGTTTCTTCCAGTGAGAATTTAACAAGCTGCAAGACCTTTCCCTATATGAATTCTCACTGGATTCAGCAATTCCAATTCATCAGTGAACCACTAAATCACTCAATCAACCAATAATCAAGTTTGATTAATCAAATCTAAGTCTTCAGAGTTATCAAATCATTATTCGGGAAACCCTGTCTTGCAAGTTCTTTTTCACTGAGGATTTCAAAACCAGTAGTTTTTAAAAATCTTGAAATCACTCTCACTTTCAATAGGGAAAGAAGAAAAAGCAAAGGAAAGATATCGGAAGACAGATGCTTGGTTTCAGCAGCCTTGGATTTTCCAGTCGACGCATCTTCTAGAAAGATCAGCTTGTTTAACAGTGACAACTGGAACAATCTTTGGATGAATTGTCGAAAGCAAAATAGTTACATGTTTAGTTAAGGGTCAACTGAAAAATACTTAATTTCTTATAAATGCAAAACACAAGGGTGGGTATAAATATATCAGATGATGGCTGTGTTCAGTGTTTATGTCCTCTCGAGCTACAGACATTAAGACCTATAGTCGCCAATTTTCCTCACATCAAGTGGTTCACGCATGTGTTAAAATCTACTCTAGAAACTTGTAATAAAAGACAACAAAATACAATTATAAAAATACAAATCCATGCATTAGCAAATCATAAAAAAGACATTCAAGTGGAGTGTTTCAAACACACATGTATGTACATATATACAGAAATATACACTGTAAGTTCATTTCTTCTGCTGTGCTTTACAGAAATACTCTTCTAAGATAAAAGACCTTCTCTGGACATTAAGGAAAACATGAACGGATAATGGTCTGTCTCACTGGAGTGATCAACTAACATCTCCAGATACCTGCACCATCAGTGAGACCATTTGAGAAGACACCGTTTGTGGAGATAAAGGGAATGGCATCTCACGTCACGGAGATTTGGCTAAAATGCACGGGAACAATTACTTGGTCGTTAATCCGTGAGGTGCTAACATTAGGCATTTGGATATAGAGACTGATATGGCACAAACTGTGGCAAATGGGTGACGGAGACAAACACACACAATACTTATTTTGCTTGAAATTCCACAGCTCAAACCAATACAGCATTATAATACATATTATTATATACCAATTACAAGGACAACACATAACCCCTTGGGCCACTCTAGGGATTGTGCAACACAGTGTTGACAATAATGACCCGCAAGAAGAAGTGGTGTAGCTTGTGAGGGGCCCGCTAGCTCTGTGGTATCATGAGATTGGACACAGCCAGACTGTAGGTGACAATGCAAAAGCCACAGCATTGCCCCATGGGATATACTCAAAACCAGTCCACCTCCTCTGCCGCAACTGGTACCACTCAAAATGTGTTTCTCAATACCAAGAACGCAAAGATTGTACTTGTGGTCTTGGCAAGAGTGGTCTTGATATCTTCTGCTCCCAAAAATGAACTTGGGGAGTGATGAATCATGGGATTGGTTTTGCTTGGCGAGGATGAATTCAATATATCCTTGAAATTTGGGACGGGGCAAGAATGATACTGTGTATTTCTGTTCTTAGCATTGGAAATAGTCTACGGCAATGAAAGGTGATGTCATACACGTACGTGGGAACACAAGTACGGTCTAGTACGCATAGTGAGAAACACCCAAACTCTGATTCCTTCAGGAAAGGTGTGGCCAACTTCATTTAGCATCATCTAGGATATTCTGGGCATCCCAATTGAGACATCTAGACCCATGATCCCAATTCCCGTTCTGCGGACTCCGTTAGCAGCAACAGCTGCGGTTAACCTGAGCTAAGAGTATGCCTTCCGACGTGCATCAAGACAGACACACCAAAAGGCATTGCGGCTGCTTGTTTGGCAGGTTAGACCCGAAAGGAATGTTTCACAAAGCATCAGAGAGAACGAAACAATCGTGTGAACAGTGCCACCTAGTGGACACAAACAAGTATGAAGTGCTTTTTAAACATTTTGATTCTTACTGAATGTCGTCAAAAACACAGTATAAAGCCAGTGGAGGCACAGGTTGCCTGCTTCCTTATCACTGAAATGCCAGATTCATGGAAGACAGGCAGAAAAGGAGTGGTTTTGGGAGCGGGGGAGGCGGGGGTGCTTATGTAATGTGCTCCTCTGTGTCTTGACTGCGCTCAGCCATGTGTGGGCACATCGAGACGAAGAAGGTGCACGTCCGACAAAGAAAGGGAAAGTGGCATAGGGATCTAAGGCCTTACACGTTAAGAGACAGGAATGTTTTACAATTGCATTTTTTTTTTATAGATCCTTAAATTGTCAGACTTCCCCAGACCCTTGTAAATTCAGATGTACTGTCACACGCCACCACGTTTAAGGATCTCAATGCTCTCTCGGGGTTTCCAGGCCCCAATTTCTACCCCATAACCCTGTGACAACGAAGCTTGAATCTGTGAGGTACAATTTCAGGCATTGTGGGAGATGTCTCTATAACGCTCATGACTGGGGGGAGGATTCCACTCCTACGATACGCGCGACCTGCGGCTGGTGTTTGGACAGCTCTGCTCTGCTCGAGGACGGAGAGTGGGAGAGGGGGCTGCTTACTGCTAAAACCTGTTTCCCGCTGGCCGCATCTATGCCGCCCTAGATGTGTGACAGACAGTTTAAAGTCGATCACTACGTCATCCAACCAAGCGTACAGCCAGGATGGGCTTGTCCTAAATTCACAGCCAACGCTGCAGGCGCCATGAGCGGACTGCCCGCTAGAATGCACACTGCTTCTTCCGCATCTCCAGTCTTCCTCTGCCTTACAGCCAGGGGAGGATCATTAGAGACAAGGGCTTTGGGAGGCAGGAAACCCTAACGATGAGCAAGGACGTGGGAGTCCAGCTGTACAGCAACCAGAAGCATCTCAGTGTTCAAACATGAGATGATCAGAGTGACCAGGATACCACGTGCCGACACTAATGCACAACGAACGCACTGGACACGACCCCTAGCTGTGCCCACGGACGGAAGCCACGCGGAGGCTCCGCGTGCAGAGCCCGGAGTCGCATTCTGGAACCTTCCTCGGCCGCCGAGGGTGGTGGGGGGGGGAGGTGGAGGCGGGTGGGGAGGCAGGGCGTTCATTTCTGCTTGACGATCTCCTCGTACTTAGGCGGGGGGTCGCTGTAGGGGACTGAGGTCTCATCGCTGCTGCTCTCCAAGTGTCCCGTCACCTCCTCGTAGGAGGGCGGGGGTGTGGCGCCGGAGAGTCGGGACGCCACAGAGGCGGAGGAGTCCTGGATGTAGAGAGCTCGGCCGTTGGGAGGGAGCGACTGCTGATGGGGGGCCAAGCCCCCTCCTGTGCTTCCTCCTCCACCTCCCCCGGCTGCCGCGGACGCCGCTGCCGGCCGCCCGCAATCTGAGTGCGTGTTCTCAGAGTGGCCGGCGGTGTCCCGGTGCACCAGAATGCGCGGCAGGCTCCGGGAGGTGCGGCTGGCCAGGTAGCGGTTCTGCGTGTACGCGGGCCGGCGCCGTGTGGCCTTCTGCAGCTGGCACCTCCAGATGAGGAAGAGGGCGATGATGATGAGGAGGGCCACGCCCAGCAGCGGCACCACCATGTAGACAGTTTCGGCGCTCTCCGAGCGCGTCTCCGTGTTGGTGCTCTCCGTGTTGGTGCTTACGCGCTTCCAGAACTCCATCTGGGCTGGCTGCAGGGATGCAGAGCATTGTGGGTAAGGAAGTTAATGCTGAACAGATATATTTAAAGATTGCAAAAGAGACCAGACAATGTGCCAGATTAGACAACAGAAAAGCTCTTAGCTTTGGGTAATTATTTGGGAAGCGGCAAGCATTCTCTTAAAAAGGCACCCAATTTCCAGTACTGTGCAATGAACCCTGCTGCCCCCTGCTGTTCAGGGTCTGCACTGTCACCCTGAGCTGAAAAGTAGTCCCCCATTCAGAAGAGGCAGAGCTGTGGAAAAGCCTAGACACACCCCAGTCCTCCAGGCTAATGTCCACGCCTGAGTTCTTAACTAAAACTCCGGCATTCCAGAAAACGCCCAGGAGGTGTACCGTGCGCTCCCAGGTCCTGTGCACCTCCTCCTCCTCACGGGAAACACGTCCGTCCTCTGCACGCTGTCGAAACTCCTCCTGGAACCCGTTGGCAGTGAGGGATTAGAGGCAGAGACAGATCGCATCCTTCACTCCGGGGAATGCTGCAGGTGTTAAGAGAGGCCAATGATCAGCGAGGTGGGCGGGGCAGGCTCTCTGATGGACAGACAGGACAACCAACCGTGACGTCACCGTGGCTGCCTTCCAGTCTGCTTGCTGCGTGCTTCTCTGCGTGTGGAGCCTCTCAGCACCATGAGAGCTAATTAGCACCAACAGACTTTTATTTGCAGTCATACACACAGGTCTCTGGCCACAGTAATAAAATACAAGGGCTTGTAAACTGAAAGCTGTTGGTTCGGGTCCCAGGACGAGCTCCATTTTGTTGCCAATGAACATATTATGGCTGAACCGCTCCAGTAAACTCACCACTATATAGATGAGTAAACATGAAAGATGCTTCACATAAAAGTGTCATATGAGCAAAATAATAGTAACATTAACTTAACATTAATTATTTGTTCAGGCAGTAATGGGATGCTTTCATTGGGCTACATGCAAGGTGATTAATGTCTTTTAAATGTATAGGGCATGCCTTTAACAATTAAGTATCACTTTTCAGGAGAAAAATGGCAAGAGAGCCATCAGCGGCATTTTGTGACACGGGTGCTTCAGGCTGCCTTCCCACCTTCAGCCATGTTGACACTTCACAAGCAGGACTGCGAGGCGCGGACCTGCGGAACAGACTCCAGAGAGTCAGACAGGGAGCCTCCAAGAATGACAGCACAGCTAATATAATGGGGATAAAAACTGATTTTGTTTTTCTGCTTGAATTACAGCAGTTAGTAAAATATTTCACAATCTTTAGTAAGACTATTTGTATATAATAACTATGGATGCAAGCAAAAGGCCTTTGATCATTCAGATTTCCTCACATCTGTTGGGAAACAAAGGACTGACCAAGACTAAAAATGTCAAATCGTTTCAGTGAGTGGCCGTCGAGGTGGTGACTCTGGCCTTGTCGATCAATACAAGATTTATCTGTCTGCATTTGTATTTATTTGTATTACAGTCAATGTTTGTGTGTTTCTATAAAAAGTAGAATTAATAATTTATGATCTTAAATCCCAAACTAACCGCGGGCACTCTGCCGTCGTTACAAATTTATAAATAAAAGAAAACCAACTGACGTCAAGAGGGAGCATTTAAGTACCGCCAGAAAACCAACTCTCACTGCTTCCAGCAGACCAGTGACAATAACAACACGACTACACAATTTAAGGTTTAAGATTTGTGAATGTATAGACAGCTACACGCACCGTATATCTTTATAAATAAATTCGGTTTCCTATAAATAAGCGGTCATGAGAGGTTACCATGGCAACAACGAGGAGGTGGAGGAGAGTAGGGTGATGCGCTCAAAACAGTCAAACAATCCGGGCGCGCTTAGTTAAAATAAACACGTAAGCATACGCATCGAGTTCGGCTTTACTGCCAGTGCCACGGTAACCAAAAAGCGAATTATTTCCAGGAATGAAATCACGCCATCCAGCATGTCATTTATCGCCAAAAGACACATGTTACATGTGAGAACTTAGGTAGAATTGCTGGACATGAGCTTCGGGATCTTGCAATGGTCGGATGAGACACATAAAAGATACGACGCGGCTGTAGCACTGTCTATTTGAATATTAGGCACGAAATCTGTTTTTATTTTAATAAGTGAGGCGCGCATCTGCAAATATTTGTCTTAGTAACAAATAATCTCGCAAACAATTCAGGTAAACACATTATTTATTACATTATATTATTACAATAAAAAGAAAATTGTTTGCTGACTTACTGGGTAAGCAATGAGATAGTGGTAAGAGTTATATGAGTGTTTAGCTGAGATATCAGATAAAAATAAAATAAAACGTTACAGCCAGCTAGTTATAGTACTTATTTAACATTGCATTTGTCACTAATAAAAATTACTTCCATGAATTTTACAAATAGTATTTAAATTGTTTACAACCACGAGCGAATCGCTAAGAAACAAAAATACTCGAAAATACTGTAAACCCTACCTTACACATCATAGCAAAAGCACTTGTATGCCATCCGTTTCCAAAACCGGAGCACCCACACAAGGCATTCAGCGATTGAAACGAAGACGCACGTCAGCCAATAGAAATTATGGAATCCCCTTTATTGTCCAATGAGCTCATGGGCCGAGATACGTTAGCAAATAAATGACGCCTTCGTATGACAAAGCATGATGGGTAGTGGAGTTAATTGCCATATACGCCCCTGCCTACTTCCAGCAGTTTAAACAAATCACCCTGCGTAAAAGAATCGTTGCGCCGGTACACTATTGGGAATAATTTATTATATACATACTACAATCAGTGGTTTCATTTTAAAATGCATCGACACCTTCCTATAATTTAAGATATTTATTTTTCATGCCACGCCTTTTATTAAAAGACTACATGCCCCAGAAGACACACGTCTCTTTCTTTATTGCGTTTTCAAAGCACGGAAAAGGAATGCATGATATATGAGAAAACATTTTATGGCTAAACATAAAATCCTATGTAGTTAACTAAAAAGGCTACGTAAACAGAGCTGACGTTGACTGATATGAGCTGTAAATGTCGTTAATTAAATGTTCAGACCGTAACGCTAAAACAGATCGCCAGTTACCCAGGACGTCTCCGGCTAATGGTACAAATAAAATATCTACCAGACGCACTAATACCTGCAGATGATAACATAAAAGGGTGTTTTTTTAAAGACGAAAAAGTATTTATCGGTTTCCCTTTGCTGGAAGATCTGTGTGTCATGGGGTCGGGTGTCAAGTGGTAAAGCCGATGGCAGCACGGCATTTACGGTAACTTGAGAGGAATCTAAGAGTTGGGTCGTTTTTATCCCAGCAGGATATATCCACAGATGGCTCACGCCTGGAGCACTTAAGAGCAGGACATGCCCCTGTCTGACTAGAGAGATAGGGGCATGGTACATCAAAGGGGCTCAAAAAGATGTGAGGAATCTCTGATAAACCTATAGAATCAAACTTGATATGATTATAATGTTGACAATGCGGAAAAATAAAAAAACATCCATGAATTATCTTTAAGAACCAGTTTTAATTAAATAACAGTAGTTTATGCAATGTTTCAACAATGTATAAAAAGTAGACAAATTACATATAAATACATATTTTACATCATAAATTAGAAACTGAAATAAAATAGAAATTGTACTTTTCTATTTACAAACGAGGTCCACACCCTGAGATTATATGCAGGCAAAACAATCATCCCAATATGAGATCTATACAATCCCAGCATGCATCGTGGTACCATTGTGATATGTGAAAGAAATGGGTTTACTTGAAACTGGCAAAGCTTAGTAGCATATTGCGTATGCTTTTACCCTTAAAGTGAAACAGTTTACACCACCAAAGTGTAAATAGTTTTGTCGTTGATTATGTAGTAACATTTCTGCTTCATTTTTCCATACAGGATAGGCTTTGTCTGGAATTGTACAAGTTGGTATTGTTATTGTGCTCTGGAACGTTTGCAAATAAGGACAGTCAATGTCTTTGTGACCACTGTAATACAGGAGTGTTAGCCATGCTGAGTTTCTGTGTCACCAGAACTGGTTTATCTGTGCAGTCCTGTGGATCAGCTGGGATGTCAGCTTCCCTGAGATAGGCTTGAGACGGCATCAAGACAGGGACTGTGGGCTTACTGAAGCTCAGTTGTCACTGTGGGTTTACTGAAGCTCAGTTGTCACTGGTAAAATGTGCCCGATGTTTCAGGCAGCTCTTAGAATCCCTGCCGTCGTCTTCCTCCCAGTCCTCCTCGACGTCTTCACTGTCATCCTCATCCTCGCTTTCAGATTCATCGTAAAAACTGATGGTCGCCTGAACGGGGAAGTTCCTTAGCAGAACTTCGCCGTCGCTGTAGAGGTAGTCGAAGGATTTCGACTTGGGCCAGAAGAGCCTGCGATGTGAAGATGGACAGAACGGTTAGAAATGTGTATGTCCCACTTTAACAATGACACAGGAAATGTCAATTTCATATTCAATGACATTTACTTTTGGATTCAAAAATCAAACCATGACAAAACTTATTTTCTGGCAAAACCCTCTCCGCTTTAACAAATGGCTATACAAACAAAACACAAGTTTAAATAAAATGCTTCATTACAGGTCATTTTTAAATGCCAAAAGACTGCAGCTGCAGCCCATTTGAAACTCTCATTTCCGGTGTAGAAATACTGACCTCACGGGATGC